>NC_140999.1:118138382-118724064 GCF_052327205.1 Somniosus microcephalus | reverse complement strand
GAGGGTAGATGGGGGGAAGGGGAGGGGGGCAAGAGGTGGGAAGGGGAGGGGGGAAGAGGGGGGAAGGGGAAGGGAGGGGGAAGGGGAGGGGAGGGGAGCGAGTGGTGAGGGGAGGGGGTTGGGGAAGGGGGGGGAGGGGGGAGGGTGGGAGGTGGGGGGGGAGGGGGGAGGGGGGTGAGGGGGGAGAGGAGGGGGAACGGAGGGGAGGTGGGAAGGGGAGGGGGAGAGGGGAAGGGGTAGAGGGGAGGGGGAGGGAGGGGGGGAGTCCCCGAGCCCCGCCCCCCCAATGTCCCGAGCCCCACCCCCCCCGATGTCCCGAGCCCCGCCCCCCGATGTCCCGAGTCCTGCCCCCCCGATGTCCCGAGCCCCCGCGCCCGCACGATCTCCCGAGCCCCGCCCCCACCCCTTCCGATCTCCCGAGCCCCCGCCCCCCCCGATCTCCTGAGCCCCGCCCCCAATCTCCCCGAGCCTCGCCCCTCCCCCGATCTCCCGAGCCCCGCCCCCCCCAATCTCCCGAGGCTCCCCCCCCGATCTCCCGAGCCCTGGCCCCCCGATCTCCCGAGCCCCGCCCCCCCCCGATCTCCCGAGCCCCGCCCCCCCCGATCTCCCGAGCCCCGCACCCCCCAATCTCCCGAGCCCCCGCCCCCCCCCGATCTCCCGAGCCCCGGCCCCCCCCAACCTCCCAAGCCCCCGCCCCCCCCGATCTCCCGAACCCTGCCCCTCCGGATCTCCCGAGCCCCGCCCCCCCGACCTCCCGAGCCCCCGCCCTACCCCGATCTGATGAGCCCCCCGCCCCCCCGATCTCCCGTTGCCCCCGCCCCCCCCCAATCTGCCGAGCCCCGCCCCCCCCGATCTCCCGAGACTCGCCCCCCCACCCCCCCCGATCTCCCGAGGCTCGCCCCCCCCGATCTCCGGAGGCCCGATCTCCCGAGTCTCGCCCCCCCGTCCAAGCCAGCTTCAAGAGCAGAGAAAGAGACCCCGCCCCCCCGCCCGAGCCGGCTTCAAGAGCAGAGAGCGAGACACCGCTGCACAACCTATCGCGTGAGGCCCGGCCGGACTCAAGTTGCGCGCGCTGACTCCTGCCCCACCCGCCTTTACTAAGATGGCGGCGGTAGCGACGCTCGGCTGAGGCCCGCCCCTCCAGCCTTCACAAAGATGGCGGCGATCGGGGGCCGCTTGTTGACTGGGGCCGGGAGGTGCCTAGCTCAGGCGTGGGTGCGGAGGAGAGGCCGAGGCTTCGAGGCCTACCTGGAAAAACGGGGAAAGGTAGGAAAATTAATGAGATTAGATAAAAGATTTAGAAAGTAATTAACTTTTTTTAATACAATATGTGTTTTAAAAGCAACTTTTTTTTTAAAGACGCAGAAAGCGGGAAAAAGAAAGGAAAAGTTTGGAATCAAGATGGCGGCGACTCACCTCGGTTCAGAACGATAAGGCCCGCCCACACATGCACCGATTGGTCGACCGTCAGGTCACCGAAGCGTAGGATTGGTCAATCGTCCCGTCACTCGACTGTAGGAGGGCCCGCCCGCATGCACCAGGACCCCGGCGTACGATTGGTCGACCTCGAGGTCACTCTATCGCTAATGAGCGGATAATGAGATGCTAATGAGCGGAATGTTGAACGTTTTTTTGGATACCGCGGGCGCAATTTTCGTCCGGCCGAAACGTCAGTAAGCTTACGACCATTTCGGAATGGTAAGCTTTGTTTCGACGTAACGCACGTGTAGGTACGCCCTATAACTTTCGAGCACATAGCCGGACAGACGCACACCGCAGGACAGACAGACAGACAGATAGACAGACAGACAGATGTATTTGTTTATTTATATATATAGATATAGATAGATAGACTAGCTGGAGTGCCCGGCGGTACCGAGGCTTTTTTGAGGGCATGTTATTGTTGGAAGAGAGAGAGAAAGCGAATGGGGTGGAAGAGAGAGAGAGCGCGACTGGGGGGAAAGAGAGAGAGAGAGCGACTGGGGGGGAAGAGAGAGAGCGACTGGGGGGAAGAGAGAGCGTGACTGGGGGGGAAGAGAGAGCGCAACTGGGGGGGAAGAGAGAGAGCGACTGGGGGGAAAGAGAGAGAGCGACTGGGGGGGAAGAGAGAGCGACTGGGGGGAAGAGAGAGAGCGATAGGGGGGGAAGAGAGAGAGCGACTGGGGGGAAGAGAGAGAGCGATGGGGGAAGAGAGAGAGCGGCTGGGGGGGAAGAGAGAGAGCGACTGGGGGGGAAGAGAGAGATTGATTGGGGGGAAGAGAGAGAGCGACTGGGGGGGAAGAGAGAGAGCGACTGGGGGGGAAGAGAGAGAGCGACTGGGGGGGAAGAGAGAGAGCGACTGGGGGGAAGAGAGAGAGCGAAGGGGGGAAGAGAGAGAGTGAGAAGTGGGGGAGGGGGGGAGGGAGAAGGGGGAGGGGGAGGGAGGGGGGAGGGGGGAGGGAGAGGGGGGAGGGGGGAGGGAGGGGGGAGGGAGAGTGGGGAGGGGGGGAGGGAAGGGGAGGGGGGGGAGAGGGGGGAAGGAGGGGGAGGGGGGAGAGGGGGGGGGAAGGGCCTGAGACGGCCGATTGCGGCTGGCCGGGCCCGGTTGCCTTGGTAACCCTCCTCCCCTCTCCACCTCCCGATCGCCGGGCCTGGGCCTGAGCGGCCGATTGCAGTTGGCGAGCCCGGTTGCCGGGGTAACCCTCTCTGCTCCCACTCCCCTCCTGAGCCCAGGTTGCCTTGGTAACCCTCCTCCCCTCTCTGCCTCCCGATCTCCGGGCCTGGGCCTGTGCGGCCGATTACGGCTGGCGAGCCCGGTTGCTGGGGTAACCCTCTCCGCTCCCCCTCCCCCTCCCCTCCCGAGCCCCGCACCCCCCCCACAAATGAACCGCCAGGAGCTTGCAGCGAGCCCAGCCAGCCTTTACCAAGATGGCTGGCTGCTGGTTCGGAATCGGGCCCAGCGGTGGGGGTGGGGGGTGAGGGGTGGGAGGAGCTTGCCACAAAACAATTGCCTAGGGTCCAGCATGGCTGGCAACAGATGCCCAGGCTTCGAGGCCTACCTGGAAAAACGGGGAAAGTTAGGAAAATTAATGAGATGAGATAAAAGATTTAGAAGGTAATTAACTTTTTTTAAAAACAATTTGGGCTAGAAATTCAGTAAGGCCCCGCCAGCTTTGCGCCCAGTTACCGCCCAAAGAGGGCTTCTGTGCCAATAGAGGAGTTTGCGCTGATATTCAGCACAGCGGTAATGGCGGCGGTAGCCGGTAGCGCTGCGCCGGCACCGATGACGTCATCGGTGTGCGCAGTGCCCCGGTTCTGCCCCGATACCGGCCCGACCCCCATATTTAGTTGCGGCCGCCTCTTCCGCAGTGGCCGCAAACAACGTTCTGCAACCGTGGCCGTCCTGTAGCCTTAGTGGCGCTAGTTAAGGCGGAGGTGCGGCCGGCCGCTTTTTCGGCGGCCGCCTGCCCGCACCTCCTTCCCCGGCCTCCTCCACCCCCCCCCCGCGCGGCATTGCCGGCTGCTTTCCGCGAGCCCGGCACTTCTCCGTGGTGCCGGGCTCATTTGCCGGCACTATCAAGCGGCGATCTCCCCGTTGCAGGCACCTCCCCCTTAAGAGAAGGAGGCCTGCAGTACCGCAGCCTGCCGCTCCGCAGCGGGTGGCGCAGCGGCACCTACAGCACTGAAATTCAGTTTCAGCGCCCCAAGCGGGGGCGGGCACACCCTGGAATAGCGCCCGGTTCCGACTTGGGGTGCAAAAACTGAATTTCTGACGGTCGCAACTGGCTCCGCACGCAGCGCTAACTTTTGGGCGCAAGCGAGCTGGCGGGGCCTTACTGAATTTCTAGGCCTATGTGTTTTAAAAGCAACTTTTTTTTTAAAGACGCAGAAAGCGGGAAAAAGAAATGAAAAGTTTGGAATCAAGATGGCGGCGACTCACCTCGGTTCAGAACGATAAGGCCCGCCCACACACGCACCGATTGGTCGACTGTCAGGTCACCGAAGCGTAGGATTGGTCAATCGTCCCATCACTCGACTGTAGGAGGGCCCGCCCGCACGCGCCAGGAACCCGCCGTACGATTGGTCGACCTCGACGTCACTCTATTGCTAATGAGCGGATAATGAGATGCTAATGAGCGGAATTTTGAACGTTTTTTGTATACCGCGGGCGCAATTTTTCTCTGGCCGAAACATAAATACACTTACGACCGTTCCGGAATCGTAAACTTTCTTTTGATGTAACGCACGTGTAGGTATGCTCTATAACTTTCGAGTGTATAGCCGGACAGACGCGCCGAAGGACAGACAGACAGACAGATGTATCCATTTATATATATAGATAGAAACGGAAGGAACCACTTTATATATATAGATAGAAGAAGATAGATAGATAAGATAAGATAATAGATAGATATCAGTCCAATAGAAAGAAAGGACTTGCATTTCTATAGCACCTTTCACAACCTCAGGACGTCCCAAAGCGCTTTACAGCCAATCAAATACTTTTGAAGTGTAGTCACTTTTGTAATGTAGCAAATGGGGCATCCAATTTGTGCATAGCAAGGTCCCACAAACAGCAATGTGACAATTGACCAAATCATCTGTTCCTTTATGGTGATGTTGGCTGAAGGATGAATATTGGTCAGGACACTGGGGAGAACTCCTCTGTTCTTCTTTGAATAGTGCCAGGAGATCTGTAACGTCCAGCTGAGAAGGCAGACGGGGCCTCAGTTTAATGTCTCATCCGAAAGATGGCACCTCTGACAGTGCAACGCTCCCTCAGTACTGCATCTTAAGTGTTAGCCTAGATTATGTGCTGAAGTCTCTAGAGTGAGGCTTGAACCCACAACCTTTTGACTCAGAAGGCTAGAGTACTACCACTGAGCCAAGGCTGCCACTTATATCTCCTAACATCAGAAACAGTTAGAGAATCAGCCCTTTAGTGATTTATGCTGCCATTCCAAGGTCGCTCTCAGACAGACCCAGCGAAAAGCAACACACACCTGATTGGGTAGTCGCAAGTCGGCAAAATTTTCCTTCCATTTAGATTAATGGACGGAAAAATCAGGCACTGTAGACCCCATAATAATCCAGAATCATAAGTGCCGCTAATCACGGGGAAGCACCCAGTCAGGACATCAGTCCTTTAGTGCACCATTCTGAAATCAATTTTCAGCTCCACTCACATATTCACCTTGCTGGTGTTTTGTGTGATGACATGTGGGGAACCAAACTCCTGAAGATTGGTTTTATACTGCACAGAGGGAGTTGTACTTCCAATGTGAAAGTACCAGCTCCTTGGGGTGGGGGAATTCTCATTCAGATCCAGAGGGCTCTGAGAAGTCAGATCACTGACCTGATTCCGTGTTCACAACACACAGGCCTAGAAATTCAGCCACGCGGGGTCCATTTCTCAGGCGCTAAACTGTTTCTTAAGCCTCCAATATGGCAGGCAGGAAGCAGGACGTGCACCTCTCAATGCATTGGTAAAGGCCAAAAATCAGCATGTAGTACCCATGGCTGTAACAAGTGTTAGGCCCTTGGTATATGCAATTAAGGGGACTGATGCCAGTTTGAGGCCCTCACTGCAAGATTGATTTGCCCTGAGGCAGCTGGCACTGCCAAGCCTACATGTGGCCTAACAGGCGCTCCTTAAAATTTACTTAGCTGAGAGTGGAGACAGAAAGATGCCACATTAAAAGAACATGGGCCGCTGCCAGGTGCTTTCCCACCCCTTGATCACCACCACTCCCTCCCGACCCGGTTGCCCCCCTTCCTCACTTATTCTAGCCGCGGTCCGATTTTCAATCAAACATTGTCGGTGGACTGCATAAGAATACAGGAACATAAATATTAGGAGTAGGAGTGGGTCAAACAGCCCTTCGAGCCTGCTCCATCATTCAATAAGATTATGGCTGATCATCGACCTCAACTTCACTTTCCAGCCTGATCTCCTTATCCCTTGATTCCCCTAGCGTCCAAAAATCTATCTATCACAGCCTTGAAAATGGTCATTGACTCAGCATCCACAGCCCTTTGGGGTAGAGAATTCCAAACACTCACAACCCTCTGAGTGAAGAAATTCCTTCTCATCTCAGTCTTAAATGGCCAACCCCTTATCCTGAGACAATGCCCCCGAGTTTTTGACACTGCAGCCAGGGGAAACAACCTCTTAGCGTCTACCCTGTCAATCCCCTTCAGAATCTTATATGTTTCAATGAGATCGCCTCTCATTCTTCTAAACTCCAGAGAGTATAGGCCCATTCTACACAATCTCTCATCATAGAACAGCCCTCTCAGCCCAGGAATCAATCTAGTAAACCATTGTTTCAACGCCTCTAAGGCATGTATGTCCTTTCTCAGATAATGAGACCAAAACTGTGCACAGTACTTCAGGTGTGGTCTCACCAAAGCCCTGTACAATTGGAGTAAGATTTCTTTACTCTCGTACTTCAATCCCCTTGCAATAAAGTCCAACATGCCATTTGCCTTCCTAATTGCTGGCTGTACTTGCATGCTAAATTTCTGTGTTTCCTGTGCGAGGACAACTAAAATTCTCTGAACACCACCATTGGCCCAGAAATTCAGGTCCCCACAGGTGAGTACGCGCTGGGTACTCATGCGTAGGCCCAACGAAAGTGCTGGTTTCATGCATGCACTGCGCATGCGTGGGAAATCGGAACTTCCGTTCCCTTAAAGGAAGGGTTTCACAGGTCGAACGCGTGTGCCGGAGAGGCAGCGCGTATGCCTGGAATTTCCGTTTTTTTTCCAGATTTCTCCGGGAGGGTAAGTCTCCAGGAGCTACGCTTTTAAAAACCAAGGCCTGCTTTTGACAAGGTAAGTGGTGAATTAAGTAAAATTAAAACATTTTTTCCACAGGTTTATTGTTTTTAAATACTTTAAAGAAAGGTAAGTTTATTTTTAGCCCTGCTAAAAACTGTAATTAATTTTTTCAAAAATTTAAATTTATGTTTAAAATAGTTATTTTATGTAATTTAGTTATTTTAAAAATGTGTTGCTTTTTAAAATTTATTTGAAGTTTTAGTTATGTTTTGGGGCTGAACTCTAATCATAGATTTGACAGGTCTCCCTGTCAAATCTATGAATAGAGATTCCCTGCTACTATTGGATCTCCATGGCCCACGTGATCCCACGGGACGCATCAAACTAACTGCAGCCCTGGGATACGCAAGCACTGCGCGCCGGCAGTTGGAGCAGGCCCAGGATCGGAACCCCACGTGGGCCCACAACACAATGGCCGGCGCGCTAGCTAAGTGCAGGTCGGAGGCTTGGACCCGTGGGAAGCCTCCGACCCGAATTTCTGGGCCAATATTTTCTCACCATTTAAAAAATATTCTGATTTTCTATTCATAGAAATATAGAAACATAGAAGATAGGAGCAGGAGTTGGCCATTCGGCCCTTCGAGCCTGCTCCGCCATTCAATGAGATCATGGCTGATCATTCAAATTCACTACCCTGTTCCTGCCTTCTCCCCATATCCCTTGATCCCTTTAGCCTCAAGAAATATATCCAACTCTTTCTTGAATATATTTAATGAATTAGCCTCCACCGCCCTCTGTGGTAGAGAATTCCACAGGTTCACCACTCTCTGGGTGAAGAAATTCCTCCTCATTTCAGTGCTAAATGGCTTACCCCTTATCCTTAGACTGTGACCCCTGGTTCTGGACTCCCCGGCCATCAGAAACATCCTTTCAGCATCTAGTCTGTCCAGGCCTGACAGAATTTTATAGGTTTCGATGAGATCCCCTCTCAATCTTCTAAACTCCAGTGAGTATAAGCCAAATCGACACAATCTCTCCTCATACGTCATTCCTGCCATCCCAGGTATCAGCCTGGTGAATCTTCGCTGCACTCCCGCCATGGCAAGAACATCCTTCCTCAGGTAAGGCGACCAAAACTGCACACAATACTCAAGGTGCGGCCTCACCAAGGCCGTGTACAACGGTAGCAAGACATCCTTGTTCCTGTACTCAAACCCTCTTGCTACGAAGGCCAACATACCATTTGCCTTCTTAACCGCCTGCTGCACCTGCATGCTTACCTTCAGCGACTGGTGCACAATAACCCCCAGGTCTCTTTGCACTTCCCCTTCTCCCAATCTATTGCCATTCAAATAATAATCTGCCTTCCTGTTTTTGCCACCAAAGTGGATAACCTCACATTTATCCACATTATAGTGTATTTGCCATGTTTCTGCCCAATCACCCAACCTGTCCAAATCGTACTGGAGTTTCACGACATCCTCCTCACAACTTACCCTCCCACCCAGCTTTGTGTCGTCTGCAAATTTGGAGATATTACATTCAATTCCCTCGTCCAGATCATTAATATATATTGTGAACAGCTGGGGTCCTAGGACCGATCCTTGCAGTACCCCACTAGTCACTGCCTGCCACTCGGAAAATGACCCGTTTATTCCAAATCTTTGCTTTCTGTCCGCCAACCAGTTCTCTATCCAAGTCAATACCTTGCCCCCAATCCCATGTGCCTTAATTTTGCATGCTAATCTCTTATGTGGGAACTTATCGAAAGCCTTCTGAAAGTCCAAATACACCACATCCCCTGGTTCTCCCTTATCTATTTTACCAGTTACATCCTCAAAAAATTCCAGTAGATTAGTCAAGCATGATTTACCTTTTGTAAATCCATGTTGACTTTGTCCGATCCTGTCACTGCTTTCCAAGTGCTCTGCTATTACATCTTTTATAATAGACTCTAGCATTTTCCCCACTACCAATGTCAGGCTTACCGGTCTATAATTCCCCGCTTTTTCTCTACCACCTTTTTTGAATAGTGGGGTAACATTAGCTACCCTCCAATCCATGGGTACTGTTCCAGAGTCTATCGAGTTCTGGAAGATGACCAGCAATGCATCTACTATCTCTAGGGCCACTTCCTTACATACCCTGGGATGTAGACCATCAGGACCTGGGGATTTATCGGCCTTCAGTGCCAACAATTTTCCTAACACCATTTCCCTACAAATACTTATTTCTTTCAGTTCCTCCCTTTCATCAGACCCTATGTGCCCCGGCATCTCTGGGAGGTTATTTGTGTCCTCCTTTGTGAAGACAGAACCAAAATATGTATTTGGTTGGTCTGCCATTTCCTTGTTTCCCATTATAAATTCCCCTGATTCTGACTGCAAGGGACCTATGCTTGACTTCACCAATCTTTTTCTCTTCAAATATCTATAAAAGCTTTTACAGTCAGATTTTATGTTCCCTTAAAGCTTACTCTCATATTCTATTTAACCTTTCTTAATTAATCCCTTTGTCCTCCTTTGTTGACTCCTAAACTGCTCCCAAACTGCTCAGGATTATTGCTTTTTCTGGCCAATTTATATGTCCTCTCCTTGGATCTTATGCTATCCCTAATTTCCCTTGTTAGCCACGGTTGAGTCACCTTTTTTGTTTTATTTTTATGCCAAACTGGGATGAACAAATTCTGTAGCTCATCCATTCGGTCTTTGAATGTTTGCCATTGCCTATCCACCGTCAACCCTTTGAGTGCCATTCCCAAATCAATCCTACCCAACTCGCTCCTCAGACCATCGTAGTTTCCTTTATTTAAATTGAGGACCCTTGTCTCTGAGTCAACTACTTCATTCTCCATCTTAATGAAGAATTCTATCATATTATGATCGCTCTGACCCAAGGGGCCTCATACAACAAGATTGCTAATTAATCCTTTCTCGTTACATAATACCCAGTCTAAGATGGCCTGATCTCTGGTTGGTTCCTCGACATATTGGTCCAGGAAACCATCCCGTAAACACTCCAGGAATTCCTCCTCCACAGTATTGTTGCTAATTTGGTTGGCCCAATCTATATGTAGATTAAAGTCACCCATGATGACTGCTGTGCCCTTATTGCACGCTTCTTTAATTTCCCTTTTAATGCCATCCCCAACCTCTGCCTTACTGTTTGGAGGTCTATATACCACTCCCACTAATGATTTTTTCCCCTTAGTATTTCTCAATTCTACCCATACAGATTCCACATCATCAGAGCTAATATCCTTCATTACAACTGTATTAATCCCTTCTTTAACCAGTAATGCTACCCCACCTCCCTTTCCTTTTTGCCTATCTTTCCTGAATATTGAATACCCCTGGATGTTGAGTTCCCAGTCTTGGCCATCCTTGAGCCACGTTTCCGTAATCCCAACCAAATCATATTCGTTTAGCTCTATTTGCGCAGCCAATTCATTCACCTTATTACAAATGCTCCTCGCATTAAGACACAAAGCCTTCAGGCTTGTTTTTTTAATGCTCTTAGACCTATTAGAATTATTATTTACTGTGGCCGCGTTTGATTTAAACCATTGATTTCTCTGACATCCACTTTTGTTTTTCTCCTTCCTATCTTTTGCTTTTATCCCTGTTTCCCTTTCCTCTGTCTCCCTGCTCAGGTTCCCAACCCCCTGCCATTTTAGTTTAAACCCTCCTGAACAGTGCTAGCAAACCTCCCCGCAAGGATATTTGTCCCACTCTGGTTCAGGTGCAACCCGTCCGACTTGGACAAGTCCCACCTTCCCCAGAAGCAGGCCCAGTGATCCAGGAAACTAAAGTCCTCCCTCCTGCACCAACTCTTTAGCCACACATTCATCTGTTCTATCCTCCTATTCCTATACTCACTAGCACGTGGCACCGGGAGTAATCCAGAGATTACAACCTTTGAGGTCCTACTCTTTAATCTGCTACCTAGCTCCCTAAATTCTTGCTGCAGGACCTCATCCCTCTTCCTACCTATGTCGTTGGTCCCAATGTGAACCATGACCTCTGCCTGTTCACCCTCCCCCTTCAGAATGCCCTGTAGCCATTCAGTGACATCCTTGACCCTGGCACCAGGGAGGCAACAAACCATCCTGGAGTCATGTCTACGGCCACAGAAATGCCTATCTGTTCCCTTTACGATAGAATCCCCTACCACTATTGCTCTCCCACTCTTTTTCCTCCCTTCCTGAGCAGCAGAAGCATCCCTGGTGCCAGGACGTTGGCTGCTGCTGCCTTCCCCTGGTGAGTCATCCCCCTCAACAGTATCCAAATTGGTATACCTGTTTGAAAGGGGGATGGCCACAGGGGTCCCCTGCACTACCTGCCTGCTTCTATTGCTCCGCCTGGTGGTCACCCATTTCCCTTCTGCCTGTGCAGCCCTAACCTGCGGCGTGACCAACTCATCAAACGTGTAATCCACGACCCTCTCAGCATCGTGAATGCTCCACAACCCATCCATCCGCAGCTCCAGCGCCTCAATACGGCCCGTTAGTAGCTGCAGCTGGATGCATTTCTGGCACACGTGGTTGTCAGGGACACTGGCAGCGTCCCTGAATTCCCACATTGAGCAAAAGGAGCATAACACGGGGCTGGCCTCTCCTGGCATGACTTACCACCTTTAATTAATTTAAATTAATTCAATACCACCAGTTAAAGATATACTCTAGGGCGCTTATTTACCAACTGTCCCCACTACACCACAGAGACGCTAGAAAATATAAACCGCAGAATTTAAGCTTGTAGTGAAAAGGAGAAAGAAATACTCACCAACCAATCACTTACTTGCTTCCTGGTGACGTCACACTTGGATTACTTTTTACCTCTCTCCCCTGCTGCTGAATTGGTCGGGCCTCGCTGAATCAGTCGGTTTTATACCTCGCCTCACTGCTCCCTCGCAGGTCCGATGCTCTGGTCAGGCCTCACTGAATCAGCCGGTTTTATACCTCGCCTCACTGCTCCCTCGCAGGTCCGATGCTCTGGTCGGGCCTCGCTGAATCAGTCGGTTTTATACCTCGCCTCACTGCTCCCTCGCAGGTCCGATGCTCTGGTCGGGCCTCGCTGAATCAGCCGGTTTTATACCTCGTCTCACTGCTCCCGCGCAGGTCCGATGCTCTGATCGGGCCTCGTTGAATCAGCCGGTTTTATACCTCGCCTCACTGCTCCCTCGCAGGTCTGATGCTCTGGTCGGGCCTCGCTGAATCAGCCGGTTTTATACCTCGCCTCACTGCTCCCTCGCAGGTCCGATGCTCTGGTCGGGCCTCGCTGAATCAGCCGGTTTTATACCTCGCCTCACTGCTCCCTCGCAGGTCCGATGCCCTGGTCGGGCCTCACTGAATCAGCCGGTTTTATACCTCGCCTCACTGCTCCCTCGCAGGTCCGATGCTCTGGTCGGGCCTTGCTGAATCAGCCGGTTTTATACATCGTCTCACTTCCTACCAAAGTGAATAACCTCACATTTCCCTGCATTATACTTGTAGGGTTCTCAAAATTCCCGCATTCCCCAAAGTTATGGATAAAGGGACCCTGTATGGACAAGTTATTAAATACAGGGTTCCCAAAATGGCTTCTGTAACCTCGTGACCAAAACCGACAGGATTTTAAAAGCAAGGCCCTGCAAACAGGCAGGCCCTGAAACAAAACCTAAAATGCATGAATCTGTGAAGTGACTTTGTGAAGCCAGACAGCTAAGCAAACACAGAATATGCATTCATTCACCTTGGAACAGATCAGGTTAGAATGGGCCTAAATCGAGGCCATTAGGTTTCTGCATATTTAATCGGCAACAGCTCACAGTAGCCATCAAGCCAGGATGAGGACAATTAAGTTTCATAAATGGCAAACAGCCAGGACATCGAGGCCATTAAGCACGGAGAAAACCACTCCAGAAGTCATTAAAGTAAATGGCTGTAATCATTGTAAACGAGCCCGCCAAAAGTTAGACAAAGGACTGACCTGATTTGGTGCGCAGATAAGGAATGAAGAACGGGTATAATTGTAGGCCCATCAGTAGCGATCGCTCTCTTGACTCTTGCTCCTGCCTCTCGTTCTCGTGCCCTGGCCTCGTGGCGGGCTCTCTTCTCGCTCCCCGCGCTGCTCAACACCAAGGGTGCCCATTACACCGGCGCCAAACGTGGGAGGAGAACGGAACCCGGTTCAAAAACACACAGGACACACAGGCCACAAACGGGCAGACGAGACGAGACGAGACGAAGAATACGGTAAATCGATAAGAGCAGAGAAGGGCAGCGGAAAGACGTTTTGGGGGACAAACGCCTAGTTATAAGCTGGCGTTTGAAGAATGAGTTGGCATTACATGCATGGACAGTAAAACCCCAAACCATAGCCCAGTTTAAGAATAAGCTGGCATTCGAAGGGTGGGTAGCAAAATCAAGACAAACGGCCTAGTTATAAGCTGGCGTTTGTTACATGGACAATAATAGCCCAGTTTAAGAATAAGCTGATGTTCGAAGCTTGGATAGGAAAATCATTAAATGGTAAAGACCGCCAACCGCCCCCCAACCGCAGCAATACCGTCGACGACCACCCGAGGAAGAAAAAGACCCATCGTGACTCGACGACGATGCTAGCTGAGGAAAAGGAGGGTGCTTCGCACAAACAACTTCAGCGCCGTGCCCTGTGACCACGTGGTGATGGGATACCCCAAAGGACAGAAAGAGTGGACCTCAAAACCCCACCAGTTAAAGCAACAGGTTTTGGATTGGTGAGCATGAATTCCTGGCCCCTCATAGCTTAATCTAGTTAAGTATAGGGGGTGGGATAAGGATAAGGGGATTTTTAATGTATTTGTTTCCCTCGATGTGCCATGTGTTCCCCATTCCCATATAAGTGTAATTGTTTATGCCTGTATTCATATCAGTAATTCTCAGTAAGATTGTGTTTTATTCTGCTTTTAATAAAATTTTGGTTTTCTTGCACCAAACCACTTGTCTACTCGATTTTCTGTATCGCCACCTGTACCTAAGTCCGGTGTCTAGAACCCAGGGGTGTGGGAACGATTCGAACCACTCAGGGACAGTCAGAGGTGAAGCTGACTGGGCACATGCCACCCCCTACATACTCCATCTGCCACCTTATTGCCCACTCACTTATCCTGTCTATATCCCTTTGCAGGTTCTTTGCGTCCTCCTCACAGCTTACTTTTCCACCTAGCTTTGTATCGTCAGCAAACTTGCATATATTGTACTCGGTCCCTTAAACTAAGTCATTAATATAGATTGAAAATATCTGAGGCCCAAGCACTGATCCTTGCGGCACATCACTAGTTACAGACTGCCAACCGGAAAATGACACGTTTATTCCTACTCTCTGTTTTCTGCCCATTAATCAATCCTCTATCCATGTTAATATATTACGCCCAACTCCATGAGCCCTTAGCTTGCATAACAACCTTTTATGTGGCACCTTATCGAATAAGAACATAATAAGAACATAAGAAATAGGAGCAGGAGTAGGCCATTTGGCCCTTTGAGCCTGCTCTGCCATTCAATAAGATTATGGCGGATCTTCTACCTCATCTCCAGCACTATCCCCATATCCCTTGATCCCTTAATATTCAAAAATCTGTTTTGAATATACTCAATGACTGAGCCTCCACAGCCCTCTGGGGTGGAGAATTCCAAAGATTCACCACCATCTGAGCGAAGAAATTTCTCCTCATCTCAGTACTAAATGGCCGACCCCTTATTCTGAGACTGTGACCCCTGGCTCTAGACTCCCCAGCCAGGGGAAATATCCTCCTTGCATCTATCCTGTCAAGCCTTGTAAGAATTGTGTATGTTTCAATGAAATCACCTCTCATTCTTCTAAACTCTAGAGAATATAAGCCGAGTCTACTCAATCTCTTCTCATAGGACAATCCCCCCATACCATGAACCAGTCTGGAGGACCTTTGTTGCACTCCCTCTAGAGCAAGTATATCCTTCCTTAGGTAAGGAGATGAAAATTGTACACAATACTCCAGGTGTGGTCTCACCAGGGCCCTATATAATTGCAGTAAGATGTCTTTACTCTTATACTCAAATCCTCTTGTAATAAAGGTCAACATACCATTTGCTTTCCTAATTTCTTGCAGTACCTGCATGTTAACTTTCAGTGCTTTGTGTACAAGGACACACAGGTCCCTCTGAACAGCAACATTTCCCGATCTCTCATCATTTAAAAAATACTCTGCTATTCTATTTTTCCAATCAAAGTGGATAACTTCACATTTCGCCTCATTATATTCCATTTGCCATGTTCTTTCCCACTTAATTAGCTTACCTATATCCCCTTGAAGCCTCCTTGCATCATCCTCACAATGTACATTCCCACCCAGCTTTGTATCATCAGCAAGCTTGGATATATTACATTTGGTCCCCTCATCCAAATCATTGATGTAGATTGTGAATAGCTGAGGCCCAAGCATTGATCCTTGCGGTACCCCACTAGTTACAGCCTGCCAACTCAAAAATGACCCGTTTATTCCTACTCTCTGTTTTCTGTCCGTTAACCAATCCTCAATCCATGCTAATATAATACCCACAATCCCATGAGCCCTAATTTTGTTTAATAACCTCTTGTACTGCACCTTATCGAATGCCTTCTGAAATTTCAAATACACCACATCCACTGGTTCCCCCTTACCTATTATGTTAGTTACAATCTCAAAAAACTCTAACAGGTTTGTCAAACATGATTTCCCTTTCATAAATCCGTGTTGACTCTGCCCAATCCTAGTATTATTATTTTCTAAGTTACCACGCTCTTAGTAATAGATTCTAGCATTTTCCCTACTACTGATGTCAGGCTAACTGGTCTGTAGTTCCCCGTTTTCTCTCTCCATCATTTATTAAATAGTGGGGTTACATTTGCTACCTTCCAATCCACGGGAACCATTCTAGAATCTATGGAATTTTGGAAAATGACAACCAATGCATGCACAATCTCTATAGCCACCTCTTTCACAACCCTGGGATGTATGCCATCAGGTCCAGGGGATTTGCATTTCTAATATTAAACAAAGCATTTGTTTAATTTCTCTGCCATTTCCTTATTCCCCAATATAATTTCTCCTGTCTCAGCCTGTAATGGACCCATATTTACTTTCGCTAATCTTTTCCTTTTTACATACCTATAGAAACAGTCTGTTTTTTATGTCTCTCGCTAGTTTACTCTCATATTCTATTTTCCCTTTCTTTATCAATTTCTTGGTCCTCCTTTGCTGAATTCTAAAATCCTCAGGCTTATGCTCTTTTTGGCAACTTTATAAGCCTCTTCCTTTGATCTAATATAATCTTTAACTTCTCTTGTTAGCCACGGTTGGACCACTTTTCCTGTGGGGTTTTTGTGCCTTAAAGGAATGTATATTTGTTGTAAATTATATATTAATTCATTAAATGCTAGCAATTGCTTGTCTACCATAATACCTTTTAATATAGTTTCCCAATCTACCTTAGCCAACTCGCTCCTCATACCTACATAGTTTGCTTTGTTTAGATTTAAGACCCTAGTTTTGGATTTAACTAAATCACTTTCAAACTCAATATAAAATTCTATCATATTATGGTCACTCTTCCCTAAAGGCCCCTTTACTACAAGGTTATTAATAAAAACCTTTCTCATTGCACAATACTAGATCTAAAATAACCTGTTCCCTAGTTGGTTCCTCAACATACTGATCTAGAAAACTATCTTGCATACATTCCATGAATTTGTCCTCCACACTATTACTGCAAATTTGGTTTGTCCAATCTATATGTAGATTAAAGTCCCCCACGATCACTGTAATACCTGACATAATAAAGACTCACTACGCACTTGGTTGTACATAAAGCAAGGCTTTAATCGACATGGAGGTCTAGTTAGTAGTCACTAGCTTCCTGTTTCCAGATTGTCTCTGGTCAAGGTGGGCCCACGCCCGAGTATTTATATTCCTTGGACGGCGCCCTCAGCTGGCTGTTTAGTAGTACTTCCTGAGTTAATTCTTGTAGAAGTTGCGATTAATGACAATACTCTTGTTATATGTGCCTCCTATTTCCTGATTTATACTCTGCCCTACATTACAACTACTGTTTGGGGGCCTATAAGTAACTCCCCCCAATGTTTTCTGCCTCTTGCTGTTTCTTAGCTCCACCCAAACTGATTCTATTTCTTGATTTTCGGAGATAAGATCCTTTCTCTCTATTGTCTTTATCCCATCCTTTTTTATCAGGGCTACCCTGCCTCTTTTCCATTTTGCCTATCTCTTCTAAAAGTTAAGTATCCTGGAATATTTAGTTCCCAATCTTGGCCAATTTGCAACCACATCTCCATTACCACTATTAGGCCAAACCTGTTAATTTCTATCTGCGCTATTAATTTTTTGTTGTGAATGCTTCATGCATTCAGATATAGTGCCTTTAGCTTTGACTTATTTCTCTTTTTCTCTGATGTCACCTTAGTCACTGATTTCTTATTACCTTTGTTACTCTCTCTGTCCCTTCCTGACCCACTCTGCTTATTTTTAACCAAATCTGTTTTTACATTTCTTGCTAGTTTATTCTCATATTCTATTTTCTCCCCTTTGATCAATTTTTTTTTCATCTTTTTCTGGTTTCTAAAGCTCCCCCAATCCTCAGGTATATTACTATTCCTCGCAACATTATAACCCTTTTCTTTTAATCTAATACTATCTTTCACCTCTTTAGTTAGCCACAGATGGATAACTTTTCCCATGGAGTTTTTATATCTCAATGGAATGTATATTTGTTGAGAATTTGGGAGTATTTCTTTAAACGTTTCCCACTGCTTATCTACCATCATATCGTTTAATCTGATTTCCCAATCTACCTTAGCTAACTTGCTCCTCATATTATTTAAGTTTAAGACTCTTGTTTCTGACTGATGTATTTCACTCTTAAACGCAAGGTGACATTTTTTCATATTATGATCACTCTTCCCCGGATGATTCTTTATAGTGAGATTACTAATTAACCCTGTCTCTTTACACAATACAAGATCTAAAATAGCCTGTTCCCTGGTTGGTTCCATGAAGTATTGTTCTTGGAAACTGCCTCAAATGCATTCCATGTACTCGTCCTCCAGACTACCTTTGCCAATTTGATTTGCCCAGTCTATATGAAGATTAAAGTCTCCCATGATTATTGTATTACCTTTGTTATAAGCTTGTATTATTTGTTGATTAATGCTCTGCCCAACTGTTTTGGAGCATATAAACTACTTCACTAGTGTTTTCTGCCCCTTGTTATTTCTTATCTCCACCCATACTGATTCTATTTCCTGGTCTTCCAAGCCGAGATCCTTTCCCACTACTGTCTTTATGTCAGCATTTATTATCAGGCCTACCCATCCCCTTTTCCATTCTGCCTGTCTTTTCAAAACATCAAGTACCCTGAAATATTTAGTTCCCAACCTTGGTCACCTTGCAACCACATCTCTGTAATGGCTAATAGATCAAAGCCATTTATCTCTATTTCTGCCACTAACTCATCTATCTTGTTAAGAATGCTTTGTGCATTCAGATAAAGAGCCTTTAATTTTAACTTTTAGTGTTATTCCCTGCTTTCACCTTATTCGCTGATGCACTTTTGTCGTAAAATTCTCTGTCCTTTCCTGTCACACTCTGCTTATCTTTACCCAGATTGCTACATTGCTCCATTGCCTTGGCTTTTCTCTTTAGATTTCCTCTCTCCTGAACTGTCCTCTCTCTTTTTAGTTTAAAGCCCTATCTACAGCCCTAGTTATTCGATTCACCAGGACAGTGGTCCCAGCCCATTTTAATTGGAGACCATCCCAACTCCCTCTTTCCCCAGTACTGGTGCCAGTGCCCCATGAATCGAGACCCCATGGCTCCCAGCAGCTCACTGGCTTGATGGAATGGAAGTATTAGGCCCAATATCAGGGGTGCCTCATGCCTCACCATTCAGGCATAGGAATTGCTCCCTGGGTACCCCACACACCCAGAAATGGGTGCATCTGAATTTCTAGACCACAGTCTACAACATGCACTCTGAGCAAAGGTCAGAGTGCATGTTGTAGACTGCGGTCTAGAAATTTGCTCAGAGTGCATTGTTAGGAAGGGGAGGAGTATTTATTTGTCTGCTTTGTTTTGACTGTTTTCTCTTTGGGCCAAGACCAGGTTGAGTGTTAAAACATACTGTGAGGTGATTTGCTGCAAGTGCTTGTATATTTTAAGTTAATTACTATTGCAATCAGATTACATCTAGTGCCCGTAAATCACAGATTGTAACTTTATCTCCTATTCCCTGTGATCCACCAGACTCAGCAGCAGCAGCAGGTCGAAGGCAGAGCAATTAAAAGTTTGAGAAGTGAGTGAGAACATGATGGTCTGCAGCCAACTTGAAGTGGTTCCTTCAGACTTCCGACTATTGTATTGTCATCTTTCTGAGATTGCTCAACGGGCATGCTTCATAACACCAATCTTGTTCTCTTTCGGGGATTTACCCAAGAGCCCATGATCATTTTGTTAGACCATTCATTCCTAACATTATGACAAATGTTATTACAGCTTTAAGCAGCCTGCACTGGAAGGAGCTCATAATACATTGAGTGAAAAATCCATTAGAAAGAAAATGAGCACCGACAGCAGTGTAGCTCCCAAAAGAGCAAGAGAATAATTACCTAGTTGAGGGCATTCAGCTGATTTCAGTGAGAAAAATCTCTGTGGGTTTACGCTCCTTTGGGTTTCATTTTCTGTTAGATCACGTGTTCCGAGTTAAATGCCAGTTAATTTTGCTTCTTTTTCATTTATGCCCTCACAGTAGCACACAAGTTTACTTATTGAGCATTCTTGAACTGTATTCTACCACAATCTGTAACCTCATGGCCTGGCTTATCCCTCACTCTACCATTACCATCAAGCCAGGGGACCAACCTTGGATCAATAAGGAGTGTAGAAGAGCACGCCAGGAGCAGCACCGGGCATGCCTAAAAATGAGGTGTCAACCTAGGGAAGCTGCAACACAGGACTACATGCATGCTAAAAAGTGGAAGCAGCATGCTATAGAAAAGGCTAAGCGATCCCACAACTAACGGATCAGATCAAAGCTCTGCAGTCCTGCCACATCCAGTCATGAATGGTGGTGGACCATTAAATAACTAATGGTTGGAGGAGGCTCCATGAATATCCCCATCCTCAATGATGGTGGAGCCCAGCACATGAGTGCAAAAGACAAGGCTGAAGCCATATTCAGCCAGAGGTGCTGAGTGGATGATCCATATCAGCCTCCTCCTGAGGACCCCACCATCACAGAAGCCAGTCTTCAGCCAATTCAATTCACTCCACGTGATATCAAGAAACGGCTGAGTGCACTGGATACAGCAAAGGCTATGGGCCCCAAAAACATCCCGGCTGTCGTGGTTAAAACTTATGCTCCAGAACTAGCCGTGCCTCTAGTCAAGCTGTTCCAGTACAGCTACAACACTGGCATCTATCCGACAATGTGGAAAACTGCCCAAGTATGTCCTGTCCACAAAAAGCAGGACAAATCCAATCTGGCCAATTACCGCCCCATCAGTCTACTCTCAATCATCAGCAAAGTGATGGAAGGTGCCATCGACAGTGCTATCAAGCAGCAGTTACTCACCAATTACCTGCTCACTGATGCCCAGTTTGGGTTCCGCCAAGACCACTTGGCTCCTGACCTCACTACAACCTTGGTCCAAACATGGACAAAGGAGCTGAATACCAGAGGTGAAGTGAAAGTGACTGCCCTTTATATAAAGGCAGCATTTGACTGAGTGTGGCATCAAGGAGCCCTAGTAAAACTGAAATCAATGGAAATTGGGGGGAAAACTCCCCACTAGCTGGAGTCATATCTACCACAAAGGAAGATGATTGTGGTGGTTGAAGGTGAATCATCACAGCCCTAGGGCATTGTTGTGTATGTACCTTTAAGAGAAGAACTGATTCTATACTGCAGTACCAGCAGTGATCACCCCTGTATATAAAGCCATAGCAGGCTTCTGTACGTCAGTCTTAAGTTACCCTCTGTTCAGTAAAAACCTGTTATTATTGTTCTCCTGCAGTCCGTGTATTATTTATACTCGGACACTACATTGGCGACGAACAGGTTCGAACTCACCTGCAGTACTGCATCACCTCATGGGGATCTTTCCCTGAGAAGAAGCTTTTGGAGGTCAAAGTCAGAACAACAGGCGTCGACCGCGGGCAACCGCCCAAGGATCCATCGGAGTTTGGAGAGTTGCAGGAGAGGCTGTGGAGAGCTGGGCTTGGCTCCCCAGTCAAGGTGTTCCAGCAAATCGTGCTGGTAGCAGGTAGTGTGCTGACCCTTCCGGACTGCGGCGGGCTCAAGCTCGATCGAGCAGCTCTGCAAAGGGGCCGTGCAGCGTCGTCGGGAGGAAAAGAGAGAGAGAGAGGGTGGAGAGCACAGGGCGCGGTCGGTGCTCAAGAACCGGGCAGCGTAGCGAAAATAAAACAAGGGGAAGGAAAAGTGAGACGCACCGAAGCCGCGGGTCGCCGCCATTACCCTGCAGAATGCTAGGAGCAGCGTGGCAGCAAGGGGAAGAAGGAAAAGCGCGGGAGGCGCCATTTTATTCCATTGGGGAAGAAGGAAAAGCGCAGGAGGCGCCATTTAAAATCACCCAAGATGCCGAAAAGTGGCAGTATCACTGCTTTCGACAACGAGGTAGAAGACTGGACCACGTATGTGGAAAGAATTGAAGTGTACTGCAAGGCAAATGAGGTGGCCGATGGAAAGAAGGCGTCGGTATTATTAAATTTGATGGGCGCGAGAACATACGGCCTATTGCGGAATTTAATTGCCCCAACTAAACCAATGGAGAAAAGTTTTGAGGAGATTGTTAATATCTTACAGGAACACCTAAACCCTACACCGCTGCTGATAGCAGAAAGATTCAAGTTCCATAAAAGAAATCAGCACAAAGATGAGAGCAATGCTGACTATCTTACGGAACTACGCAAGTTATCGAAGCACTGCCAGTTCGGAGCAGGACTGGCAGACACCTTACGGGATAGGTTTGTCTGCGGGCTCCAGAGTGAAGGAACCCAGAAACGACTACTTTCAGAAAAGGACCTGACGCTAGAACAGGCTTTCAGCATGGCAGTATCCTATGAAGCAGCAGCACGGGGAGCTGCAGAAATACAACAGAAACCACAGGAATACAGCGCTAACGAAATGGCGTATGGAGCAGAAAAGTGCTATCGCTGCTGCAGAACAACCCATGATCAGAAGGACTGCTGGTTTAAGGACAAAGTATGCAGGCAATGCGGGAAAATGGGACACATAGCAAGAGTCTGCAGGTCGGGAAAGAAAACCAACACTACAAGAACTACTAAGGAAAAGTACAAGAAAGTAAAGAAATTGACAGACAGTAGTTCGGAAGATCAGGAGAGTGATAAGGACTCCGGGAGCAGGAGACTAAGTTGTCTAAAGTAACACAACATGATCGCAAAGGAGGATCACCGAACCATTTGGGTCACCCTCATGATAGCAGGGTCCCCAGTAAAGATGGAATTGGACACAGGATCAGCCCTAACTGTCATGAATCGACGAGACTATGAGCGGTTATTCTCACACATACCCTTGAAGGACACGTCTATTGTATTGAAGACATACATGGGGCAAAAAGTCTACCCCAGAGGAAAAATAAGGGTGCCAGTTGAATACAACGGCAAGGAAACACAGAAACTGTATCTATATATACTATCAGATGGAGGACCACCATTATTGGGACGTGAATGGATCCGAAAAATACAATTGGATTGGCATTCCATTCAGGCGCTAACTGTGACTGATAAAAAGGATGATGAAGTCACACCTGGACGACTGTCAAAGATTCTAACTGACGCAAAAGAGGTGTTCCAACAAGGACTTGGGACTCTAAAAGGAGTAACGGCAACGATAAAAATCGAAGATAACGCAAACCCAAAATTTTTTAAGGCCTACCGTTACCTTATGCGATCCGCCCAGCTGTTGAAGCAGAGCTGGAGAGTCTGGAGTGTTCGGGTGCGCTGTCCAAGGTGGACTGGAGCGAGTGGGCCACACCCATCGTTCCTGTAATGAAGAAATCATTGAGCAGCACGCCTGGGGAACCGAAGAAGGTTCGCATCTGTGGGTACTTCAAGGTAACTGTGAACCCAGTCCTGCACACAGTACAATATCCACTTCCACGGATAGAAGATATTTTCGCCTCACTATCTGGAGGGAAACGCTTTACAAAGATTGATCTGGCCCAAGTGTATCTACAAATGGAGGTGGAAGAAGCATCTAGGAAATACCTCACGATAAACACTCACAAAGGCCTTTACCAGTACAATCGACTGGTATTTGGGGTAGCATCAGCCCCGGCTATTTGGCAGAGGGTGATGGAACAAGTCCTGCAAGGGATCCCGGGGACCCAGTGTTATTTGGACGACATCCTGGTTACGGGCGAAAATGACAGTGCACACCTTGCCAACCTGGAGCAGGTGCTCACGAGATTACAGGAACATGGGCTACGAGCCAACCGCCCCAAATGCGAGTTCTTCAGGAGACAAATCTCGTATTGTGGCCACATGATTGATGAGGAAGGGTTGCATAAGTCGCCGGACAAGATTGAGGCTGTCGTCAAGGCTCCAGCACCGGAAAATGTGTCGCAACTGAGGTCGTTCCTCGGGTTGGTGAACTACTACCATAAGTACTTGCCGAATTTATCTACAATTCTGCACCCACTGAACGCCCTACTGCAAACTGGAGTAACATGGAAATGGAGTGATGAGTGTAAGCGTGCCTTTCAGAAATGTAAATGCCTAATCACTTCAAAAGAAGTATTGGCCCACTACAATCCAACACTACCGATTCGGTTAGCATGTGATGCGTCTCCCTATGGCATCGGAGCGGTGCTGTCACACAAATTCCTTCACGGTTCAGAGAGGCCAATAGCCTTTGCGTCGCGCTCGTTAACCTCAGCCGAGCGTAACTACGCCCAGATTGACAGGGAGGCCCTCAGCCTGGTGTGGGGGTGAAGAAGTTCAATCAATATCTGCATGGGCAGAAATTCACCCTACTGACTGATCATCAGCCCCATTTTTAACCCAAAGAAGGGCGTTCCGGTGATGACGGCGCAACGGCTGCAAAGATGGTCACTTTTTCCAGGGGCACATCAGTACGACATAGAGTACAAGGGTACGAAACAGCATGGAAATGCTGATGGGCTGTCGCACCTACCGTTACCTATGGTAGAGGAAGCACCTGCAGTGGACCCTGTTAAAATATTCCATGCGACCATAGTCAAATGTCTACCTGTTACAAACTCAAGTATAGAGAAGGAAACCCGAAATGACCCGACACTCTCTCGGGTCTATGATTTGACGGTGAAGGGATGGCCAGCACATGGCGACTCACTGTTGCCAGCATTCTCGCCAAGGAGATAACCGCTGTCAGTGTGCCGGGGGACCTTGATGTGTGGATTCCGAGTGGTAATTCCACCCAAGTTGAGAGATAGAGTGCTCAATGAGCTTCATGAGGGTCATCTGGGAGGGGTAAAAATGAAGAGCCTAGCCAGGGCGTTTATGTGGTGGCCGGAAATCGATCAAGAGATCGAGGATATGACCAAGAGATGCACAGGATGCCAGAAGGTCCAAAACGCTCCACCACAGGCCCCGCTACATCCATGGGAGTGGCCCTCATCTCCATGGCAATGGGTACACATTGATTTTGCTGGTCCATTTATGGACTCAATGTTCCTAATCGCTGTGGGCGCCCATTCGAAATGGCCAGAGGTCATCAAAATGTCCTCCACCACCATGGAGAAAACTATTGCAGTCCTACGGACCATCTTTGCCAGGAATGGCTTGCCAGAACAGATTTGCTCCGACAATGGGCCACAGTTTGTGTCCGAGGATTTCCGGAGGTTTCTGAGGAATAATGGGATGAAACATTACACATCTGCCCCATATCATCCAGCCACAAATGGCTTGGCTGAGAGGCTTGTTCAGACCTTTAAAAAGGCCATAAAGGCAATGTATAATGACGACATACCACTACAACACAAGGTGGATAATTTCTTGTTTGCTTACCGGAATGCGACACATGCAGTCACCAACCAAGCTCCAGCCGTAATGTTCTTCAATCGAAGGCTAAGATGTCGCCTGGATTTGCTCAAACCAAACATAAGACGAGATGTTGAGGATAAGCAACTCCAGCACATAAATGAGAAGCCAACCAGGAGCTTCAAGATAGGGCAACCAGCCTTGGCCCGCGACTACCGAACAGAAAAATGACAGCCAGGAATGATATGCACACAGCAGGGACCACTAATGTACACAGTGGACATTGGAGAGAGCATCATGAGATGCCATGCTGACCAGATTCTAGAGTCACAGGAACAAGCCAAACCCATACCACGAGCAGGTGCACCTGGTAATCAACCCGAAGTACAGATTGCGTCTACCTCAGAAGCAGTGGTATTAGAAGCTGACGAACCAACCAATGACAATGAGCCAGAATCAACTCCGCCGCAAGAACAGGATACTCGAGAAAGGCGCTATCCAGTCAGGATCAGGAAGCCTCCTCAAAGACTGAACTTATAAATGATTATTTCAGTTGATGTATATAGTACAGAGAAAATTGTAATTGTAATTAGTTATTATTTAGTTGTTAAATGAATGTTATGTACTGTTTATCTAAAAGGGGAGGAGTTGTTGTGTATGTACCTTTAAGAGAAGAACTGATTCTATACTGCAGTACCGGCAGTGACCACCCCTGTATATAAAGTCATAGCAGGCTTCTGTATTTCAGTCTTAAGTTACCCTCTGTTGTACCTCATTCACAGCATTGCTGGCTGTGCAGCTGCAAGCAGAAGGAGAAGGAGCTGCCAAAGCAAGAGAGTGGAGAGTGGTGGTCTCCTGACCAGGTAATGGAGGAGGACGTTAGATCACCACCTCCACCTCCTCCAACACCATCAATACAGCTGAGGTGCCTGGGGAGACAGGACAGAGGAGGAGAAGGAGAAAGGAGGCCTACATCAACATCAACCAGGGGAGAGGCCTTTTCCTTTCACTGCCTCCACAAATTGGCCTCCACTTCAGGAGAGGGAGAGAGGGGAGAGAAACCAACTGTTTGGAAGGAGGGAAGAAACATCATCTTGAACATCTACAGGTGGGTGTTATTTGGGGCACTCTCCCAAGACTTTGTATTTTAGGTGGGGGGAGAAAAGAAGAAGCAAGGCCGGATCATCAAGGGGTGTAGTGTGTGTGTGTGTGGCTCTTGTTAAAAGCTAGGCCACACACACCACTAATTTAGCATCCCTTCTATTGCCTGCCCTGGGAGAGCTGGAGCTGCCCAAGCTGAAGTCTTTAATTTCATTTAAATTGCATCGTTAAGACCTGTTGCAGGACTGAGCCTGGGCTTCTCCAGCTTTCCCAGGTGAAGACATCTTCTCCCCCTGCCAGAAGACCACCACCACCAAAGACTTTTTCCATCGGAGAGTGCACCCCTGCCAACACCCACCCACCATCCTGAGTGGCAACACTGCCCTTTGTGGCCTCCCTCCTTCCCACCGCCCCCCCCTCTCTCTCTCTATGTCTCTCTCTGCCTGTTTCTCCAAGGCACCTTAGTTTCATCTTTTTTAATAATTGCCTATTGAGCAGAGGGGAGAAGGCCCCTCTCCCAATTTAAATTAATAAGGGGAGAGGTGTGTCCTTATTTTAATCAGCTCCCTCTGCTCAATAGAGGACAAAAAATATATATATTACCCGAGGCCATTAACACCTTCAGGCCTGTGACTTGGGGTGAGTGTAGCCCTTATAAAAGCACCCCAGAATGGAGACTACATCTTCGCCGGTGGCGGGGCAAGCTAAGACTTATGCGGGAGCGGCAGCCACAGCCACAGCTGCTCCCGCTGCTTCTGCTGCCCCGTCACCATTTAGACTGATAACCAAAAAGCTTGGGGTGAAGAGCTACACTCACCCCACTATGACCATTGAGGCCTGCGTCAATGCCATGGCTGGGGTTGTCGGCCCCTCAGCCATCGTCGCGGCCTCGAAAATGTATGCGAAGGCTGTGTTCTTCCTGGGGTCGGAGCGGGCGGTGTCCCTGGCTGTCGCCAAGGGGCTCACCGTGGGCGGGACCTTCCTGCCGGTGGATCCTCTCGAAGCCACCGCGCAGAGGATCATCATTTCCAAAGTCCCGCCCTATGTTCCTGGTGAGCTCCTCCTTCCCCATTTGTGACAACTTGGGGAGGTGAGATCGGGGATCACACCCATCCCGCTCGGCTTCCGGGAGGCCAGCCTTCGCCACGTCTTCTCCTTCCGGCGCCAGCTGTTTATCCAGCTGGCGCAGGAGGAGGACACTGACGGGGTGTTCGTCGTCCTCCACGAGGGGACCGCCTACCGCGCCTTTTGGAAGTCGGACGGTGTGCGGTGTCACGCCTGCAAGGAGGTGGGGCACATCAGGAGGAACTGCCCTGCCTCCAAGGCCGCCGGATCATCTCGTGCGGCCGAGGCTGGCGCCGCCGCTGCTCCTCCCCCCGGGTCTGCCCGCTCGTCAAGTACGTCTGATGCGCGGTTGACGTCGGGGGCCGATGCCACCAAGGCCTCCGGCGGGCGGGAGGGAGCATGTCCGGCCGGAAAGAAGGCACGGGGAAAAAAGAAGCACCTTAGGGCGGGTCCCCCCGTGGATGGTGAGCACTTGCCCCTTGAGCCCCTTACACCCGCGCTCCTCGCGGAGTTGATCAGGGCAGATGTGAGTGGGAGGGGCCTCATGCCCGAGCCTGTGGCCGCGACTGCCGCAGCGGTAATGCCAATACCTGCGGCTGGGCTCGGGCCCGAGGAACCCGACAAAACCTGCTCCGCCGGAGGGAGTTGAGGAGGAGGCCTTTGCAGACATGGAGGTCTCCCTCGCTCCCTCCGAGCTAAAAAGAAGGCGTGACCCCCTGGAAGAGGAGGAGGACCGGGAGGAGGAAGGTCCCTCCGATCAGGGGGAGTCATCACCCGCCGCAGGTACTGCGCACCCCCCCACCGCTGTCACCATCACCGGCGATCGGCAGGGGTCGCCTGTCCCTCGGGAGGCTGAGGCAGATGTGTCTGTCCAGCACGTGCCTCCCGGGGGTGGGGACGGGACCCTGGCCGTGGGGGGGGGTCGCGGAACAACCCGCGGCGGAGACTGAAATCGATATTCTATCGGTGCCGTTACCCCTCGCCGGGTCGGGCGGCCTGGGGTCTGGGTCGGGTGAGCTCGAGGCTAATGAGCTCGCCCAGTGCGACCCGGACATCTCCCAGGGGCTGCTCGATCTGGTAGAGGGTTTAATTCAGAACACCCCACCCGCTGGGTCGGAGGTTGGTGGCGGGGTGGAGGATGGCCCCCTGGCTACGTCTCTGGTGCCGGACGTAATGGAGGAGCTGGGAATTGTTCTCTCCCCGCTTTCTCTGGTCATTCCGGCGTCTGGGGCGGAGGGGAGCTCTGAACCGCCGCCGTCTTCTGGCCTAGCACCCCTAGAGGAACCCAGGGAGAAATCCTCTGCCGCTGATCCTGGGGGTGGGATCTGGCCGGAGGCGGGGCTGGCTGGTGTGGCCGAGCCGTTCGCTGCGCACTGCGCGGTGGACGGGTCGGCCGCTGGTGACGAGCCCCTGGAGGAGGATGGGGACTCGGTGATGGGCACGGAGGACGAGTCGGACTCCGGCGCCGACGAGGCGGTGGACGACCTCGTGCCCCCTGCCGAGTCTCCCCTCATTCCCGTAAAGGAACTCCAGGATTTTATGGCCACGTGCCTGGGTCGGCACGGGAAGGTCCGGCTGGCCCTCGACAGGTGGTCGGAGCTGCCGCTGCTCATCGTATCCGTCCGCGCCGCCGTTAAGATCATGGGCGCGGACGAGGGTGTGAACCCGCTTGAGCTGCGTCGGTTCAGAACGTTTCTCACTGGGCTGCTGAGGAAGTGACGGCTGACTAGCGGCCGTGCTTCCTCCCCCTGTTAGTTGTAGGTAGAGGTTGAACTATGCTTCTGACATGAAGATAACCATAGCCAGCCTCAACATCAACGGCAGCAGGGAGGCACGCCGCAGATTCAATAACTTCTCGGTCCTTCGGGACGGGAAGTATGCGGTGTGCTTCCTGCAAGAAACCCACACCGTTCCGGGAGACGAAGCCACGTGGCTCCTGGAGTGGCAAGGAGGGGTCAGCATGAGTCACCTCTCCAACAATTCCAGCGGGGTGGCTATCTTGCTGGCCCCGCATTTTCAGCCGGAGTTCTTGGGGGTCAAGGAGCACGTGCTGGGCCGCTTGCTCCAGGTCACTGTTCGCCTGGGGGGTGTGCCGCTCCATCTAGTGAACGTGTACACCCCTCAGTCCAGTGCGCAGCAAGTGCGCTTCTTCGAAGAAGTGTCCACTCTTTTAGGCTCCGTCGACGTGGGCGAGTGCGTCATCCTCGGGAGGGATTTTAACCGCACCCTCGAGGCGAGGGACCGTTCGGGTCCCCCGCGAAGCCCGGCGGCGATGGAGAAGTTGAGGGACCTGGTTGGGTCCTTCGACTTGGTGGACGTCTGGCGAAATCTCCACCCCGACTCCAGCGCATTCACTAGCGTGAGGTCTGGGGGAGGAAGGTCCAGAATCGACCGCCTCTACATTTCCCGGGTGTACGTCTCCTGCATTCTGGCAGCTTCCATGCGGCCGGTGCCGTGCACGGACCACCACCTGGTGTGGGCGGAGCTCGCTCCGCTGCACGCGCGGGGGGGGTCCGCGTACTGGCATTTTAACAACCTGCTGCTGGAGGACGCACGGTTCCGGGATTCGTTTCGTCGATTCTGGGCCAACTGGAGAAGGAAACAGGGTGGCTTCCCCTCCTTGAGGCTATGGTGGGATGTGGGCAAGGCTCACATCCATCTCTTTTGTCAGGAGTACGCGAAGGGGTCGACCAAGAGGCGGGAGGCCCTGGTCGGGCGGTTGTGGAAGGAGGTGCTCGACCTGGAGTCCCGTCTCGGTCAGGTCGTCGAGGACCCGGCCCTGCAGAAGGTGTACGAAGAGAAGAAGGGCGCGCTGAAGGACCTGCAGCTCGTCGGGTCCCGAGGCGCGTACATGAGGTCGCGGATCCAGCTCCTGCGGGACCTGGACCGCGGCTCCCCCTTCTTCTACTCGCTGGAAAAAAGACGGGGGGTCCGTAAGCAGCTCTTGGGGCTGCTGGCCGACGACGTATCTCTGGTCTCGGATCCGGAGGGAATCAGCGCGGAGACCCGAGCCTATTACGGGGCTCAGTTCTCTCCGGATCCGTCCAGCGAGGATGCGCGCAGAGTTTTGTGGGAGGACCTGCCGAAGGTCGGCCCGGAGGGCGCCGAAAAATTGGACGCTCCGCTAAGCCTGGCGGAGCTGACCGGCGCCCTCCGCCAGCTCTCTAGGGGAAAGTCCCCGGGGCTGGACGGGCTGACCGTGGAGTTCCACAGGGCGTTCTGGGATGTCTTGGGGGGCGACTACGCGTGGGTCCTGGGGGAAAGTTTGGCGACCGGGGAGATGCCCCTCTCTTGGCGCAGGGCGGTCATTGTCCTGCTGCCTAAGAAGGGCGATCTCCGCCTCCTTAAGAACTGGTGCCCGGTCTCCCTCCTCAGCACGGACTATAAAATCTTTGCCAGGGCCATGTCTGCTCGCCTTGGCACCGTGCTGGCCCACATGATCCACCCCGACCAGTCCTACACGGTCCCGGGCCGGACCATCCATGATAACATCCATCTGGTCCGGGGCCTGGTCCACCACTCCCAGAGGGCTGGTCTGTCGGTCGCCTTCCTTTCCCTGGATCAGGAGAAGGCGTTCGACAGGGTGGATCACGAGTATCTCTTCGGGACTCTGCGCGCATTCGGGTTCGGGACGCATTTCGTCGCCCGGATCCAACTTCTGTACGCCACCGCGGAGTGTCTGATTAAAGTTAACGGGTCCTTGACGGCGCCCCTTCGCTTCGGGAGGGGGGTACGTCAGGGATGCCCCATGTCCGGTCAGTTATATGCCATTTGCGTGGAGCCTTTCCTGCGCCTCTTGCGGAAGAGGTTGACGGGACTGGCTCTGCAAGGGCCGGGCGTGGAGGTGGTCCTCTCGGCTTACGCCGATGACGTGCTCCTCACGGTCACGGATCCCGCTGACTTGTGGAGGATGCGGGAATGCCAGCTGATTTACTCGGACGCATCCTCCGCCAAGATCAACTGGGAGAAATGTTCCAGACTCCTGGCGGGTCAGTGGCGGGTGGACTCCCTGCCGGAGGAGTTCAGGCCTTTCGCCTGGAGCACCACGCACCTCCTCTATTTGGGAGTCTACCTTAGCCCTGCCGAGGACGCCTGGCCGGCGAACTGGCAAGAGCTGGAGGCCAAAGTCACCGCTCGCCTAGGACGCTGGACAGGACTGCTCTGAGTGTTGTCCTACAGGGGTCGAGCGCTGGTCATAAACCAGCTGGTGGCCGCCATGTTGTGGTACCGGTTGGTCACTTTGATCCCTCCCCCTGCGTTTGTCGCCAAGATTCAGAAGAAGCTCATCGACTTCTTCTGGGACAAAAGGAAGCACTGGGTCTCTGCCGCGGTTCTGTGTCTCCCGCTTAGGGAGGGCGGTCAGGCGCTGGTGTGCCTTCACACCCAGGCTGCGACTTTCCATCTTCAGACGTTGCAGAGATACCTGTACGTCGAGAATCCTCCGAGATGGTGTGCGCTGGCGAAGTTTTTCTTCCGCCAGCTGCCCGGCCTCAATTACGACACGCAGCTCCTGTTTGCGAAAGTGGGCAGCAGGCGTGCCGGCCTGCGGGAGCTGCCTGTCTTCTACCAGGAACTACTATGGGTTTGGAACTACGTCGCTTCCGGGCGGAGCTCTCCCCCATCAGGAGCGGCGGCTCTCCTTCGGGAGCCGCTGCTCAGGAATCCGCACCTCCACGAACACGGGTTCGGGCGGCTGGCGGAGGGAAGGGCTGTGGCTGGCAAGGTGACCAGAGTCGGGGACCTGCTCGATGGCAGTGGAGTGGGCTGGATGGTGGCGGAGGAGCTGGCGCGGCGCCTGTCCTGGGCCAACGTCCGGCTCGCGGTCGAAACCATCGAATCGGTAAAAGCGGCACTGGGCCCCGACTCCACTAGGTGTATCGAGGCGGCTCAAGCACGTGGGGCGATCCCGTCCGAGCTTACCCCCGTTCGGACGGAATTCCTCATCGGCGCCCGGCCCCGAAACTCCCCTCGGGAACCGGCGCCTCACAACTTGAGCCGTCTCGAGGAAATACCCTCCGTGCCTTTTCATTCCGCACGGAGGGGTTTCCTGTACAGGCTGCTCCTGCACACTCTCCACTTTGCCATCTTCGTCTACCGTCCGGACACGCCTTGGCGTGGTGTCTTGCCGACCGGCGGTGGCGGAGGTCCCCAATGGAGGGCTCTCTACGTGGGAGTCCTCCCTTGTTCCATCGGGGACTTGGCCTGGAGGGTGTTGCACGGAGCGATCCCGTGCAATAAGGTTTTAAGTAGGTTCATGGACTCCCAGGCCGCCTGCATTTTTTGCGGCCTGGAGGAGTCCGTGTTTCACGTTTATATAGAGTGTGAGAGGTTGCAGCCCCTCTTTCATTACTTGAAGGGGCTGCTCCTTGATTTTTGGTTGCACTTCAGTCCCACGCTCTTGATCTACGGTCACCCGGTGCGGAGGGGAGCGGATAGGTTGGAGGACCTCCTTGTGGGCCTGCTCCTGGGCCTGGCTAAAAGAGCCATCAATTGGTCCAGGCAGCGGGCGGTCGAGGGGGTCGTCCAGCCGGATTGCCTGCCTCTCTTCCGCGGCCATGTTCGCGCCTGGGCGGCCCTGGAGATGGAGCACGCGGTGTCCGCCGGTGCGCTTGAGTATTTCCGCGACCGGTGGGCGCCGCGGGGACTGGAGTGCATCATCAACCCGGATAACCACATTTTAATTTGATTTGTTAAGTTTTAGTTGAACTTTTGTTTACAGTCAATTTGTTTTTTTTTTGGTACAAACAAAGAGTACCCTCTGTTGTACCTCATTCACAGCATTGCTGGCTGTGCAGCTGCAAGCAGAAGGAGAAGGAGCAGCCAGACTAGGAGAGTGGACTAAAGTGGTGGTCCCCTGACCAGGAAGAGGAGGAGAACGCTGGACCACCACCACCACCAACTCCACCATCATTACATCAACTGAGGTGCCTGGAGAGAGAGGACAGAGGAGGAGAAGGAGAAAGGAGGCCTACATCAACATCAACCAGGGGAGAGGCCTTTTCTATCACTGCCTCCCCAAATTCAGGAGAGGGAGAGAGGGGAGAGAAACCAACTGCTTGAAAGGAGGGAAGAAAACTTCATCCGGAACATCTACAGGTGGGTGTCATTTGGGGCACTCTCCCAAGACTTTGTATTTTAGGTGGGGGGAGAAAAGAAGAAGCAAGGCCGGATCATCAAGGGGTGTAGTGTGTGTGTGTGTGGCTCTTGTTAAAAGCTAGGCCACACACACCACTAATTAACATCCCTTCTATTGCCTGCCCTGGGAGAGCTGGAGCTGCCCAAGGTGAAGTCCTTAATTTAATTTAATTACATCATTAAGACCTGTTGCAGGACTGAGCCTGGGCTTCTCCAGCTTTTCCAGGTGAAGAAGTCTTCTCCCCCTGCCAGAAGACCACCAACACCAAAGACTTTTTCCATCGGAGAGTGCAAACCTGCCAACACCCACCCACCATCCTGAGTGGCAACACTGCCCTGTGCGGCCTCCCTCCTTCCCACCCCCCCTCTCTCTCTCTCTCTTTGTCTCTCTCTGCCTGTCTTTCTAAGGCACCTTAGTTTCATCTTTTTTATTAATTGCCTATTGAGCAGAGGGGAGAAGGCCCCTCTCCCAATTTAAATCAATAAGGGGAGAGGTGTGTCCTCATTTTAATCAGCTCCCTCTGCTCAATTGAGGACAAAAAAATATATATACACCGAGGCCATTAACACCTTCAGGCCTGTGACTTGGGGTGAGTGTAGCTCTTAAAAAAAAAAGCACCCCAGAATGGCGACTGCATCTTCGCCGGTGGTGCGGCCAGCCAGGACCTATGTGGGAGTGGTAGCCATAGCCACAGCTGCTCCCGCTGTTTCTGCTGCCCTGTCACCATTTCGATTAACAACAAAAAAGCTTGGGGTGAAGAGCTACACTCACCCCACTATGACCATCGAGGCCTGCGTCAAGGCCATGGCTGGGGTTTTCGGCCCCTCAGCCATCGTCGCGGCCTCGAAAATGTATGGGAAGGCTGTGTTCTTCCTGGGGTCGGAGCGGGCGGTGCCCCTGCCTGTCGCCAAGGGGCTCACCATGGGCGGGACCTTCCTGCCGGTGGATCCTCTCGAGGCCACCGCGCAGAGGATCATCATTTCCAACGTCCCGCCCTATGTTCCTGGTGAGCTCCTCCTTCCCCATTTGCGACAACTTGGGGAGGTGAGGTCGGGGATTACACCCATCCCGCTCGGCTTCCGGGAGGCCAGCCTTCGCCACGTCTTCTCCTTCCGGCGCCAGCTGTTCATCCACGAGGGGACCGCCTACCGCGCCTTTTGGACGTCGGACGGTGTGAGGTGCCACGCCTGCAAGGAGGTGGGGCACATCAGGAGGAACTGCCCTGCCTCCAAGGCCGCCGGATCATCTCGTGCGGCCGAGGCTGGCGCCGCCGCCGCTCCTCCCCCCGGGTCTGCCTGCGCGTCAAGTACGTCTGATGCGCGGTTGATGTCGGGGCCCGATGCCACAAAGGCCTCCGGCGGGGGGGAGGGAGCGTGTCCAGCCGGAAAGAAGGCGCGGGGAAAAAAGAAGCACCTTAGGGCGGGTCCCCCCGTGGATGGCGAGCACTTGCCCCTTGAGCCCCTTACACCCGCGCTCCTCGCGGAGTTGATCAGGGCAGATGTGAGCGGGAGGGGCCTTGTGCCCGAGCCTGTGGCCGCAACCGCCGCAGCGGTAATGCCAATACCTGCGGCCGGGCTCGGGCCCGAGGAACCCGACAAACCTGCTCCGCCGGAGGGAGTTGAGGAGGAGGCCTTTGCAGACATGGAGGTCTCCCTCGCTCCCTCCGTGCTAAAAAGAAGGCGCGACCCCCTGGATGAGGAGGAGGACCGGGAGGAGGAAGGTCACTCCGAGAAGGGGGAGTCGTCGCCCGCCGTGGGTACTGCGCCCCCCCCCCCGCTGTCGCCATCACCAGCGATCGGCAGGGGTCGCCTGTCCCTCAGGAGGCTGAAGCAGATGTGTCTGTCCAGCACGTGCCTCCCGGGGGTGGGGACGGGACCCTGCCCGTGGGGGGGATCGCGGAACAACCCGCGGCGGAGACTGAAATCGACATTCTATCGGTGCCGTTACCACTCGCCGGGTCGGGCGGCCTGGGGTCTAGGTCGGGTGAGCGCGAGGCTAATGAGCTCGCCCAATGCGACCCGGACATCTCCCAGGGGCTGCTCGCCCTGGTATCTGGGGCGGAGGGGAGCTCTGAACCGCTCCCGTCTTCTGGCCTAGCACCCCTAGAGGAGCCCAGGGAGAAATCCTCTGCCGCTGATCCTGGGGGTGGGATCTGGGCGGAGGCGGGGCTGGCTGGTGCGGCCGAGCCGTTCGCTGCGCACTGCGCGGTGGACGGGTCGGCCACTGGTGACGACCCCCTGGAGGAGGATGGGGACTCGGTGATGGGCACAGAGGACGAGTCGGACTCCAGCGCCGACGAGGCGGTGGACGACCTCGTGCCGCCTGCCGAGTCTCCCCTCATTCCCGTAAAGGAACTCCGGGATTTTATGGCCACATGCCTGGGTCGGCGCGGGAAGGTCCGGCTGGCCCTCGACAGGTTGTCGGAGCTGGCGCTGCTCATCGTATCCATCCGCGCCGCCGTTAAGATCATGGGTGCGGACAAGGGTGTGAACCCGCTTGAGCTGCGTCGGCTCAGTACGTTTCTCACTGGGCTGCTGAGGAAGTGGCGGCAGACTAGCGGCCGCGCTTCCTCCCCCCGTTAGTTGTAGGTAGAGGTTGCACTATGCTTCTGACATGAAGATAACCATAGCCAGCCTCAACATCAACGGCAGCAGGGAGGCACGGCGCAGATTCAATCACTTCTCGGTCCTTCAGGACGGGAAGTATGCGGTGTGCTTCCTGCAAGAAACCCACACCGTTCCGGGAGACGAAGCCAAGTGGCTCCTGGAGTGGCAAGGAGGGGTCAGCATGAGTCACCTCTCCAACAATTCCAGCGGGGTGGCTATCTTGCTGGCCCCGCATTTTCAGTCGGAGATCTTGGGGGTCAAGGAACACGTGCCGGGCCGCTTGCTCCAGGTCACTGTTCGCCTGGGGGGCGTGCCGCTCCATCTAGTGAATGTGTACGCCCCTCAGACCGGTGCGCAGCAAGTGCACTTCTTCGAAGAAGTGTCCACTCTTTTAGGCTCCGTCGATGTGGGCGAGTGCGTCATCCTCGGGGGGGATTTTAACTGCACCCTCGAGGCGAGGGACCGTTCGGGTCCCCCGCAAAGCCCGGCGGCGATGGAGAAGTTGAGGGACCTGGTTGGGTCCTTCGACTTGGTGGACGTCTGGCGAAATCTCCACCCCGACTCCAGCGCCTTCACTAGCATGAGGTCTGGGGGAGGAAGGTGCAGAATCGACCGCCTCTACATTTCCTGGGCGTACGTCTCCTGCGTTCCGGCAGCTTCCATGCGGCCGGTGCCGTGCACGGACTACCACCTGGTGTCGGCGGAGCTTGCTCCGCTGCGCGCGTTGGGGGGGTCCGCGTACTGGCATTTTAACAACCTGCTGCTGGAGGACGCACGGTTCCGGGATTTGTTTCGTCGATTCTGGGCTGACTGGAGAAGGAAGCAGGGGGGCTTCCCCTCCTTGAGGCTATGGTGGGATGTCGGCAAGGCTCACATCCGTCTCTTTTGTCAGGAGTACACGAAGGGGTCGACCAAGAGGCGGGAGGCCTGGGTCGGGCGGTTGGAGAAGGAAGTGCTCGACCTGGAGTTCTGTCTCAGTCAGGTCGTCGAGGACGCGGCCCTGCGGAAGGTGTACGAAGAGAAGAAGGGCGCGCTGAAGGACCTGCAGCTCGTCTGGTCCCGAGGCACGTACGTGAGGTCACGGATCCAGCTCCTGCGGGACCTGGACCGCGGCTCCCCCTTCTTCTACTCGCTGGAAAAAAGACCGGGGGTCCGTAAGCAGCTCTTGGGGCTGCTGGCCGACGACGGATCTCTGGTCTCAGATCCGGAGGGAATCAGCGCGGAGACCCGCGCCTATTACGGGGCTCTGTTCTCTCCGGATCCGTCCAGCGAGGATGCGTGCAGAGTTTTGTGGGAGGACCTGCCGAAGGTCGGCCCGGAGAGCGCCGAAAAATTGGACGCTCCGCTAAGGCTGGCAGAGCTGACCGGCGCCCTCCGCCAGCTCTCTATGGGAAAGTCCCCGGGGCTGGATGGGCTGACCGTGGAGTTCCACAGGGCGTTCTGGGACATCTTGGGGGGCGACTACGCGCGGGTCCTGGGGGAAAGTTTGGCGACCGGGGAGATGCCCCTCTCTTGGCGCAGGGCGGTCATTGTCCTGCTGCCTAAGAAGGGCGATCTCCGCCTCCTTAAGAACTGGCGCCCGGTCTCCCTCCTCAGCACGGACTATAAAATCTTTGCCAGGGCCATGTCTGCTCGCCTTGGAGCCGTGCTGGCCCACATGATCCACCCCGACCAGTCCTACACGGTCCCGGGCCGGACCATCCACAATAACATCCATCTGGTCCGGGACCTGGTCCACCACTCCCAGAGGGCTGGTCTGTCGGTCGCCTTCCTTTCCCTGCATCAGGAGAAGGCATTCGACAGGGTGGATCACGAGTATCTCTTCGGGACTCTGCGCGCATTCGGGTTCGGGACGCTTTTCGTCGCCCGGATCCGACTTCTGTACGCCGCCGCGGAGTGTCTGATTAAAGTTAACGGGTCCTTGACGGCGCCCCTTCGCTTCGGGAGGGGGGTACGTCAGGGATGCCCCATGTCCGGTCAGTTATATGCCATTTGCGTGGAGCCTTTCCTGCGCCTCTTGCGGAAGAGGTTGACGGGACTGGCTCTGCAAGGGCCGGGCATGGAGGTGGTCCTCTCGGCTTACACCGATGATGTGCTCCTCACGGTCACGGATCCCGCTGACTTGCGGAGGATGTGGGAATGCCAGCAGATTTACTTGGACGCATTCTCCACCAAGATCAACTGGGAGAAATGTTCCGGACTCCTGGTGGGTCAGTGGCGGGTGGACTCCCTGCCGGAGGAGTTCAGGCCTTTCGCCTGGAGCACCACGCACCTCCTCTATTTGGGAGTCTATCTTAGCCCTGCCGAGGACGCCTGGCCGGCGAACTGGCAAGAGCTGGAGGCCAAAGTCACCGCTCGCCTAGGACGCTGGACAGGACTGCTCCGAGTGTTGTCCTACAGGGGTCGAGCGCTGGTCAAGAACCAGCTGGTTGCCGCCATGTTGTGGTACCGGTTGGTCACTTTGATCCCTCCCCCTGCGTTTGTCGCCAAGATTCAGAAGAAGCTCATCGACTTCTTCTGGGACAAAAGGAAGCACTGGGTCTCTGCCGTGGTTCTGTGTCTCCCGCTTAGGGAGGGCGGTCAGGCGCTGGTGTGCCTTCGCACCCAGGCTGCGACTTTCCGTCTTCAGACGCTGCAGAGATACCTGTACGTCGAGAATCCTCCGAGATGGTGTACGCTGGCGACGTTTTTCTTCCGCCAGCTGCACGGCCTCAATTTCGACACGCAGCTCCTGTTTGCGAAAGTGGGCAGCAAGCGTGCCAGCCTGCGGGAGCTGCCTGTCTTCTACCAGGAACTACTAAGGGTTTGGAGCTACGTCGCTTCCAGGCGGAGCTCTCCCCCGTCAGGAGCGGCGGCTCTCCTTCGGGAGCCGCTGCTCAGGAATCCGCACCTCCACGAGCACGGGTTCGGGCGGCTGGCGGAGGGTAGGGCTGTGGCTGGCAAGGTGACCAGAGTCGAGGACCTGCTCGATGGTGGAGGAGCGGGCTGGATGGCGCGGGAGAAGCTGGCGCGGCGTCTGTCCTGGGCCAACGTCCGGCTCGTGGTCGAAACCATCGAATCGGTAAAAGCGGCACTGGGCCTCGACTCCACTAGGTGTATCAAGGCGGCTCAAGCACGTGGGGCGATCCCGTCCGAGCTTACCCCCGTTCGGACGGAATTCCTCATCAGCGCCCGGCCCCGAAAGTCTCCTCGGGAACCGTCGCCTCACAACTTGAGCCATCTCGAGGAAATACCCTCCGTGCCTTTTCATTCCGCGCGGAGGGGTTTCCTGTACGGGCTGCTCCTGCACACTCTCCACTTTGCCATCTTCGTCTACCGTCCGGACACGCCTTGGCGTGGCGTCTTGCCGACCGGCGGTGGCGGAGGTCCCCAATGGAGGGCTCTCTACGCGGGAGTCCTCCCTTGTTCCATCGGGGACTTGGCCTGGAGGGTGTTGCACGGAGCGGTCCCGTGCAATAAGGTTTTAAGTAGGTTCACGGACTCCCAGGCCGCCTGCATTTTTTGCGGCCTGGAGGAGTCCGTGTTTCACATTTATATAGAGTGTGAGAGGTTGCAGCCCCTCTTTCATTACTTGAAGGGGCTGCTCCTCGATTTTTGGTTGCACTTCAGTCCCACGCTCTTGATCTATGGTCACTCGGTGCGGAGGGGAGCAGATAGGTTGGAGGACCTCCTTGTGGGCCTGCTCCTGGGCCTGGCTAAAAGAGCCATCAATTGGTCCAGGCAGCGGGCGGTTGAGGGGTCGTCCAGCCGGATTGCCTGCCTCTCTTCCGCGGCCATGTTCATGCCCGGGTGGCCCTGGAGATGGAGCACGCGGTGTCCGGCGGTGCGCTTGAGTATTTCCGTGACCGGTGGGTGCCGTGGGGACTGGAGTGCATCATCAACCCGGACAACCACATTTTAATTTGATTTGTTAAGTTTTAGTTGAACTTTTGTTTACAGTCAATTTGGTATTTTTTTTGGTGCAAACAAAAGAGTTACCCTCTGTTGTACCTCATTCACAGCATTGCTGGCTGTGCAGCTGCAAGCAGAAGGAGAAGGAGCAGCCAGACTAGAAGAGTGGACTAAAGTGGTGGTCCCCTGACCAGGAAGAGGAGGAGAACGCTGGACCACCACCGCCACCAACTCCATCATCATTACATCAACTGAGGTCCCTGGAGAGAGAGGACAGAGGAGGAGAAGGAGAAAGGAGGCCTGCAATAACATCAACCAGGGGAGAGGCCTTTCCTATCACTGCCTCCCCAAATTGGCCTCCACTTCAGGAGAGGGAGAGCGGGGAGAGAAACCACCATCAACCAACACCAACTGTTTGGAAGGAGGGAGGAGTATCATCTTCAAAATATCTACAGGTGGGTGTTATTTGGGGCACTCTCCCAAAGACTTTGTATTTTAGGTGGGGGGAGAAAAGAAGAAACAAGGCCGGAACATCAAGGGGTGGCTGTGTGTGTGTGTGTGGATCTTGCCAAAACTAGGCCACACACACCAATAATAAGCATCCCTTCTATTGCCTGACCTGGGCCAGCTGGAGCTGCCTAGGTTAAGTGGTTAATTCCATTAATTACATCATTAAGACCTGGTGCAGGACTGAGCATTGCCAACTCCAGCTTTCCTAGGTGAAGACATCTTCTCCCCCGACCAGAAGACCACCACCATCAAAGACTTTTAAATCCCATCGGAGAGTGCACCCCTGCCAACACCCACCCACCATCCTGAGTGGCAACACTGTCCTTGCCACCTCTCTCCTTCTCACCCCCCGCCCCTCTCTCTCTCTCTTTGTCTTTCTCTGCCTTTCTCTCTGAGGCACCTCATTTCATCTTTAATTATTAATTGCCTATTGAGCAGAGGGGAGAAGGCACCTCTCCCAATTTCAACCAATTAGGGGAGAGGTGTGTCTTCATTTTAAACAGCTCCCTCTGCTCAATAGAGGACCAAAAAAAAATACCTGAGGCCATTAACACCATCAGGCCTGTGACTTGGGGTGAGTGTAGCCCTTATAAAAACACCCCATAATGGCGACTGCATCTTCGCCGGTGGCGGGGCCAGCTAGGACTTATGCGGGAGTGACAGCCACAGCCACAGCTGCTCCCGCTGCTTCTGCTGCCCCGTCACCCTTTAAACTTATAACAAAAAAGCTTGGGGTGAAGAGTTACACTCACCCCACTATGACCATTGAGGCCTGCGTTAAAGCCATGGCTGGGGTTGTCGGCCCCTCAGCCATCGTCGCGGCCTCAAAAATGTATGGGAAGGCTGTGTTCTTCCTGGGGTCGGATGGGCGGTGTCCCTGGCTGTCACCAAGGGGCTCACCGTGGGCGGGACCTTCCTGCCGGTGGACCCCCTCGAGGCCACCACGCAGAGGGTGGTTATTTCGAACGTCCCGCCCTATGTTCCTGGTGAGCTCCTCCTTCCCCATCTAAGTCAACTTGGGGAGGTGAGGTCGGGGATCACACCCATCCCGCTCGGCTTCCGGGAGGCCAGCCTTCGCCACGTCTTCTCCTTCCTGCGCCAGCTGTTCATCCAGCTGGCGCGGGAGGAGGACACTGACGTGGCATTTGTCGTCCACCACGAGGGGACTGCATATCGCGTCTTCTGGATGTCGGACGGTGTGCGGTGCCACGGCAGCAAGGAGGTGGGGCACATCCGGAAAAACTGCCCCGCCTCCAAGGCCGCCGGATCATCTCGTGCAGCCGAGGCTGGCGCCACCGACGCTCCTCCCCCCGGATCTGCCCACGCATCGGGAACGTCTGATGCACGGTCGATGTTGGGGGCCGATGCCACCAAGGCCTCCGGCGGGGGGGAGGGAGCGTGTCCAGCCGGAAATAAGGCGTGGCGGAAAAATAAACACCTTAGGGCGGGTCCCCCCGTGGATGGCCAGCCCTTGCCCCTTGAGCCCCTTACACCCGCGCTCCTCACGGAGTTAATCGGGGCAGAGGCGAGCGGGAGGGGCCTCGTGCCCGAGCCTGTGGCCGCAACCGCCGTAGCGGAAACGCCATTACCTGCGGCCGGGTTTGGGCCCAAGGAGCCCAACAAACCTGCTCCGCCGGAGGGAGCTGAGGAGGAGGCCTCTGCAGTCATGGAGGTCTCCCTCGCTCCCTCTTTGCTAAAAAGAAGGTGCGACCCCCTGGAAGAGGAGGAGGACCGGGAGGAGGATGGTCCCTCCGAGCAGGGGGAGTCGTCGCCCGCCGCGGGTACTGCGCCACCCCCCCCCCCCGCTGTCGTCATCACCAGCGATCGGCAGGGGTCGCCTGTCCCTCGGGAGGCTGAGGCAGATGTGTCTGTCCGACACGTGCCTCCCGGGGATGGGGACGAGACCCTGCCTGTGGGGGGGGTCACGGAACAAACCGCGGCGGTAATTGAAATTGACCTTCTATCGGTGCCGTTACCCATCGCCGGGTCGGGCAGCCTGGGGTCTGGGTCAGGCGAGCTCGAGGATAATGAGCTCGCCCAATGCGACCCGGACATCTCCCAGGGGATGCTCGTCCTGGTAGAGCTTTTAATTCAAAACCCCCTATCCGCTGGGTCGGAGGTTGGTGGCGGGGAGGAGGATGGCCCCCTGGCTGCGTCTCTGGTGCCGGACGTACTGGAGGAGCTGGGAATTGTTCTCGCCCCGGTTTCTCCGGTCGTTCTGGCGTCTGAGGCGGAGGGGAGCTCTGAAACACCGCCGTCTTCTGGCCCAGCACCCCTAGAGGAGCCCAGGGAGAAATCCTCTGCCGCCGATCCTGGGGATGGGATCCGGGCGGAGGCGGGGCTGGCTGGCGTGGCCGAGCCGTTCGCTTCGCACTGTGTGGCGGACGGGTCGGCCGCTGGTGAAGACCACCTGGAGGAGGATGGGGACTCGGTGATGGGCACGGAGGACGATTCGGACTCCAGCGCCGACGAGGTGATGGATGACCTCGTGCCCCTTGCCGAGTCTCCCCTCATTCCCGTAAGGGAACTCTGGGATTTTATGGCCACATGCCTGGGTTGGCGCAATAAGATCTGGCTGGCCCTCGACAGGTGGTCGGAGCTGGCGCTGCTCATCGTATCCGTCCGCGCCGCCGTTAAGATCATGGGCGCGGACGAGGGTGTGAACCCGCTTGAGCTGCGTCGGCTCACAACGTTTCTCACTGGGCTGCTGAGGAAGTGGCGGCTGACCAGCGGCTGCGCTTCCTCCCCCCATTAGGTGTAGGTAGAGGTTGCACTATGCTTCTGACATGAAGGTAACCATAGCCAGCCTCAACATCAACGGCAGCAGGGAGGCGCGCCGCAGATTCAATAACTTCTCGGTCCTTCGGGACGGGAAGTATGCAGTGTGCTTCCTGCAAGAAACCCACACCGTTCCGGGAGACGAAGCCACGTGGCTCCTGGAGTGGCAAGGAGGGGTCAGCATGAGTCATCTCTCCAACAATTCCAGCGGGGTGGCTATCTTGCTGGCCCTGCATTTTCAGCCAGAGATCTTGGGGGTCAAGGAGCACGTGCCGGGCCGCTTGCTCCAGGTCACTGTTCGCCTGGGGGGCGTGCCACTCCATCTAGTGAACGTGTACGCCCCTCAGACCAGTGCGCAGCAAGTGCGCTTCTTCGAAGAAGTGTCCACTCTTTTGGGCTCCATCGACGTGGGCGAGTGCGTTATCCTCGGGGGGGATTTTAACTGCACCCTCGAGGCGAGGGACCGTTCGGGTCCCCCGCGAAGCCCGGTGTCGATGGAGAAGTTGAGGGACCTGGTTGGGTCCTTCAACTTGGTGGACGTCTGGTGAAATCTCCACCCCGACTCCAGCGCCCTCACTAGCATGAGGTCTGTAGTGTAGGTAACCGTTCCACCTTTAAGAGAACTATTTTAAGAGTTGCACTACTTTATCTTGGCTGCTGTATACTGTAATACCGGCGGTGACCACACCGGTATATAAGTGCTGTGTAATGATTTATTGGGCAGTTCCGCCCCGACCTTCAACTAGTAAAGACCTGTTAAAGTTTACTCTTGTGGTCTGTGTAGTAATTCTCAATATAACACACAGACTTAACAGTGGCGACGAGTATGATCTTACCCTGCGGCAGAGATACATCCAAGGCAGCTTAACGGGCGTCGAGAAGAGGCATCTGCCCTCATCATTCTGCTGAGAAAAGACTCGGGTCTGCAGAGCAAAGGAAGAATTCTGACACGAAGCCTTCCATCAGGAACAGGCAGTGATCATCCCTTCAATCACGGTGGTGGGTAAGCCGATCAGCGACGAGCAGCAAGTCGGCCACGTTGACTGTGAAGTAGGGGAGGGAAAAACGGAGGATATAAGGGCGGAGAACTCGACCACGGCCGGGGAAAAGAGCCGGACAGAAATCGGGGCCAGAGGCGCTGAGACTGGGGCAGCATAAGGCACGGAAGCCGCGGTGAATGCTAACGCAGCCGGTGTGAGAGACCGGGCTACAAGCGGGCTGGGAGACGCAACAGCGTCGAGAGAGAGCTCGACCGCGACCGGTGAAAAAGGCCGGGCAGCTACCGCGGCCGCGAGGTGCAGCGACCGGGACAGCGTAAGGCGCGGGAGAAAATAGCGGGCTGGGAGACGCAACAGCGTCGAGAGAGAGCTCGACTGCGACCGGTGAAAAAGGCTGGGCAGCTACCGAGGCCGCGAGGCGCAGCGACCGGGACAGCGTAAGCGCGGGAGAATTTTTTTTTTAAAAAACCGCGGAGAACTCAGCCGCAACCGGGGGGGAAGAAGACGAGCGCGGGAAACCGCCATTTTGAAAAAAAAAAAGAAAAGAAAAATTTCTTTTTGTCTCTCAAGAAGATTGCGAGGATGCCTAAGCGTGGTAACATCAACGATTTCGATCCCAATGTTGAAGATTGGACCACGTATGTAGAACGCATAGAGATATATCGTAAGGCAAATAAAATATCAAAGAATGATAAAGCACTAACCTTACTAAACTCAATGGGTGTGAAGACATACGGGCTATTGAAGCATCTTCTATCACCAGCTAAACCGACGGATCAGACTTTCGCTAATATTGTTGCTGTCCTGAGAAATCATTTGAACCCCACACCGCTGATGTTAGCGGAACGATTTAAATTTTATGCGAGAACGCAACGGGAAGAGGAAAGCAACGCGGAGTATTTAATTGAACTGCGTAAGCTGGCGAAATACTGTCAGTTTGGGGAAAGTCTGACAGAGGCACTGAGAGACAAATTCGTGTGTGGATTGTCGAAAGAAGGAACACAAAAGCGGCTGCTTGAAGAGAATGATCTTACACTTGATAAGGCTGTCTCTATTGCAGCATCGCACGAAGCCGCAGCGAGAGGCACTGCGGAAATGCAGCTGAAGGCAGCGGTACTCAGCGTAGATCAAATGGCTTCGGGTACAACGAAATGTTATCGTTGTGGGCAGACAACACACGATCAGGACCAATGCTGGTTTAAAAACCAGGAATGTAGAAAATGTGGCAAGCTTGGTCACATAGCTAAAGTATGCCGGTCAGGGAAGAAGACCAGCAACAAAAAGTCACCGCAGGAAAAGTGCAGAAAGGTACATAAGGTGGCTGAGAAGAGTTCGGATGAACAGAATTCGGATTCAGACTCCAACAGCAAGGAACTGGGTAGTCTGAGAATTCACAATGTGAGTAAGGAAGCTGACCGACAAACTATCTGGGCCACACTGCAGATAGCAGGAGCCCACGTGAAGATGGAATTGGACACCGGATTGGCGTTGACGGTCATGAATAAGCAAGATTACAAAAAGTTATTCACACATATTCCCCCAAGGAATACGGAGATAGTATCAAAGACATACACGGGGCAAAGAGTATACCCCATCGGGAAGATAAAAGTCAAGGTGGTACACAAGGGCAAAGAACACCAAGGAATGGACATATATGTACTACCTGAGGGAGGTCCACCACTTCTGGGACGGGAGTGGATCAGGAAAATAAATCTGGACTGGCACTCCCTAAAAGCAATAACGGTAGATTCCGGAAAGAAAAAAAATGTCAAACCTGCACGATTGTCCAGAATATTGGATGAGGGCATATGCAGCAGTGACAGTGACAAAGCAGAGAGTGAGAACTCGGTGAAGACAATCAGCTCAGACTCTGGAACTGATGATGGTAAGACCAGCCCATGTGCAAAAGACAAGTCTAAAATGGACTTGCAGTCTAATGATGGAAAAACGAAGGAGTGCATAAATGCTTCAGAAGAGAACAAAGTATCAGAACAGAATTCCACTGAACAACAACAACATAGTTTGACAGAGAATTCTGAGTCTGTCCAGTCTACAGACATGCACATTTCTGAGGAACACCGGGCTCGAACTCAACTCAATTTAAAACTACAACAGCAATTAGAACAAATGATTCGCCGTTTTGAGCAAGAGATGAATGCAAAGAAAAAGATCTTTGACACAGAGTGGGAGAATCTGGAAAGACAGCAGAAGCAGCTGATTGAGAAAATGGAACAGGAACACACAAACCGTCTGCGCGATGAGGCCAAACGAATCAAAGCTGAGCAAGAAAGGGAATATGTCAAATTCATCGATCAGTTGAAAGCTAAGAAGAAAGAGTACACTTTTGTGAGCAGTGTCAGCAGTAATAAGCCACTCAGGGAATTAGTGGCAGAGGCAAAAACTGAAGATGCTGCAGAGATCAAGTTTGTTGCTGAAAGCGCTACTTCCAGAGCTTTGCTTCAAATTAAAGAATTGCCAGTTAAAATTGTGAAACCCTTAAGAGAGAAGATTGGCATAGAGAAACATCGTGTCATTTTCGAATGCAATGTTTCCAGGCCAAATGCTGCTGTCAAGTGGTATTACAAAGACAAAGAGATTCATCCCAGTAATAAATATGAGATTGTGAGTGAAGATGTGTACAGGAAGCTCGTTATTAATAATGTCGCTTTTGAAGATGAAGGCAACTACATGTGCGATGCCATAGATGACCAAAGCACTGCAAAGTTATATGTAGAAGAGCAATCAATTGCCACCATTAAACCCATATGTGATGTGGACGTGACAGAGCCAAGTGACGCCATTCTTGAGTGTGAGCTTTCAGTTGCGGACGTGAAGCCTCCAAAATGGATATTAAATGGTGAAATTCTTCATGCTTCTGAAGATGTGGACATTGAGCATCGTGGCACTATTCATCGTCTCACTCTGAAACAAACAACTTGTAAGATGACCGGCTTGCTGCAGTTTATCGCAGGGAAATCAAAATCTGAGGCGAGGCTGACTATTAAAGAGCCTCCGTCAAAGGTAGTCAAAGAACTACAGAACATTACAGTGGAAGGGAAGCATTCTGCTACTTTGAGCTGTGAGTTTACACCTACTTCCAAGATGGTCAGATGGTACAAAGACCAGAGCTTAATCGAATCTTCTGACCGATACAAATTTAAACAAAATAAGAATGTGATAGAACTTACCATTACAAATCTCACACCCAAAGACTCTGGTGAATATAGCTGCAAATCAAGTAATGCACAGACCACAGCCATACTCAGAGTTGAAGCTCCAAAAATAGAAATAATAAAACATTTGGAGGACGTAGATACTGAGGAGGACAGCAATCTAGTATATTCATGTGAGTTGTCCCATGATGATGAAGATGATGACTCATCTGAACCATTATCACCTCTACCAGGTCACGCACGTGGTCTCTCCGAACTGAGTCAAATCAGTCTGGAAGCAGAAAAACTTCCCAAGGTACTCGAGCCTTTAGAAGTCAGCAATGCTGGTTCTGAAGTTACGAAAGTTCAAGCTGTTAAGTCCAGTGAAGGACTATTAGATGAGTCACCCCAGCAACGAGAACCTACTACACCACCGAGAACTACTACACCACCGAGGCGTTATCCGGACCGAGTCAGGAAACGCAGGAGGCGCCTCCGCAGAGACTGAATCTGTGAACTGTTTTTACATGAAGTTGTGTATATATGTTATGATGTTATGTTTAATGGGGAATATATATATACTGTTAAGCTAAAAAGGGAGGATTGTAGTGTATGTAACCGTTCCACCTTTAAGAGAACTATTTTAAGAGTTGCACTACTTTATCTTGGCTGCTGTATACTGTAATACCGGCGGTGACCACACCGGTATATAAGTGCCGTGTAACGATTTATTGGGCAGTTCCGCCCTGACCTTCAACTAGTAAAGACCTGTTAAAGTTTACTCTTGTGGTCTGTGTAGTAATTCTCAACATAACACACAGACTTAACAAGGTCTGGGGGAGGAAGGTCCAGAATCGACCGCCTTTACATTTCCCGGGCGTACGTCTCCTGCGTTCCGGCGGCTTCCATGCGGCCGGTGCCGTGCATGGACCACCACCTGGTATGGGCGGAGCTCGCTCCGCTGCGTGCGCGGGGGCGGTCCGCATACTGGCATTTTAACAACCTGCTGCTGGAAGACGCACGGTTCCGGGATTCGTTTCGTCGATTCTGGGCCGACTGGAGAAGGAAGCAGGGGGGCTTCCCCTCCTTGAGGCTATGGTGGGATGTGGGCAAGGCTCACATCCGTCTCTTCTGTCAGGAGTACGCGAAGGGGTCGACCAAGAGGCGGGAGGCCCGGGTCGGGCGGTTGGAGAAGGAGGTGCTCGACCTGGAGTCCTGTCTCGGTCAGGTCGTCGAGGACCCGGCCCTGCGGAAGGTGTACGAAGAGAAGAAGGGCGCGCTGAAGGACCTGCAGCTCGTCGGGTCCCGAGGCGCGTACGTGAGGTCACGGATCCAGCTCCTGCGGGACCTGGACCACGGCTCCCCCTTCTTCTACTCACTGGAAAAAAGACGGGGGGTCCGTAAGCAGCTATTGGGGCTGCTGGCCGACGATGGATCTCTGGTCTCGGATCCGGAGGGAATCAGCGCGGAGACCCATGCCTACTACGGGGCTCTTTTCTCTCCGGATCTGTCCAGCGAGGATGCACGCAGAGTTTTGTGGGAGGACCTGCCGAAGGTCAGCCCGGAGGGTGCCGCAAAACTGGACGCTCCACTAAGCCTGGCGGACCTGACCGGCGCCCTCTGCCAGCTCTCTAGGGGAAAGTCCCCGGGGTTGGACGGGCTGACCATGGAGTTCCACAGGACGTTCTGGGACGTCTTGGGGGGCGACTACGCGCGGGTCCTGGGGGAAAGTTTGCCGACCGGGGAGATGCCCCTCTCTTGGCGCAGGGCGGTCATTGTCCTGCTGCCTAAGAAGGGCGATCTCTGCCTCCTTAAGAACTGGCGCCCGGTCTCCCTCCTCAGCACGGACTATAAAATCTTTGCCAGGGCCATGTCTGCTCGCCTTGGCACCGTGCTGGCCCACATGATCCACCCTGACCAGTCCTACACGGTCCCGGGCCGGACCATCCATGATAACATCCATCTGGTCCGGCACCTGGTCCACCACTCCCAGAGGGCTGGTCTGTCGGTCGCCTTCCTCTCCCTGGATCAGGAGAAGGCGTTCGACAGGGTGGATCACAAGTATCTCTTCGGGACTCTGCGCGCATTCGGGTTCGGGACGCATTTCGTCGCCCGGATCTGACTTTTGTACACCGCCGCGGAGTGTCTGATTAAAGTTAACGGGTCCTTGACGGCGCCCCTTCGCTTCGGGAGGGGGGTGCGTCAGGGATGCCCCATGTCCGGTCAGTTATACGCCGTTTGCGTGGAGCCATTCCTGCGCCTCTTGCGGAAGAGGTTGACGGGACTGGCTCTGCAAGGGCCGGGCGTGGTGGTGGTCCTCTCGGCTTACGCCGATGACGTGCTCCTCACGGTCACGGATCCCGCTGACTTGCGAAGGATGCGGGAATGCCAGCAGATTTATTCAGACGCATCCTCCGCCAAGATCAACTGGGAGAAATGTACCGGACTCCTGGTGGGTCAGTGGCGGGTGGACTCCCTGCCGGAGGAGTTCAGGCCTTTCGCCTGGAGCACCACGCACCTCCTCTATTTGGGAGTCTACCTTAGCCCTGCCGAGGACGCCTGGCCGGCGAACTGGCAAGAGCTGGAGGCCAAAGTCACCGCTCGCCTAGTACGCTGGACAGGACTGCTCTGAGTGTTGTCCTACAGGGGTCGAGCGCTGGTCATAAACCTGCTGGTGGCCGCCATGTTGTGGTACCGGTTGGTCACTTTGATCCCTCCCCCTGCGTTTGTCGCCAAGATGCAGAAGAAGCTCATCGACTTCTTCTGGGACAAAAGGAAGCACTGGGTCTCTGCCGCAGTTCTGTGTCTCCCGCTTAGGGAGGGCGGTCAGGTGCTGGTGTGCCTTTGCACCCAGGCTGCGACTTTCCATCTTCAGACGCTGCAGAGATACCTGTACGTCGAGAATCCTCCGAGATGGTGTGCGCTGGCGACGTTTTTCTTCCGCCAGCTGCACGGCCTCAATTACGACACGCAGCTCCTGTTCGCGAAAGTGGGCAGCAGGCGTGCCGGCCTGCGGGAGCTGCCTGTCTTCTACCAGGAACTGCTATGGGTTTGGAACTACGTCGCTTCCAGGCGGAGCTCTCCCCCGTCAGGAGCGGCAGCTCTCCTTCGGGAGCCGCTGCTCAGGAATCCGCACCTCCACGAATGCGGGTTCGGGTGGCTGGCGGAGGGCAGGGCTGTGCTTGGCAAGGTGACCAGAGTCGGTGACCAGAGTCGGGGTCCTGCTCGATGGCGGAGGAGTGGGCTGGATGGCGCCGGAGGAGCTGGTGCGGCGCCTGTCCTGGGCCAACATCCGGCTCGCGGTCGAAGCCATCGAATCGGTGGAAGCGGCACTGGGCCCCAACTCCACTAGGTGTATCGAGGCAGCTCAAGCACGTGGGGCGATCCCGTCCGAGCTTACCCCCGTTCGGACGGAATTCCCCATCGGCGCCCGGCCCCAAAACTCCCCTCGGGAACCGGCGCCTCACAACTTGAGCCGTCTCGAGGAAATACCCTCCGTGCCTTTTCATTCCGCGCGGAGGGGTTTCCTGTACGGGCTGCTCCTTCACACTCTCCACTTTGCCACCTTTGTCTACCGTCCGGACATGCCTTGGCGTGGCGTCTTGCCGACTGGCGGTGGCGGAGGTCCCCAATGGAGGGCTCTCTACGCGGGAGTCCTCCCTTGTTCCATCGGGGACTTGGTCTGGAGGGTGTTGCACGGAGCGGGCCCGTGCAATAAGGTTTTAAGTAGGTTCACGGGCTCCCAGGCCGTCTGCATTTTTTGCGGCCTGGAGGAGTCCGTGTTTCACGTTTATATGGAATGCGATAGGTTGCAGCCCCTCTTTCACTACTTGAAGGGGCTGCTCCTCGATTTTTGGTTGCACTTCAGTCCCACGCTCTTGATCTACGGTCACCCGGTGCGGAGGGGAGCGGACATGTTGGTGGTCCTCCTTGTGGGCCTGCTCCTGGGCCTGGCTAAAAGAGCCATCAATTGGTCCAGGCAGCGGGCGGTCGAGGGGGTCGTCCAGCCGGATTGCCTGCCTCTCTTCCGCGGCTATGTTCGCGCCCGGGTGGCCCTGGAGATGGAGCACGCGGTGTCCGCCGGTGTGCTTGAGTATTTCCGCGACCGGTGGGCGCCGCGGGGACTGGAGTGCATCATCAACACGGAAAACCAAATTTTAATTTGATTTGTTAAGCTTTAGTTGAACTTTTGTTTATTTACAGTCGAATTGTTTTTTTTATTTTTTTATTTTTGGGCCCAAATAAAAGAGTACCCTCTGTTCAGTAAATACCTGTTATTATTGTTCTCCTGCAGTCCATGTATTATTTATACTCTGACACTACAGACATCGCTGCAGGAGTTCCTCAGGGCAGAGTCCTAGACCCAATCATCTTCAGCTGCTTCATCAATAACCTTCCCTCCAACATAAGGTCAGCAATGGGGGTGTTTGCTGATGACTGCACAGTGTTCGGTGCCATTCACAACTCCTCAGATAATGAAGCAGTCCATGTCCGCATGCAACAAGACCTGGACGACGTTCAGGCTTGGGCTGATAAGTGGCAGGTAACATTCGCACCACAGAAGTGCCAGGTAATGACTATCTCTGACAAGCAAGAGTCTAACCACAGCCCGTTGACATTCAACGGCATTACCATCGCCGAATCCACCACCATCGACATCCTGGGGGTTACCATTGACCAGAAGCTTAACTGGACCAGCCACATAAATGCTGTGGCAACAAGAGCAGGTCAGAGGCTAGGTATTCTGTGGCACGTGTCTCACCTCCTCACTCTCCAAAGCCTTTCCACCATCTACATGGCACAAGTAAGGAGTGATGGAATACTCTCCACTTGCCTGGATGAGTGCAGCTCCAACAACACTCAAGAAGCTCGACACCATCCAGGACAAAGCAGCCTGCTTGATTGGCACCCCATTCACCACCTTAAACATTCACTCCCTCCACCACCTGCGTACTGTGGCTGCAGTGTGTACCATCTACAAGATGCACAGCAGCAACTTGCCAAGGCTTGTTCGACAGCACCTCCCAAACCCACGACCTCTTCCACCTAAAAGGACAAGGGCAGCAGATGCATGGGAACATCACCACCTCCAAGTTCCCCTCCAAGTCACACACCATATCCTGTCTTGGAAGTATATTGCCAATCCTTCATCATCGCTGTGTCAAAATCCTGGAACTCCCTCCCTAACAGCACTGTGGGAGTACCTTCACCACACGGACTGCAGCTGTTCAAGAAGGTGGCTCACCACCACCTTCTCAAAGGCAATTAGGGATGGGCAATAAATGCTGGCCTTACCAGCAACAGCCACATCCCAGGAACGAATAAAATAATTCTTGGACCTGCAACTGAGCAATGAGTCAGAAAAAAACAAATAATCTGCTGAATGCCTGTTAACCTTTTATCTGAAGAGGACTGGATTACAAAGGGGAGGAAGTTCTGCTTCAGTTGTACAGAGCCTTGGTCAGGAGCCACCTGGAGCACTACGTTCTGTTTTGGGCACCACAATTCAAGATGGAGATTTTGGCCTTGGATGGGGTGCAGTGCAGATTCACTAGAATGATGCCGGGACTTAATGAGTTAAGTTATGAGGACATATTGCAAAATCTTGTCTTGTATTCCATTGAGTATAGGAGATTGAGGAGTGACCTGATCAAGGTGTTTAAAATGTTAAAAGAATTCGAAAGGGTAGATACAGACAAACTATTTCCTCTGATGGGGGAATCAAGAACAAGGGGACATAATCTTAAAATTAGAGCTAGGCCATTTAGGGGGGAAATCAGGAAACACATTTTTTCTCACAGTGCAGTAGAAATCTGGAATTCTCTGCCCCAAAAGGCTGTGGATGCTGGGATAATTAGAGCTTTCAAGGCTTAGTTAGATAGATTGCTTTTAGGTATGGGTATCAAGGGATATTGGGCAAAGGCAGACAAATGAAGTTGAGGTACTGATCAGCCATGATCTAATTGAATGGTGGAGCTGGCTCGAGGGGCTGAATGGGAAGTGCAGTTTTACAAAAAATAGATCATAGCTGATCTGTACCTCAAATCAATTTACCCGCCTTTGCCCATATCCCTTTATACCCTAACCTAACAAAAAATCTATCTCAGTTTGAACTTTTTATTGACCCAGCCTCAACAGCTTTTTAAGGGAGAGAGTTCCAGATATCCACTACCCTTTGTGTGAAGAAGTACTTCCTGACATCACCCCTGAACAGTCTAGAGCTAATTTTAAGGTTATGCCCCCTTGTTCTGGCGACGGAGTGTAAAAATTCTCGACATTTTAATTGTACAATTTACACCCTATTAATAAATGTAAGTAATAATATGGAACACAGGTTCATTTGTTTTGCAAAACTAAACCCCAGAAAGAATTAGAGATCTCTGTTGTGGACCAATTGATTGCAAAACTATACTTCCTATGTTGTCAATACTAGTCCAGTTGCTGTAGAGATTAACAATTACCTGGCAGGGAGCTACATGGAGGTAATCAGATTGAAGGTTTTAAATGACATCTTAAGTGGCAAGAGAAAAGGTAAAATGCTTTATAAATATCAAATAAACTCAGATTAAATTGTAGCCTTGAACGAACTCACTGCTATAGTTAATGATATGAGCTTTTTGCTTGCTTTTAATATTGTATTTGTCTTTCAAACCGACAGACCACATTGATGTGTGACAGTGTCATGTATGACATCCATGTAAATTTAGGTTAAACCAAGTATAACATAACAGGAACAGCAATGTGACAGCACTGAAGAATGGAGTGCATCATTCTACAGCTGTATTTGTAAAATCCTGCTGGCAGAAGCAGCTGATCTCCTGGTGGGGAGTGAAGTAAACAAAGAGATAGTACTGTCAATTCCCTTGGCTGGAACTGTTGAACCTAAGCACACAGGAGAACACCATCTGTGTGGTGGCTGGTTTGGGAGAGTACAGGGTGAGGTTGCGTTTTGGAGTCAATACTATTGGTGGAATGCGATTTTGTCACTTGCTTTGTAGAATATATGATTGGCCAATCAGAAAGACGAAAAAGGACCTTATCATTGTCTTTCAGATGAGATATTAAACCGAGCCCTCGTCTGCTTATTTAGGAGATCCCACGGCACTATTTCAAAGTTTTCCCAATTTCCTGACCACAGCTTATCCCTCAACCAACACCACCAAAAAACAGATTAATTGTTCATTCACCTTATTTGTTGTTTGCGAGACCTTTTTAGGCACACATTGGGGGTGATTTTGCCAGCGAGGAGCTTTTGGAGGCGGGACTCCCACTTGTCAGGTTTCAGTCCCGCCTCCATCAACTTCTGGCCAACCCACGCTATTTTCCCTTGATTGACCGTGTTAAGCACGCCCATCGGGCTTAGCAGGCCAATTAAGGGAAAGCCAGTTACAGAGAACGTCAACGCATGACGTTTCATCTGTCAAAAATGTTTTGACAGATGAATTGTCATCGTTTGACAGCTCTGTGAAGCTATCAAACACTGACATTCTCTGTAGTTTGATGAGGTCTTGAATTCAAGACCTCATCAAACCTCTTTCTTTTGCAAAAATTAGATGGTTTTGCATTGGAGAATGCAACGGCCATCTGTCATCTCTGCCGCGGAGGTGCGAGACTCTCTGCATACCCACTGACTGAAGCCTGCAGGAAGAAACAAAGGTAAGTAAACTTTTACTAACACTTTCCACTTACCTCACATACTCACCTCTCCACAATTGCACCCATCACTCACCTTCACAGCACACTTTTGCACCCTGCAGGCCCCCACAGATCTACTACTCGCCTCGGTGACCCTGGCGGGTTCAGAGCCTTCGAGAAGCCCGCACTTGTGAGGGCAAAATGGGGACAATCCTATTTTTGGCCTGTTAAAAGTTAAGTGGCTGTAATCCCTTCCCGTCCCGAAGGAGACGGGACCCGGTGCGGGACAGCTACCCGCCTCCTGGCAAGATGGCACGGAGGTGGTTTGGGGGCGGGTTGGGCACCCGCCCCCAAATTCTGCCATTTTTCCAGCAGTCCAGCCTCCATACCCGCCTCCCCATGGCTGGCAAGATCGCGCCCATGGTCTGCTGCATTTATCTATATAACAAAAGGGACTGCACTTCAGAAGTAATTCATTGGCTGTAAAGCAGTTTGGGATATCTTGAGGACACGTGAAATGTGCTACATCAATATAAATTGTTTGTTTACAGACACTATAGTCACAAAAATAATTATTATATAATTAGAGATACAGGAGTGCCCTTTCAGGGAGGAGAATATAAGCACAGTTTAAGTTACAAGCCTGTGTCCCACTGCACTTTCAGTGTGATTACTCGTTTTCACATGTGCAGTGTCATTTTTGAGTTTTCAGCTTCTTTGTTGGAGGGGTGGGGGTGGGGGACTGCTGTTGGCACTTCTAGGTTGGCATGGATGCAGATTAGTGTTTTGATAAGACTCATTGACAAAATTAGCATAAATTAGGTGGGAGTAGCCTCTTTATAGGGGTGACCAGAATAAAGAACATGTACAAAGGTTCAAAATACATTAATTGCTTTCACAAAAAGGCAGCGTAAGGACAAGTAATGTGATGGAAACAGGCTTTGACTGACCTACGATTGCATTTCTAGCACTTCAAACAATATTTAATTATAAAGTGAAAATAATCAAAGCTTTGGGGAATGTTGATGGCTAGTACCCAATGGGATCCAGATGATTGTTTAAACTATCTGAACTTCTCTTTCACAACTTATGTTCATCTAAATCACTTGAGCATGTTCTAGCTCTTCAATACACCCCCAGTCAGCATTAATTTTCTGTTCAATCTGTTGCTGATTATCGGGATTTACCAGAAGCAGTATATATTATAAAATTGTATCTGGTTCTGGTATTTAACAAAGTTTGTGTGCCTTTGTATCATAACTAGTTAGACAGACTGAAAGAAATAGAGGAAGAGACTTGCACTTATATGGCTCTTTATAACATTGTTGAAACTTTGCAAAACATTTCACACAATTGATTCATTGCTAAAGTGCAGCTTTTTATGTATTTTATGTATCATCTGTATTTGGCAACAGGCTTACCCCACATAAAAAATATATTAAAATAATTTAACATTTTCATGAATGGTATTAGGAAGCTAATAAACAGATAATTAAAATAACAAGTAATTAAAATGACAAGTAATTAAAATGACTATATAGAACAAATTAATATTTGTATAACATTTGTCAGAAGGTGCATATATCCAATTTAATAATGCCAATTATTATTATCCACTGTTTTATGTTAAATCCTTTATCTGACTCCTCATAAAACAGACAGATTGTGATCTTTCAGATTGTAAACAACGTCTGATGTTAACATCAATACAGCCTCACAGCCCAACGGGAACCCCATGGTTTTATTTATCTGTGCAGTTCTCATTAGTTTGATTTAATTGGCAACTGAATTTAGAAAGCTACAGCTTCAATTAGGCTCCAATTTGTTTTTAATTTGTGCTCTAATGAGTTGATTAGCTGCTGCCAAACTTTGCAACTGAATCCAATTTTGATTTGTAGATAAATGGCATCAGCAAAGGTAGATCAAGGCAATGCTGTGGTGAGTATTGTAGCTATGCAACAAAATGATACACAGAGCCTTTGTACAATGCAAATGCTGGTCATTTTATTTAGATGGTTCTGTTTAATGTTGCCTATTTAATTCAATCTAACTGCAACTGACTTCCAGCTAACTCACCGCTTGATAGCCTAATAGGCCAATTATAGTAAACATTTTGCATCAATGTGAAGTGGGTTTAGAATCAAAGCAAAGTGCTTGTATGACATCACTCTAAATTGATTTAGGCAAGAGGTGTGGTCATGTCTACACTGCTTCAACTTGGTGCCGGCTATATGTTTAATGTTAAAATGTAACCAGCAGAATTCCCTTTGCTCTGAGCAAGAAGTGATGCTTAGCCAGCAGTATAACTTGGGTTTACTAGCCCTAGTTAACTTTCAGCAGACACCTATGGGATGAAAATTGATCAGCTTCCTGTACTGCCTCAGGGGAAGACCTAATCACCACAGCATTATGCTTTATTGCATCCTGATCCTTACAAGGCCTAATTTAAATTGAGCCAAAATGGCTAAAGACAATAGTGTAGGAATGGTCAAATTCCTATCTAGAGATTGAGTTCAACACAGGCAATCAATCAAAAAGGTTTTTAATGTCAAACTAACGAGTTTAGACAGATGGATGCAAGAGAACTATGAATACAGGTCTTAACAGGTCGGAGGCTCCACGAGGACTGCCTGGGCGGTCCCGTGGATGGCGTCATGACGTCATCACGTTTTTCCCACGTTTGGGTGATCACGTGATTAGCGGCATGATATCATCGCATTTGCCCGTGCTCTTAAAGGGACCGCGCACTGCACATGCAAACAGTATATACAATGGTACAGATTTAGTCTGCAGCTAACACCTTGTTAAAGGGAATTATGTACAGTTGTTCAGAGTCCCTCGGTGGCTCTGTCATATGCGCCCCCCCAGAATTGTCTTTAATGGAAAAAGTCAAATGGTGAGGGGGTTTGACAAGCCTGTCAGAACGACTCCTGTATTCCCAAAGCGGAAGCTGTTGGACGGCGGGCGGTCTGACAGGTGGTTACACTTGTTCTGGCGTGACGACGGTGGGCGGCCAACCTCATCTTAGTGGCTGTGCGGTCTCGACGGGACGGTCAAGGTCCAGGTGTGCTGGCTTCAAACGGTCGACCGAAATGTGGTTCGGTTTACCACCGACATCCACCTTGAAGGTTTTGTCTCCTGCCTCTAACACGTGGAAAGGACCAGTGTATGGGGCCTTGAGCGGATCCCGATGAGCATCGTGGCGGATGAACACGTAGTCAGCTTGTTTCAGCTCTGCCGGAACGTGAGAGCCCTGAAACCCGTGATGCGATGTGGGAACTGGCGGAAAACATCTGGCTGCTTCCTGGTGGCTGATAAGCTGGCGTGAGGCGGACCATGGCTCCGTTGGTGTTGGCAGGAAATCCCCTGGCACTCGCAGCGGCTGACCATAAATGAGCTCTGCCGTGGAAGAGTGAAGATCTTGCTTGGGGGCCGTGCGAAGGCCCAACGTGACCCACGGCAGCTTGTCTGCCCATCCAGCGTCTTGGAGGCTGGCCCTCAGTGCGGCCTTAAGCGATCTGTGAAAACGTTCGCACAGGCCATTCGCTTGTGGGTGGTAGGCTGTGGTGCGGTGTAATTTGACACCGAGTCTTTGAGCCACCACATTCCAGAGCTCGGAGGAAAACTGCGGTCCCCGGTCCGAAAAGATGTCAGCAGGCACTCCAAAACTGGCGACCCATGAAGAGATGAACGCCCTGGCCACGTCTGCCGAAGTAGTAGATGACAGGGGAACTGCCTCTGGCCATCTGGTGGTGCAATCTACTATGGTCAGGATGTGCGTAAAACCATGGGAAGGTGGAAGTGGTCCTACCAGGTCCACATTAACGTGGTCAAACCGACGCTCAGGAACTGCAAAGGTGGCCAATGGAGCCTTGACGTGGCGCTGTACCAGGGCCTTTTGGCAGACCACGCAGGTGTTGGCCCAGTCGCAGACATCTTTATGCATGCTTCGCCAAACGAACTTAGATGACATTAGCTTCTGAGAAGCCTTCATTCCTGGGTGTGACAACCCATGTATGGCATCAAACACCTTGCGGTGCCAGGTGACCGGCACAATAGGGCGAGGGTCCCGAACGGAGACGTCACACAGCAACGTGGTACCAGCTGAATGGAACCTGACGTCGGCCAACTGGAGTCCAGTGGTGTTGGTGTGGTAAGCCTGCACTTCTGGGTCTGAGACTTGGTCTGCTGCCATGAGAGCGTAGTCGATGCCCAGCTGGACCACATGCACGGTCGTGTGGGAGAGGCAATCTGCCACCAGGTTGTCCTTACCGACCACATGCTGAATATCTGTGGTAAATTCGGAGATGTATGTCAGCTGACGTTGTTGTCGAGATGACCACGGTTCGGCGGTCTTGACCATGGCGAAGGTCAGTGGCTTATGGTCGATGAAGGTGGTGAAAGGACGTCCTTCCAACAAGAACCGGAAATGGTGGATGGCCAGAAAAAGGGCTAGTAACTACCTGTCGAAAGAACTGTACGCCCGTTCGTTACACCGCAGTTGACGGCTGAAGAATGCCAACGGCTGCCACGTCCCATTCACCCACTGCTCCTGAACGGCGCCGATTGCGTAATCTGACGCGTCGGTGGTGAGGGCGATGGTGGCTCCTGGTAGCGGGTGCGCCAGCATGGTCGCGTTGGCTAAGGTGCTCTTGGTGTCGGTGAATGCCTGGTCCATGTCAACCGTCCAGCCTACTGGATCCTTGCCAGACTTGCCCTTGAGGGCCTCGTACAGGGGCTGCATGAGCAGTGCTGCCTTAGGCACGAAACGGTGGTAAAAATTAACCATGCCGAGGAACTCCTGCAGGGCCTTTATGTTCTGCGGGTGTGGAAAGGCTGTCACTGCCTCTACCTTCGCTTGCAAAGGAACCGCTCCCTCTGAGGTAATGCGATGTCCCAGGAAATCCATTTGGTGCAGACCAAACGGACAATTGGCTGGGTTGATAATCAGGCCGTGTTGGCTGGGGCGTCAAAAGAAGGTGCGTAGGTGAGAGAGGTGTTCCTCCTGATTAGGACTGGTGATGAGAATATCGTCTAAGTAGATGAAAAGGAACTTGAGGTCCCGCAGCACGGAGTCCATGAGGCGCTGGAAAGCCTGGGCAGCGTTCTTCAACCCAAACAGCATCCTTAAAAATTTGAAGAGACCGAAATGGGTGATGACTGCGGTCTTTGGGACGTCTTGCGGGTGCACCGGGACCTGGTGGTAGCCTCGGACAAGGTCAACTTTGGAAAAAACGGTGTTTCCTGCCAAATGGGCAGAGAAATCCTGGATGTGGGGGATCGGGTATCGATCAGGAGTGGTGGCGTCATTTAGGCGCTGATAGTCGCCGCAGGGCCGCCATCCGCCACCAGGTTTCGGTACGATGTGAAGAGGCGAAGACCAGGGACTATTCGACCTGTGAATAATCCCTAAGCGTTCCATTGTTGTGAACTCCGCCTTTGCGACCGCTAGCTTGCCAGGTTCTAGGCGCCGGGCCCGCGCGTGGACCGGGGGGCCGGTGGTGGTGATGTGGTGTTCCACACCATGTTTCGTGGCCGTGGAGGAGAACGTGGGCCTGGTCAGGTCTGGAAATTCGCCTTGCAGGCGAGCGATCTCATTCGGAGTCGGGAAAGCGCAGGAGACAGTGCGCGACATGGTGTTACTATGGTGGCAAGGGATAGAGTGAAACGTGGCCGCGTTGATCAGCCGCCGGTTCCTTACATCGACCAGGAGGCCATTGGCGCACAGGAAATCTGCACCGAGAATGGCTTGCGAAACCTTGGCCGTAACGAATTCCCAGAAAAACCTCTGGCCTCCGAAGCACACCTGGACCCGCCGTCTGCCGAAGGTCCGAATAGCTCCGCCATTAGTCGCTTCGAGGGGGAGGCCGTGCCTCTCAGCCTGTACATCAAGAGCTGACGCGGGTAGAATGCTGCACTGCACTCCGGTGTCGCACAGGAACCGACGACTGGAGAGGCTATCTGTGATGAAGAGCAGCTTGCCTTCATTGCCGATTGCCATCGCGGCCGCGGGGCACCCATTAGACCCGTTCTTCATTGGACGGAGTTGTTGTTTTTTTATTTGTTTTTTGAGAGAAGCTGCAGGGAGAGTGGCAACATCTCGCCTTCGCGCCAAACTGCGCGTGGTAGAAGCACAGCCCCGCGGGCTGAGGAGCTGAGGCGGCATCTGTGGGGGATGGGCGCCTCGTGGCAGCGCAGTACTGTTGCATAACTGCGAATATTTTGCCTGCCTCGGCAGCGAGCGCTGCGCAATCTTCGACCTCGGATCTCGCCAAGGCCGCTTGCACTTGCTCTGGTAATTGGCTGAGGAATAACTCTCTGAAGAGAAAGCATTCTGGTTCGGAGCCGAGGAGTGTGAGCATTTGGCTCATCAGCTCGGAAGGTATGGAGTCCCCGATCCCGGGCATAGCGAGCAGCCGACGGACGCGCTCTGATTTCGTGAGCCCGAAAACCTGTAGCAACCGCGCCTTGAGGGTCTCATACTTGCGGTCTGATGGGGGGTTCTCAAGAAGACTGACGATCCGTGAGGTGGTAGAGCCGTCGAGTGCGGAGACTACATATAAGTATCGGGTCTGATCTTCAACAATGCCTCTCAGGGTGAACTGGGCTTCAACTTGGATGAACCACGACGTCGCTTGTTGCTCCCAGAACTGCGGCAGCTTTAACGAAACGGCATTTGCCTCCATGCTGTGTTCCTTTTGCGAAATCCTTTCACAAAAGTCGGTGTCACCAGTGTAGGAATGGTTAAATTCCTATCTAGAGATTGAGTTCGATGCAGGCAATCAGTCAAAAAGGTTTTTAATGTCAAACTAATGAGTTTAAACAGATGGATGCAAGAGAACTATGAATACAGGTCTTAACAGGTGGGAGGCTCCACGAGGACTGCCTGGGCGGTCCCGTGGATGGCGTCATGATGTCATCACGTTTTTCCCACGTTTGGGTGATCACGTGATTAGCGGCATGACGTCATCGCGTTTGCCCACGCTCTTAAAGGGACCGCGCACTGTACATGCAAACAGTATATACAATGGTACAGATTTAGTCTGCAGCTAACACCTCATTAAAGGGAATTATGTACAGTTGTTCAGAGTCCCTCAGTGGCTCTGCCACAATTGGATATATTTTCTGGTCTTGGTGCTAAAGCAATAGGGTTGGAATGAGCTTGCCCTATATGACTCCAGCACTCCGACCTAGGCATGTCAGAGAAGGTGAGTCTTTGCTACCGTTATATCACCATCGCTGAGCTAAGCAACCAGCTCCAGACTGAGCTAAAAACAATTTCTAACACAGCTATAGTTCTTCCTGTACCTGCGAAAGTTCGCACAGCATTATACTTTATTGCAATCAATTCCTTCCAACACACCACAGGGGACATCTACCATGTCAGCCAGTCTCCAGTCTGTAGATGTCTCAAGCATATGACAGATGCTGTGTTTGCAAGTGGTTGCAGCTTCATGACTTTCTCTGTGGAAAGGAGGCATCAGCTGGATGGGGACAGAACTTTTACCAAGAGTCCAGACTGAAGCAGATAGAATCATACAGCATGGAAAGAGGCTATTTGGCCCATTGTACCTGTGCCAGCTCTTTGAAAGAATTAGTCCCACTCCCCTACTCTTTCCCTGGGGACTTGCACTATTTTACCCCTTGAAGTATTCCCTTTTGAAAGTGCGAGTCAGCAGAGAGTGCTGTGAGTTTGGGTAAGTGTGTGAGTTCTTTAATTGTTATTTCTCTTTAAATCATTCTTGATAAGATTACTTAAGCAGTTTAAGTAAAGGGGAAAAGTTAAATATTTGGGATTTTGTTGGTTTAAGAAGAGTAAAACAAGGTTACACTGCAGTAGGAGTAAATTGGCACAGCAGGCAGTGGAAACCAGTTTTCTAACCAATCAGCAGGGGTGACTCATTTGGCTGTAAACAAACAAACAGTATAAAAAGACTAGTCCTATTGCGAGTCAGCAGAGAGTGCTGTGAGTTTGGGTAAGTGTGTGAGTTAGGGTAAGTGGGGTGTTAGGTGCTCTTTTCAAACTTTAACTCTGTGGGTTGTAGTTAATAAGGCCTTTCTGGTGCAGAGTGACTGTTGGTAAACCATTTAACTGGTGTAATTAGAGTGATTGATATAAATTAAATCCAATGAATTAAAGGGGATACTAGCATCTATAATTGGGCAGAGGGTGTCCATAACTAACAATAAAAAAAATTAATCAATTACATAGAATGGAGCAGGTGATGTGTTACTGTTGCGAGATGTGGGAGCCGCTGACCCCCATTGAGGCTCATGGTGATTACGTCTGTGACAAGTGTCTGCTGCTACAGGAATTCCAGCTCCGTGTTGATGAGCTGGAGTCTGAGCTTCAGACACTGCGACACATCAGGGAGGGGGAGAAGTACCTGGACTCTGTGTATCAGGAGGTGATCACACCTATGAAGTTAATTACTTCAGATGTAGCCCATGGTCAGGGACAGGACGGTGTGACTACAAGTGAGGCAGGTACGGGGATCCAGGAGGTAGAGCTGGAGGAGCCGCAGCCCTTGCTCTTGTCCAGCAGGTTCGAGGTTCTTACTCCCTGTGGGGACGGGAGCAGGGACTGCAGGGAGGATGAGCAACCTGGCCACAGCACCGTGGAACGGGGGGCCATTCAACAGGGGGGGGTAACTAGAAATGTTGTAGTGGTAGGGGATAGTATTATTAGGGGGATAGATAGAGTTCTCTGCAGCCGAGAGCGAGAGACCCGAAGGCTGTGTTGCCTACCCAGTGCCAGGGTTAAGGACATCTCCTCTGGGCTGGAAAGAAACTTGCAGTGGGAGGGGGTGGATCCAGTTGTCGTGGTCCATGTTGGTACAAACGACGTAGATAGGACTAGGAAGCCGGTACTGTTAAAGGAGTATGAACAGCTAGGGGTCAAATTAAAAAACAGAACCTCAAGGGTAATAATCTCTGGATTATTACCTGAGCCATGAGTGAATTTGGCTAGGACAAATAAAATTAGAGAGTTAAATGCATGGCTCAAAGACTGGTGTGGGAGAAATGGGTTTTGCTTCCTGGGACACTGGCACCAGTACTGGGGCAGGATGGAGCTGTTCCGTTGGGACGGGCTTCACTTGGCCAGTGCTGGGACTAGAGTCCTGGTGGATCATATAACTAGGGCTGTAGAGAGGGCTTTAAACTAACTAGTTGGGGGGAGGTTCCTAGAGAGCAAATAATAAAAATGACAACAGAGAAGGTCATAGACTTAGGTAGCAGTGGGGAAAGTAAAAACCAGAGCATGTCAGGAAGGGGCAGAAGGTATGGAGTAAAAGGTAAAGTAATAAAAAGGGCAAAAGCAGGAACTAAGTGTCACAAAACATATTTGAAATTCTCTATCTGAATGCACGTAGCATTCGTAACAAAATAGATGAGTTAATGGCACAAATAACTACATATGGGTATGATCTTGTGGCCATTACAGAAACATGGCTGCAGGGTGACAATGCCTGGGAATTAAACATACCAGGTTATTTAACGATCAGGAAGGACAGGCAGGAAGGAAGGGGAGGTGGGGTGGCTATGTTAATAAAGGAAGGAATCACTGTAATACAGAGAAATGATATTGGGTCAAAAGATCAGGATAATAAAACAGTTTGGGTGGAGATAAGGAATAATAATGGGAAAAAAACACTAGTGGGCGTAGTCTATAGGCCTCCGAACAGTTGCAACTATGTTGGACGGAGTATCAATCAGGAAATAGTTGAGGCTTGTAATAAGGGAACATCTATAATTATGGGGGATTTTAACGATCATATTAATTGGACAAATCAAATTGGGCAGGGCTGCCTTGAGGATGAGTTCATTGAGTGTATTAGGGATGGGTTTCTTGAGCAGTATGTAACTGAACTGACCAGGGGGCAAGCAACCTTAGATCTGGTCCTGTGTAACGAGACAGGATTAATTAAAAATGTCCTAGTAAATAATCCCCTTGGAATGAGTGACCATAACATGGTTGAATTCCATATTCAATTAGAGGGTGAGAAGGTTGGATCTCAAACAAGCGTGCTAAGCTTGAATAAAGGAGACTATGAAGGTATGAGAGCGGAATTGAGTAGAGTGGATTGGGAAAATAGATTAAAGGGTAAGACGATACATGATCAGTGGTGTACATTTAAGGAGTTATTTTACAACTTCCAAAAAAAATATATTCCACTGAGAAGAAAAGGGTGTAAAAGAAAAGACAGCCATCCGTGGCTAAGTAAAGAAATTAAGGATAGTATTCGACTACAAACAAGGGCATATAAGGCAGCCAAATCTAGTGGGAGGATAGAGGATTGGGAAAACTTTAAAAGACAGCAAAAAATAACAAAAAGATTGATTAAGAAAGGGAAGATAGATTGTGAAAGTAAATTAGCAAAAAATATAAAAACAGATAGTAAGAGTTTTAATAGTTATATAAAAAGAAAAAGGGTGGCTAAAGTAAATGTTGGTCCCTTAGAGGATGAGACCGGGAAATTAATGGTGGGAAATATGGAGATGGCAAAAACACTGAATGAATATTTTGTATCAGTCTTTACAGGAGAAGACACTAAGAATATCTCAACACTGGACAAACAGGGGGCTATAGGGGGGGAGGAGCTAAACACGATCAAAATCACTAAGGAAGTGGTACTCGGTAAAATAATGGGACTCAAGGCGGATAAATCACCTGGACCTGATGGCTTACATCCTAGGGTCTTGAGGGAAGTGGCGGTAGGGATTGTAGATGCATTGGTAATAATTTTCCAAAACTCCCTGGACTCAGCAAAGGTCCTGGCAGACTGGAAAACTGCTAATGTAACACTCTTATTTAAAAAGGGCAGTAGACAGAAGGCTGGAAACTATAGACCGGTTAGCCTAACATCTGTAGTAGGTAAAATTTTGGAGTCCATTATTAAGGAGACAGTAACAGGACATTTGGATAATCATCATTTAATAGGACAAAGTCAGCATAGTTTTATGAAGGGGAAGTCATGTTTGACAAATTTGCTGGCGTTCTTTGAGGAAGTAACATATAGGGTGGATAAAGGGGAACCAGTGGACGTAGTGTATTTAGACTTCCAAAAGGCATTTGACAAGGTGCCACACAAAAGATTATTGCTTAAGATAAAAAATCACGGGATTGGGGGTTATATTCTGGCATGTATAGAGGATTGGCTATCTAACAGAAGGCAGAGAGTTGGGATAAATGGTTCATTCTCAGACTGGCAATCAGTAACTAGTGGTGTTCCGCAGGGGTCAGTGCTGGGCCCCCAACTCTTTACAATCTATATTAACGATTTGGAGGAGGGGACCGAGTGTAACATATCAAAGTTTGCAGATGATACTAAGATGGGAGGGAAAGTAGTGAGTGAGGAGGACATAAAAAACCTGCAAGGGGACATAGACAGGCTAAGTAAGTGGGCAGAGATTTGGCAGATGGAATACAATACTGGAAAGTGTGAGGTTATGCACTTTGGCAGGAAAAATTGTAGAGCAAGCTATTATCTTAATGGCAAGAAATTGGAAAGTACTGAAGTACAAAGGGATCTGGGGGTCCTGGTGCACGAAACTCAAAAGGTTAGTATGCAGGTGCAGCAAGTGATTAAGAAGGCCAATGGAATGTTGGCTTTCATTGCTAGGGGGATAGAATATAAAAATAGGGAGGTATTGGCCTAGAAATTCACTGGCCTTAGCGCCGCTTTTGAGGCGCTAGAGGGCCTAGCGCCGAAGTTATGGCCAGTTTAGAAATTGACAGGGGCCCTAAATCGGCATTAGGCCGGTAGCGCTGCGCCGGCACCGATGACGTCATCGGTGTGCGCAGCGTCCCGGTTGCCATGGCAACCCGCCTGAACTCGGAAATTGAGTTGCGGCCGCCTCGCCCGTGGCAGCCGCAAGCAACGTTCTGGCCGAGGTGCCTTACAGAACTTTGCGCCGGCGCATTAAAGGCCCCGCGGCGGCCGGCCGCTTTCCCGCCGGCCGCCTGGCCGCAGCTCCCTCCCCGGACTTCCCCCCCCCCCCCCCCGGAACAGAAGCAAGCCCGGCACTTGTCCGAGGTGCCGGGCTCATTTTTAAAAAGATTATCGCGGGCCGCGGCCGGGTGTAGGCAGCTCCTCCTTAACGGAAGGAGGAGGCCTGCACTTCCCGAGCCTGCCGCACCGCAGCGGGCGCCGCAGCGCCGGAATAGCGCCGCAATGCGGCGCGTGGCGCCAGTTTTGAGGCGCTGAGACCCCTCAGTAGCGCCGGCAGCCGTTTGGGCGCGGCGCTACTGAATTTTTGGCGCGCGCAGGGGGACTTAGCGCCGGCACTAACTTCCAGCGCTAAAGCCCTCGCTGCGCCAAAACCGAATATCTAGGCCATTGTTTCAGTTGTACAAGGTATTGCTGAGACCGCACCTGGAATACTGCATACAGTTTTGGTGTCCATACTTAAGAAAAGACATACTTGCTCTCGAGTCAGTACAAAGAAGGTTCACTCGGTTAATCCCGGGGATGAGGGGATGGACATATGAGGAGAGGTTGAGTAGATTGGGACTCTACTCATTGGAGTTCAGAAGAATGAGAGGCGATCTTATTGAAACATATAAGATTGTGAAGGGGTTGGATCGGGTGGATGCGGGGAGGATGTTCCCGATGATGGGTGAAACTAGAACTAGGGGGCATAGTCTTAGAATAAGGGGCTGCTCTTTCAAAACTGAGATGAGGAAGAACTACTTCACTCGGAGGGTGATAGGTCCATGGAATATGCTGCGCCAAAAAGCTGTAGAAGCTACATCATTACATAAATTTAAAACAGAAATAGACAGTTTCGTAGAAGTAAGGGGAATTAAGGGTTACGGGGAGCGGGCAGGAATTTGGACATGAGTCTAAGTTCGGATCGGACATGGCCCTGTGGGTAGCGGAGCGGGCCCAGGGGCCGTGTAGCCTGATCCTGCTCCTATTTCGTGTGTCTAATTCTGTTAGATTCAGGAGATGGTTCTGTGATAGTAGATTGGCGGTTAGGATCAGATCAGCCATGATCTTATTAAATGGTGGAGCAGGCTCGAGGGGCCGATTGGCCTACTCCTGCTACTATTTCTTATGTTCTTATGTTCTTATTATTGAATCTGCTTCCATTGCCCTTTCAGGCAGTGCATTCCAGGTCACAATAACTTGCTGCGTAAAAAAAAAAAAATTCTCCTCATCTCCCATCTGGTTCTTTTGCCAATTACCTTAAATCTGTGGCCTTTGGTTACCGAACCCCCTACCAGTGGAAACAGTTTCTCCTTATTTACTCTCTCAAAACCCCTCATAATAATGACACCCCGTGACACATAAGTGTTGAAAGGCGGGCTCTAAAGTCGTACTGCCACCTCTAGCACAGACCCCTGGTGTTACTATTCCAATTTTCATTAGACTGTGATTTGGAACAGTCTCCTCTGACTAAGGACAAGCAGGTTGATTATAATTCACTGCCTTCTATGAAACAAAATTATTTATTTGATTCATATCCCGTTGAATGTGTAGGGACTGTTGCCAACTTAAACAGTATAAACAAAAAGCAAAATACTGCAGTTGCTGGAAATCTGAAATAAAACACAGAAAATGCTGGACGCACTCAGCAGGTCAGGCAGCATCGACGGAGGGCACAGACGAGTTAATGTTCAGGTGTGGACACTTCGTTGGATGAAGGGTGCGTACTTGAAACGTTATCTTGTCTGCTCTCTCCACAGATGCTGATTGACTCACTGAGTGTTTCTGACTTAAACAGACCTCATTGTGTGCTTTGTTGAAGCTGTCTATGACAAACCCTATCAGATGAGCTGCTTCTCTTTACATTCATCTGTGTCTAGCACTCCATCTGTATTTGGTAACAAAAAAAGATGTTAAGATTTATCCTGGATTGTAGAGATGTCCTAAAACCCAGGCGAACAAATCAATTTTTTCTCAAAATAATTCACAGAGTACCTGTCTATAACAGAGGGCTGAAGTATATTTTGTGTGAGTTACGGCAGGAGGACATTTCCTCTGAAGCCTGTGCAAATGTTGCTTCTGCGCAATGTAAATTTTGGGCGTTGCATGGTCCCCATTTACTGCTGCGTGATACATAAGAACATAGGAATAGGAGTAGACCATTCAGCCCCTCGAGCCCGTTCCACGATTCAGTTAGATCATGGCTGATCTGTATCCAAACTCCAGTTACTCGCCTTGGTTCCATATCCCTTAATAACCTGGCCTAACAAAAATCTATCAATCTCAGTTTTAAAATTTTCAATTGACCTAGTCTCAACAGCTTTTTGGGGCAGTGAATTCCAGATATCTACTACCCTTTGTGTGAAGAAGTGCTTCCAGACATCTGCTCATGACCCCCGAATGGCTCTAATTTCAAGGTTATACCCCTTTGTTCTGGACTACCTCCCCCAGAGGAAATAGTTTCTCTCTATCTACCCTGTCAAATCCTTTAATCATCTTAAACACCTCAATTAGAGCACCCTTTAATCTTCCATATTCATGGGAATACAAGCCTAGTCTATGCAGCCTGTCCTCATAATTTAACCCTTTTAGCCCCGGTATCATTCTGGTGAACCTGCACGGCACAATTGATAAAACATTTACAAGCGGTGCATTGAAACGTTTAGCTGGCAGACCTGCCTCACTCACTGATGAGCTCTGCATAGCATGTTAGACACTACTGTTTTACATCATGTTTAAAAATACGTATTTAATTACAGCTATTTTGAGTTGCTCAATTATTCTAAACAGTCTTAACAACATTTAAAAAAAAATATCTACTGCAGTTCCTTCTATCTAGTTTGTTTGTTCACTGAGAGGGGACCTTCACAATAAAGCTCCTTTGCACAGGTAAAAAAAGCACAGCAAACATATTAGAAGGACCTCATTAATATTTTTCTGTGCTCAGAAAGCATTGCTTCAGAGACCGTACATAAGGCAACAGATTTAGTTAGATTTTACCCTGGAGTTATATGGGACAAATAGCTTTCTGTGCTTGAATACATCAAATCCCCCACTCACTCTCAATCAAGTTCTGGCAAATCCCTTAAAACACATTTGTCCTCTCATTCAGGGTGTCTCAAGCACAATTTCAATTTTTCCAGTGGTCCATAGTTACCTCCCTAGTAAGCATGTCTGTTAGTAAAATTCCCTGTCCGTAAATTTGTTTTACCATTAAAGCCTAAATTCCCATGTACAATTGCCACATTATGCAATATGAAATACATTTCAAATCTTTATAGCATTGGGAGACAAACACAAATAAGCAGCTTAATGGAATGATATTGCAAGCATACGTAGGCTGAATCAGCAGAACTTAAATGTAATTTAAGTACTAAAGAAAAGATCTAATGTTGCAGGATGTAATTTATCTGTGGTGTATCTGGGTTCAGACTGTAACTGTATTAGTTTCAAATATACTCATGTACAGTGAACAGTGAGCTCTCTGGATGGAATTCTTAAAGGAAATAGGAAGATTAATCTCCCCAACAACTTACCTTTCACAGAATCACAGAAACCTCACAGTGCAGATAGAGGCCATTTCGGCCCATCGAGCCTGCACCGACACATATCCCGCCCGATCCCCGTAACCCCACCTATTTAATCCCCCTAACACTAAGGGTCAATTTATCATAGCCAATCAACCTAACCCGCACACCTTTATGTAGAGTCTTTAACAGAGGAAATGGCCATAGGTGCTCTGCAGAGGAGAAATGGACACCCGCAGCCACAAAGAGTTCAGGAGAATAATAAGTGGGTGGCCATTTGGCAGGCAGGGAGGGGGTACAGTCAGGGAATATAATAATCCTCCAGGAGTGTGGCACTCTCAAACCAGTTTTCAGTGCTGAGGGCGACGAGCTCTTGGGGAATGCAATCTAGAGCACTTCCACAGAACCATAGGGCAAATGACTGCACAGGGGAGCACAGCAAAGTGCAGAAATGCAGTGGTCATAGGGGCTTCGATAGTCAGGGGGATAGACAGGAGTTTCTGTAACTACCGAAGTGAATTCCGCATGGTGTGTTGTCTTACTGGTGCCAGGGTAAAAGAAATCACTGAGAGGGTGCAGAACATTTTGAGGGGAGAAGGGAAACAGCCAGAAGTCGTGGTCCATTTGGGAACCAATGACATAGGAAGAAAAAGGGTGGAGGTCCTGCAGTTAGAGTTTCAGGAGTTAGTGAAAGTTAAAAAGCAGACCCTCAAAAGAAGTGACCTCCAGATTACTCCCAATGCCACATGCTAAGGAGTATAGGAATAGCTGAATAAAACAGGTTAATGTGTGGCTGGAGAAATGGTGCAGGAGGGAGGGCATCAGGTTCTTGGGGCATTGGAACCAGTTCTGAGCCGGGAGGGCCCTGTTCAAGGTGGCTGTGTTGCACCTCAACAGAGCTGGGACCAATGTACTCGCAGGAAGGTTAACTAGTACTGTGGGAGGGTTTAAAGTAATTTTGCAGGGGGGTGGGCATCAGGATGAAACATTAGAGAGGAGAAACAAGGTGCACAGAGGTCTGGGAGAGGCAAATAGCACTAGAGTAAAGAATAGTTCAGAAACAGGAAGGATCAGGCTGGGGCAAATGTGAAGCAGTCTAAGATGGGTTTGGAGTGCATGTACATAAATGCATAGAGCGTGGCAAATAAGGTTGGTGAGCTGCAGTCACAAGTTGCTACATGAGATTATGATATAGTGTCAATAACAGAGACCTGGCTCAAAGAAGGGAAGGATTGGGAACTTAATATTCCTGGCTACAAGGTAAGGAAAAAAGGAGGGAGGGGTGGGGCAGGGTGGCAGCATTGGTCAAATAAACTATTATAGCACTGGAAAGGAATGATGTAGTTGGGAGGCCAAAGACAGTCTATTTGGTTAGAATTACGGAACAGTAGAGGAGCTATTATGCTACTGGGTGTATACTATAGGCCACCAAATAGTGCGAAGGAGATAGAGAAGCAAATGTGCAGGCAATTTACAGAAGGCTGCAACAACTACAGAATAGTGATATGGGAGACTTCAATTATCGTAATATAGACTAGGATAGTAACAGTGTAAAGCGCAAAGCAGGGGGCGGGGGGAGGGGCAGGAATTCCTGAAATTTGTACAAGAGAATTTTCTTGATCAGTATGTTTCCTGCCCAATGAGTAAAGAAGCAGTGCTGGATCTAGTTCTGGGAAATGAAGTAGGGCAAGTGGAGTATGTTTCAGTAGGAGAGCATTTGGGGGACAGTGACCATAATACCATCGGGTTTAGAATAGTTATGGAAAAGGACAAGGTACAAGCAAGCATAAAAATACTTAACTGGAGGAGGGCTAACTTCAGTGAGTTGAAAAGGGATCTGGCCGAGGTGGATTGGAATCAAAAATTGGTAGGCAAAACATTAATTGAACAATGGGAGGCCTTGGTTTGGGCACAGAGCAGACACATTCCCATGAAGTGGAAAAGAAGGTCATCTAAAGCTAGAGCTCCCTGGGTGATGAATGTATCAAAGGTTATTTTGGCCAAAGGGTGAAAACAGGCGCTAAATGTGTGCTGTGCTAATAAGACAGGCCTGTTTGAAAGTTTGGATTTAGCACATAATTTTGGTCCTAATTGCTGATTACCATAAATTGAACTTGCCTGGAGGTGCTAAACCAGACACCTGCATGTTTAGCACTCAAGTGCTGATTAGGTGCAATTTTCGTGGCACAGTATATGTGGGCTCCTCACACCCACTTCCACTGAAGGACTGGAGTGCTCTGGCTGGCACAGCTGTACATTACAGGATGGCTCAGGGGCTGAGGGAGTGAGCGCAGTGGTTCTCAGACACAACACTGGAGATGCTAGTGCAGGAGGTCCAGAGGAGGAGGGATGTCCTGTACCCGCAAGGGGTTGGGGGGTCAAGAATGCCACCTCACCCTCCTGTCCCCCTCTCCTGAAGCAGCCTGGCCTCATATCATCCTCCCATCCCTCATCCAGGCCAAGGGTGACCCCTTGCAAAATGCCCATGACCAAGCACTCCCTTTCTCCTTGTGACTCCTATAAGGTAGAGTAGCACAGCATTAACTCTTTTTAGGTGATGTCCTCAGAGAATTTGCAGATTAAATGTCGCTCGAGTGTTGGTGAAGTTTTGACAAAGTGTCCCAGGAAGTCTCCCAGTGTGTTTCAGAGGCCCTCTTCATAGCTCCAGCAGCAACTGAACATGAAATGGTGAGTATCCATTTTAACTAGCACTTGAAATCCACATCAACACCTTGATTACTTCCAATTAGCAGGTCACTGTTAGGACGGCACTAGAACAAACGCTAGCCACCAAAATACCATGCAGTCTCTTTAATGAGCGCTAGCTGGCATTTTAAGTGGCAATCAGCCCCTTAACAAGTCCCCGGTGGCCGTTCCTAGCACAGGATTCAACTCATTTACCAACATGGCATTTTGCACTAAACGCAGGCTAAACTGGCGTTTCAGCTCAAGACCCCAACTTGGCCACCTCGGAGGATTGTTATTGCCTGAACACGCTGCTGAAAATCGTCCCCATAGAGATTAAAATGAGACAAAAATGGAGGCTTATGACAATCATAAGATTCATAATACAGTAGAGAACCAAGCTGAATATAGAAAGTACAGAGGAGATCTAAAAAAGGGAATAAGTGGAGTGAAGAGAGCGTATGCGAATAGATTAGCGGCTAACATAAAAGGGAATATAAAAGTCTTTTATAAACACATAAATAGTAAAAGGGCAGTTAAAGGAAGGGTGGGGTCCATTCGGGACTGAATGGGAGATTTTGTTGTGGAGGCAAAGGGCATGACTGAGGTAGTAAATAATTACTTCGCGCCTGCCAGCCAGTGTCAGACATAGTTCAGTTGGTAGCACTCTTATCTCTGAGTCAGAAAGTTGTGTGTTCATGTCCCACTTCAGAGACTAGGGCACAAAAATCTAGGCTGACACTTCAGTCCAGTGCAGTACTGAGGGAGTGCTGCACTGTTGGAGGTGCCGTCTTTCAGATAAGGTGTTAAACCAAGGCCCTGTCTGCTCTCCCAGAGGACTAGAGTAGAAAACCAAGGAAGTTATGCTAAACCTTTATAAAACATTCATTAGCCCTCAGCTGGAGTATTATGGTCAATTCTGGGCACTGAAGGGATAATTACTAGTCCTAGCCCTTTTTGGGCTACCCCGGATCAAGCATATTCCTCAGACTTTCACCTTCAACTAAAGTTAGAGATAGCCGAATCCTATAAGATGCTTAATTGGGTCTAAAGGTCCAGACTAGCTCTCCCTAAAGGAAAGGAATGACTTGAAGATGTTTCCATCCTCCAGATAGCACTTTTAATAAGTTTAACTAGACTGTAATCTTCCGGATATTATGAGGGTCTGGAATACTCCCCCAGAATTCTGAAACTCCTCACCAACATATGTACAGAGATTGAGTTTGCGAGTTTGATACAGAAGTACTCTGAGACAATTCTAAAAATATATAGATTTATTAAAGAACTGACATGTAGTTAACAGCTGGTGATTCAGTCGCAACATTAACAGTTCAAAAACAAATAGCTTACAATCCTTTACTCAGAGATCCTTATTCTCAAATCTTAACTTTGTTAGATTTTTACATTTCTACTTCATATTCTTAATCCAGGATAGCCACCAAAATCAAAATACCTTGATTACCCGAGACTCAGAGTTGTAGGCTTACAGAGTGTTTCTCTGAAGCTGAGGATCGCTTGCCACTTCCAACAACTTCTGTCTTTCTATTTGAAAGTTCTATTTTTATACCCTTTTTTCAGTGGTATATCCTTTGAAGTTTTCTGCTGATGTAAGCTAATTATCTCTAGTTATCTTTCTGTTGACTTCTTTCTATTCTTATTGTCAATTCAGCTGTTAGCTTGCAGAATTCTGTCTGCTGTGTAGGTGTTCAAACTTATCATAAAAAACAGTTAAAACAGATGTATCTATTTGATGCCATTTTTACAAAGGACTTCTATTCAATTCTTAAATCACCTTAGCTGGTTGTAAGCAGACTTCGAGTCTCCGATATGTTCCAAGTTCAATATAAAAACCATGTGATTTCTTGGTGCATCTATTGATGTCATATTTATGAAGGCATATGGTTTTTTAATGTTCTGTGTTTCTGTTTCCCAATGTGTTGGTTTATAACAACTTAACATTATACTTGCTCTTTCATGTGCCTGTTTACTAAGTGTTGCTTAAAATAATTTAACTGAGTAAATCTTATTGTGTTATTTCCAAGCTTAGACTTTCTGGAAGCTACAATGTTTGCTTCAATAGGGCCATTGTTTCAGTGTCAACAACCAATTCCTATTTCAAAAGCTTGTATGGTGTTTACAGCTTTGTGTTAACAATTCATCTTATCTCAAAAGCCTGTATTCTGTTTACAGCCTGTGTCATTGAGGCTTTTAGATTTTTAAACCCAGGTTTCATGTTTTAATAAAGTCAGAATTCTGTTGATAGGATGATGTATTTTTCTGTATAGGTATGGCTCATTCCTTTACACCCCCCTCTTGACCAAAAAATGAACTCATAACATCAGGGCAGAGTTTTGTCAATGATATTAATAAGGTTACAATAGCATATTAATTTCACGAGATTCACAATCATGTGCTACATAAAAATTCCTTTTAAGTCATCCTAAGACAATGTTTTGCCTTATTTTAAATTGAACACAATTTAAAAGGATGATAAGTACATAGTCATGCAATTCGCGAAACAGCATGTATTTAGAATGTCCAATCGGCAAATGTACATTCCGTAGAGGTGAGTTATTCATACAAGTCAAGGAGACGTCATTTGAAACTAGCTGCAGCTTGAAACGTTGTTCCTTCAATCTGGCGTGTGTACAGATACGTTTTTCATAAAGGCTTTGCCAGGCACTCAGTAGATTCCTTCCTCACCCGCTGTGTCTTCCTCCTTCGTTGAAGTAACTCGTTGATCTTTCCTTGTTTTGGTTGTTGCTTTTCGTGAATCCAAGAAATGTGTGGAGGAGCCGGCGACACCGTCTGACTGACCGTCATCAGTAATTCGATCGCATCCATTTCCTGTGTTGTGTTCTAAGCTAGGTCTTGAAAGACAGTGTACGATTGCACCTTGTATTGTTTCTCCTTTTCGGTATCCCGCAGGACATCTTTTGAGATTGTCTATGGAGACAGTTTTAAGAATATGCTTGCCATTCGGCTAGTTAATATGTATTTGAACTGTTCTTTCGTTAATAACAGAATGTATTTGAACAGGTTTTTTCCACTTCGGTCTTAAACCAGGTTTTTGCTCGAACTTCTTTTCCTGTACCCCTTCTCCTACTATGGGCTGCCATGCTTTATTTGTCAATTTTTTCTGCCTATTTGCTTCCCTTATCCTCTGATCAATTCGATGAATCTCCTCTGTTACTTCTTTTTTTAAATCTAACTGTCACTGTTGGGTCAAGGACTAGAGTGTGTAGAGGCAATAAAAGAAATATGGGTAAGTGGTGTATGCATCTCAACCCCATACATCAGATAATATGGAGTTTAGGGGACACTGTCCCTGATGCAGATGTGGACACATTATTGAGTGATAGCTGCACCTCCGGAATGATGGTGGTCCAATTATTCCCCCTGATTCTCAACAGTTTGACCAATAGCTTTTTACTTCCTGGTTTTTAAGTTCCACCAGCCCCACTGATTGCGGATGACGTGGAATGCTGTGCTCTAACCCAATGCCCCTTTGTTCACAGTAGTCTTTGAAGACCTTAGATACAAAGGCTCCGCCTTGATCGGAGTGTAAGCTTTTGGGTGCACAAGCTACAGTAATTATATCAGAAATAGCCCTGGCAAGTGCGTTTTCCGAAACAGTTTTCGTGGGGACCAGCTAGCAGAAGGAAGTGCATCCATCTACACAAATGAAAACATGGGGGAAGTGGTCCAATAAAGTCAATAAAGAATGTTCCCATTGGCTCATCAGCTTTCACAGGAGCCAATGGTGGTGGCTTAATTTGTGATGACTTATTGGTTAAATAGCATGGCTCACAATTTGCCACGTATGTTTTACAGGCCTTAAGCATGCCTGGCCACCAATATAAGGGTGTCAATCTGCAGAATGTTGTTCTGGCACCACAATGTGCTTGACTTATGCCCTCGTGAGCTTCTTTTACAAGCTGTTCTCGTTGTTGTCTCGGGGGTACTTCTCGGTTTCCCTTGGGCGACTTAACTAGTACAATACCCGTAGGGGTTTCCGAGTAAAAGTACTTTGGTGGATATCCTGGTGGATTCTCTTTTGTTGGGTCTAATAGCTGAATCAGTTCCTCATCCTGATTAGCTGCCTGTTCTGCCTTAGTGATTACACTAACATTGGCAGGCCCCTCTCAAGGGGGTGTCATGCAGACCGAACGTTTTGCTTGTTCATCTGCAAGGCTGTTTCCTTTTGAGTGTACTGTCCCAGTGGTATGCCCGTTTACATGAATCACTTGACAATTCTGTTTCTCCATTCTCGAATGGAGAGTATCTTCCCACAATGACTAATGTTTTATGGGTTTATCCTTATGATTGGCAAAATTTGTTTGTTCCCAGAAAACTAGATCTTGGTTATATCCTCTTTTACAATAGTCACTATCAGTGAAGATTAGTGTGGGTTTAATAGGGTCTGCCTTCTCTAAAGCATACCATAATGCTGCAGCTTTAGCATATTGCACTGTCTTATGGCCAAGGGGTATAGTCAGTAATTCTTCTGGATAAAAAGAATCAGAATCACAAAGTCCCTACTACTATCCCCATCCCAGCTGAGGATTGTTGGGATGTCCCTTTTTTAATCGTCATTGATGATCCATCACAGTAAATAACTTGATGGTATTCTGTGAGCGGTCTCATAGGTATTTGTCTGATTCCCTCCTCCGTATCATCATCCTCCATGATGGGGAGATGCTCCAAGTCCATTTCTGGGGAGAGGAATTTAAAAATGAGTTTAGGATCATTCAAGAATGATGCCCATTTATCATATCGGATCTGGGTGGCTCTTTTTTCATCAGAAGCCATCCTCAATACTGATCTTAAATCAGGAATCTCGGTATAAATGGTAATCGGGTATTTTCCTTGAAGGGTTCATGCCTTGATGAGGCATTGGATTACCATAGTCATGACCCTTTCTTTTTTAATGTACCTCCTTTCGACATTGGAAAAGTTATAAGAATGGAACTGAATGGGCACTATGCTCTTTTCATTATAGAAAACTGCAACTGCCACTTTAGGTGATGACCTGAGATGAATATTGAGGGGAACTTATAGGTCCCTCTGTTCCAGGTCAATGGCTTTTTGTACTTCTCAGCATAATTGTTGCAATTTTGAGTTATCGTCTGGTGAAAATATGAATGGTCCTTTTGCTGCCTCGCCCACTCTATCATACAGGGGTGCGAAGAGCTCAGCAAAGGTTGGCGTAAAGGATCGAGCAAAATTCAGGAGTCTTAAACTGGCTTGCAGATTTTTCAGAGTTTAGGATATTGAATGGTGGTTAATTTTTCTTTATAGGATTGAGTTAATCCTCTACCATTTCCAGTTATTCGCAGACCCAGAAAATCTACCTCTTCCCTAACTAGTTGACTCTTTTTTATGTTGATTAAGTACCCAGCAGTTGTAAGTCTGGATAAAACACTATCAAGTGCTCTTGGAGATTGTCATATGACAGATATACATTGTCCACATAAGAATTGACTTTAGGTAGGTCTTTTAAAAGGTCAATGATGTGGGTTGAAAAAAGAACGGGACTGTTTTGAAATCCCTGGGGCAATCTGGTCCAGCAGTATTGATAACCATCGGGTCCAGTCATTGCAGTTTTTGGTCAATCAGCTTTTTCGATTGGATGTGACCAGAAGCTGTTTGCTAAATCAATACAAGATTTATATTTTTCCCTCGTGATTCCAGAGAGAAGGGCTGTGGAATTTTGCTGTTGTGCAGTATGTGGGGCCGTTACCTTATTTAAGGCTGTATAATCGACCACTAATCTCCATCTCCCATCTGGTTTAGCAACACCAAACAATGGTGAATTAGTTCTAGATGCCATCTTGATTAAGACAGCTTGTTCTGTTAGTTCTTTGAAGATTGTTAGGAGATCTATTTTTCCTTTGTGGTCTTGAATAGGCCACTGTTTTTTAGGTTTGTGCCAGCCAGTATCAAGTGGGTGGGGTTTGATGTCTATCTTTCCACGTTGATTTGGATGGCGTTGTAGATAAGGGTAGTATCTATTAATAAGTTGCTCGAGGAGGTCATTGCTTCCCCCCTCTAGGCAAGTTTGATCAAGCTGTGTTCGCACATGTTTTTCCCTGTCATCCTGGTCTGTGGATGCTTCTACAGGTCTGGTTGAGATTTTAAGGTAATGTTTCATGTCTGGTTGTCCTATAATGAGGGAACAGGCCCATTGTGGTACCAGTCCTACATCTAGGGTCACCGTGATTCCATATATAGTAATATAAGGTATTTTGTAAATATTAAGGCCTAGAAATTGAGTTGACGCCGCGCCAGGGCTTTAGCGCCGGAAATTTAGCGCCGGCGCTAATTCCCTTGCGTGCGCCAAAAATTCAGTAGCGCCGCGCCCAGACGGCTGCCGGCGCTACTGGCGGGCGTGAGTGCCTCCCAATGGGCGCTGAGTGCCGCATTGCGGCGCTAATCCGGCGCTGCGGCACCCGATGCGGTGCGGCAGGCTGGGGAAGTGCAGGCCTCTTCCTCCCGTTAAGGAGGCGCTGCCCTCACCCGATCGCTGACCGTTTGATTTTTTCAAAAATGAGCCCGGCACCTCGGACAAGTGCCGGGCTTGCAGGCCAGACGCATCTGTTCCGCGGGGGGGTGGTGTGGAGGAGTCCGGGGAGGGAGGTGCGGGCAGGCGGCCGGCGGGAAAGCGGCCGGCCGCCGCGCGACCTTAATGCGCCGGCGCTAACTTGTGTAAGACTCGGTTGCCAGAGTCTTAGTTGCGGCTGCCACGGGCGAGGCGGCCGCAACTGAATTTCGGCGTTCGGGCGCGTTGCCACGGCAACCGGGACGCTGCGCACACCGATGACGTCATCGGTGCCGGCGCAGCGCAACCGGCTAACGCCGATGGCAGCGCCGAAGTGAATTTCAGAAACGGCTATCATTGCGGCGCTAGGCCCTCTAGCGCCGCAAAATGGGCGCTAACCCTACTGAATTTTCAGCCCTAATTATTTTGGTTTAGTCTTGTGTGAATGCCCCTAATGATTTTTTACAAATTGGGCTTCCCAAATCTGTCCACTTAGTTTTTATAATTGCAGGATCTATTGCAGTGTAATCAGCTCCCATATCAAACAGGGCTTTCACTTGTGTGTTTGTGGGCAAGGTTGCCAGAGCATAGGGGAATTCAAGAGGCCCTGGCTGGGTGCCAGGCCTCCAATCCTGGGATTGTTCATCCTCAGCATGCTGAGTTTCATTTGCTCCTTTGTCTTTAATTATTTTAACTGATTTTTGTTTCTCCCTCTTGGGGGTATCATGTTTTCCAGATCCCTGAGTGGGTTCGTCAGACTGTTTATTATCTTGACGATCCTCCTGTTGGGGTGGACTTTGGTTCTGCCGAGAATCCTTTTGATCCCAATTTCGGTTTTCTCGGTACCCTCCCATGGCTCTCTGATAGATTTGGCCAGTGTAAAAGCTGTCCCCATAGAGAGTCCACTGTCCATCACTTTCCTTTCGAGGCCTAGCCCCTCGTCTATCCCAGCTTTCTGGGGAGAAATCTTTCTCGTATTGTGGGCGAGTTGGGGGTGTAAACCTTCTGGAATACCCTCTTGGGCGTCCCGAGCCACGAGTTTGTGTCTGGGTGGGGTGGACTTGAGACTTGGGTCTATACAGTCCTTATTTCTGAATACCAAAGGTACCTTCTCCGGTTTTTTTATCTCTGGTTTCTGGTCTCATTATAGGTTTAATTTGTGGTAGACCTAAGAGGTCGTGATTTAATTGGATAATGCGATTGACATTATTCCATCTTTGTTGGTTATCTCGATAATCGTTTAGAGCACCCTCACAGGCAAGTTTGAGGGCTGTATTTTGGTATTGATTGGCCAGGCAACCATGGACAATGTCCCAGTTATCCTGTGTAAGTACTTTGTCTATTCTGCAGGCAGCTACCAGCCCTTTAGTTGTGGCTGTATTAGTGAGTATTTCCTTGATGGAACCCATTACATGCCCTCCCTGAGTTGCCATGAGAACATAAGCGTATATTTGAACCCAGTTGTTGCACTGGTTTAATGGGGGAATTAAGTCTGAACTTAGTATCATTTGCAGTAGTTGCCTCAGGTGTTGGGCATTCCAATCTTGGCAACAGGTTTCCAAATTATCAAGGTAAGTTCAAATCCAGCAGGTTTTTTTTCTGGCTGGTGTTTCCCGGTCTACCACACATTGTGTAGATAGAGCTCAGGTTTACTTGACCTAGGGACGCAATTTGTGGTTGCTGGGGTTGACTTACTGGACCATTAATCATTGCACCTCCAGCATTTAGATAAGATTGAGCTAGTGCCTGTCGGCATTGATTATAATGGATTCTAAGCTGTCTATAGTTTTCTCGAAGATTCTGGTCATTTATTTCATCATGAGCTTGCCACCTTAACCGGAATCCATGGCCCCCAGGAGCATAGGCTGCTCCGGGTCCTGCTTTTCGGCCATGGTTGCCACCACCTTGTTGGGCACCATTCATTAGGCCTCCCAATTGTGCAGGTGTGCACCTTACCATTAAGGAATTTAGTGGATTTGGTGTACTTGTTTGATTATCTCGCTGGATATTCTGTACCCCCTGGTTCTGTGGATCAACATTAATCGTGCCATGAGTTCTAAGGGCTGCGTCGGCATCAAAGCCTTCTACTTCAAAAATTATCACTTGGTTTTGTGGAGGTACAGGGATAGGATTATTTCCCCTAATAAAGCAATCATTTGAATTTCCTAATAAAAAGACTTGGCCAATTCCGACAGGGTTTACCATTTCGTCAGGACCTGACCTCGGTTAGGGTTTAATATGAACTTCATAAGAAATTTCTAGACCTCAGTGATATATTGAGGGAGTTCTGATTTAAGTTCTACAAGGCCTGATCAGGGTCTTGTCATCTCTAGAGACTTAAATCTGGGTCTTAGTACCACTGTCAGTAAAACACTCCTTCTATACTTAACAATCTACAAGATGGATATAGATATAAATAAAAGTATAGGTTCTGTATCAACTTGTTAACACACATGTTGGGAGCCAACTGAAGGGATTATTACTAGTCCTAGCCCTTTTTGGGCTACCCCGGATCAGGCGTATTCCCCAGACTTTCACCTTCAACTAAAGTTAGAGATAGCCAAATCCTATATGACGCTTAATTGGGTCTAAAGGTCCAGACTATCTCTCCCTAAAGGAAAGGAATGACTTGAAGATGTTACCATCCTCCAGATAGCACTTTTAATAAGTTTAACTAGACTGTAATCTTCCGGATATTATGAGGGTCTGGAATACTCCCCCAGAATTCTGCAACTCATCACCAAAGAGTGTACAGAGATTGAGTTTGCGAGTTTGATACAGAAGTACTCTGTGAGACAATTCTAAAAATACAGGAAACTTTGTGCTATCCGGCACCGATGGGACCGAGCTGTTCCCATTCCCTCAAAACTGCCGGACACACCAGCGTTAATGTTGAAGCATACGGAGCTTTTCATCTCCGTATCTGACAACAAACACTGTTGCTTAGCAACAGCTTCTAAACAGTTGGCCCGTACCTTGGAAGCGTCTCTGTAGCTTAGCAACAGCTTCAGAGAGACTTTCCAGAGCCTGACTGTTAGAAAAAAAAGCCACGAGAAGAGAAAAAAAAGCCACGAGAAGAAAAAAAACCTAACAAAACGGCTCCTGATTTTTGCCGGTGGCTCGAGCTTGCTGGACACTTAGCCTCCGGATAACACAAAGTGTTAACCAGAGGACACTGATTTAAGGTAATTGTCAAAAGAACCAGAGGCGCAATGAGGAAACATTTTTTTTACACAGCGAGTTGTTATGATCTGGAATGCACTGCCTGAAAGGGTGGTGGGAGCAGGTTCAATGCTAATATACAGAAGAGAATTAGATAACTACTTGAAGGGAAAAATTTACAGGGCTTTGGGGAAAGACCAAGGGAGTGGGATTAATTGGATAGCTCGACCAAAGAGCTGGAGCAGGCATGATGGGCCAAAGGAAGCTTCTGTGCTGTATCATTCTATGATTCTATGAACACTGAACTAAGTTAGTCATGAAGCTGGAAGCTCTAACAATAGCCTACTAATTTTCCGACCATTCCACATAGGAACAGCAGCAGGCTATTCAGCCCCTTGATCCATTGAATTAGATTGTGGCTGATCTGTATCTTAATTCCATCTACCCGCCTTGGTTCTGTAACCCTTAATACCCTTGCCTAACAAAAATCTATGAATTTCAGTTTTGAAATTTTCAATTGACCCCCAGCCTCAACAGCATTTTGGGGGGGCGAGAGTTGCAGATTACCACTACCCTTTGTTGTAGTTTTGAACATCCTGATTATCATACCCTCAAACTGGTGTGCATCAGTGTTGGGCGATGGAGGCTTCACCATAACTTTTGAACACTCACAACGGTGTGATGTTTTGCTAAATATTCATTACAGGAGATTCCCATGAGGGTCATTATGTTGGATGTGTACAAATTGGCCCCAAACAGTATCACTAATAGATGAAATAGTATTCCTAACCCTTGGCTTCTGTTATGTCCCCTCTCTGAAAATATCTCCATTGGTGCAACCCGGAAATTAGACCTGAAAATGCACCCCATTCCATGGCCATATTGCCGATGTGAGATTATGCTCAAGTATCCTTCCAATCTCATTAGAATCCACCCAAACTTAAAATGGGTATAAATCAGCATAAGCATTCGGGGAACCAAGGAAAAAGCCAAACCCACACCATATATTTCCTCTTTAAGTATGAAAATTTAAGTTCTGACTCATTTAACCATCATTCATGCATGTCAGGCACAGCATGTTTAAGAACCTGCAACCTGGCAAGCTTTTCAATTTTTAATGTGACTGATACTTATGCCATTAAAATATATTAAAAGAAACAGAAAATACAGAGCAGGTCTCAGCAAGGATAATTTGTTTTTAAATGCTCAAAAAATAGTAATTAAACAGCAGAAGAATTACTTTCTTTCCTGCTGCGTCTGAAAATCTGGTTGCAATGTTGAGAGACCCTCGAACAAATGCAATTGGAGGATACTCACATTTAAGAGTTGGGGCATGGCAAATTTTGTGGGCGAAGATTTATTCGGGCGGAGGGTTTGATGGACCGACATAAAAGAATGAGGAGACTTGGGTGTATTGTAGCTACACACATAACTCATTTAACGCCCAAAATCTCAACATCTTTAAAGCCACGTAATTGGTTTGCGCCCAGGTTACACGTCTCTCTGGGTGCAAATGTGGAGGAAACTCCAGGCCAACAACTTTGATATCACTTGCATGGACATCCTGGATGTGCTTAAAGGTCTCAAAACCAACAATAGCCCCAGCGATGGATACTAATAACTGAGCTTACTGGGGGTGCAATCTACAAAGTGCTGACAGTCTTAATGAAGGAATCAATGATTTCAGGGGAAATCCCATTGGATTTGAGACAATGATGAAAAAGCAAACCTGGATAACCACAGAGTCATCAGTCTTACATCAGTAATTGGCAAAGTAATGGAATTTATTATTAGGAGCAAACCTGATGATTACCCACATGAAAATAACCTAGTAGGTGGCAACCAATAGGGTTCTAAAAGGGGCAGACTCTGCCTGACAAATTGCCTTGATTTTATGAGAATGACATCGTAAGTGGACATTGGAGATCCCTTTGATGTAATTTATCGAGACTTCAAAAAAGCCTTTTATAATGTTCCCCATGAAAGACTGTTGCACAAGCTTAAGACAGTGGCTATCATTGGAGGTGGATAAAGAATGAGAGGGGGCCTTATAGAAATATAGAAGATAACAAATAGAATAGAAAAGGTTTGATCCTGAGCAGTTTTTCAATTTAAATCATGACTGCAGGACAAGGGGATGTAGGCACAAATTGGGAGGAGACAAGTTCATGATAGACATCAGGAATGTTTTCTTCATACAAAGAGGGGTCTCTGGGTAGGGTAGTGAAGGTAGAAGCTGTGGAGTCATTCAAGAGTCAGCTACGTGCTGTGATGGGGGCACTGAAGTTTTCTAGGAAGGTTGGACAAGATGGGCTAAATGGAATCCCTCGTTATCTTTGTGAAGTACGAGTATGGAAAGTGAATGGCCATGCAGAGTGTTAAGTCCGTGAATGATTGAGACATGGACCAGCAGGAGTGAGAACAAACAAGTCTTTACTGGTGGAAGTCAATAGTGAAAACTAACAAACAGAGGCTCTCTAGCGCCTTTTATACAGGGGTGGTCACTGCCGGTACTGCAGTCTGAGACCAGTTATTCTCTTAAAGGTACATACACAACAATTCCTCCCTTTTTAGATAAACAGCACATAACATTCATTTAACAACTAAATGATAACGAATTACAATCACAATTACTGTTGCTAGATACATTGGTTAAGTTTAAGCAATTATAAGTTCAGTCTTTGAGGAGGCTTCCTGATTCTGTCTGGATAACGCCTCTTTGGGGTATCAGGTTCTTCTGGCAATGTTGCGTCAGGATCAATGTCTTTGTTTGGTTCATCTGCTTCCAATATTACCAGTTCTGCGGTAGCTGCAATTGGAACATCAATTTCATTACCAGGTGTATCACATCGTGGTGTGGAGTTGACGTTTTCCAGTGACTCTACAATCTGGTCAGCATGGCGTCTTACAATGCTCTCCCCAACGTCCATGGTATACATGAGAGGTCCTTGTCGTGTACAAATCGTTCCTGGCTGCCATTTCTCAGTGCGGTAGTCCCGGGCCAAAACTGGTTGACCTATCTTAAAACTCCTGGTCGGCCTTTCATTCATATTCTGAAACTGCCTGTTCTCCACATCTCTTCGGACGTTTGGCTTAACCAAATCAAAGCGGCATCGTAGTCTTCGATTGAAGAACATCATGGCTGGAGTTTGGTTGGTAACCGCATGTGTCGCATTCCGGTAGGCAAACAAGAAGTTGTCCACCTTGTGTTGTAGGGGTATATCTTCATTACACATTGCCTTGATAGCCTTCTTGAATGTTTGGACAAACCTCTCGGCCAATCCATTAGTGGCTGGATAATATGGGGCAGATGTGTAATGCTTAACGCCATTGTTCTTTAAGAACCTCCGGAACTCTTCAGACACAAACTGTGGTCCATTGTCAGAGCAAATTTGTTCAGGCAGCCCATTCCTGGCGAATATGGTTCGCAAAACTGTGATAGTTTTTTCCGTGGTGGTTTAGGACATTTTTATTACCTCTGGCCACTTTGAATGTGCATCCACCGCAATTAAAAACATCAAGTCCATGAAGGGACCAGCAAAATCAATGTGCACCCGTTGCCATGGAGATGAGGGCCACTCCCATGGATGCAGAGGAGCTTGTGGTGGGGCGTTTTGGACCTTCTGGCATCCTGCACAGCTCTTGGTCATCTCTTCGATTTCTCTATCGATTCCCGGCCACCACACAAACGCTCTGGCTAAGTTCTTCATTTTTACCCCACCCAGGTGACCCCCATGAAGCTCATTGAGTACTCTATCCATCAACTTAGGTGGAATTACTACTCTGGATCCACACATCAAGGTTCCTCTGCACACTGACAGCTGTTCTCTTCTCGGCGAGAATGCTGGCAGCAGTGGTTTGCCATGTGCTGGCCATCCCTTCACCGTTAAATCATAGACCCGTGATAGTGTCGGGTCATTCCGTGTTTCCTTTTCTATGTTTGCATTCGTCACACGGAGACATTCGACTATGGTCGAGTGGAATAACTCCATTGGATCCACTGCAAGGTCTTCTTCTTCAACCGTCGGCAACGGTAGGCGTGACAATCCATCAGCATTTCCATGCTGTTTAGTTCCTTTGTACTCGATGTCATATTGGTGTGCCCCTAGGAAAAGGGACCATCTCTGCAGCCGTTGTGCCGTCATTATCGGTACGCCCTTCTGAGGGTTGAAAATGGAGACAAGAGGTTGATGATCGGTTAGTAGAGTAAATTTTTGACCGTGCAGATAGTGATTGAACTTCTTCACCCCCCACACTAGGCTGAGGGCCTCTCTGTCAATCTGGGCGTAGTTACGCTCGTCAGAAGTTAACGAGCGTGACGCAAAAGCTATCGGCCTCTCTAAACCATCAAGGAATTTATGTGACAGTACCGCCCCAATGCCGTAGGGAGACGCATCACACACCAGCCTGATTGGCAGTGCTGGGTTGTAGTGAGCCAATACTTCCCTTGAAGTGATTAAGTCCTTACTCTTCTGAAAAGCACGCTTACAATCATCGTTCCATTTCCATTCTACCCCTGTTCGTAGCAGGGCGTTCATTGGGTGCAGAATTATCGACAAATTTGGCAAAAACTTATGATAGTAATTCACCAACCCGAGGAATGACCTCAGTTGCGACACATTTTCAGGCGCTGGGGCCTGAACAACCGCTTCAATTTTGTCAGGGGATTTATGTAACCCCTCTTCATCAATCACGTGGCCACAATACGATATCTGCTTCTTAAAAAATTCGCACTTGGGGCGGTTGGCTCGCAGCCCATGTTCCCGTAGTCTAGTGAGCACCTGTTCTAGGTTGTTAAGGTGTTCACTGTGTAAGGGGTCGTTTTAACAAGCTTATGGTGTGCTAAATCGGTTTTGATTTTTGCACTACTCGTGAGCGGTTTCGAAGCACTCCCCCCTCATGGTTCTAGACACTGGGCTTATTGCCAGACAACCTTTGTGTGTTGGCCCAACTCGTGACTCGGAAGACAAATGGTCAGATGAGACAGATTGAGTTTTAAATCAAAACGATTTTTATTTTTGAAAGAGAATGTACACAGAGAAAAATGGCAAGAATAAATGCAGACAAAAAATAAAGTTTCTCACAGAGGACTAAATTATACACTGAGAAAAATAACTTTAAAGCATATAAACAGTTCTAAAATAGCGATAAGCTAAAAGCGGGGGTGAGGGAAGCGCACGGACACATCGAGGGAAAAATCACACTCCTGACTTACAAATACCCTTAACGTTACAAATCCTCCCGTTACTGAATATACCTCAATTATGTCAGTTAGGTAGAGTTGGGCCTTTATGCTCACCAGAATTTCAAAACCCTTCTGGACGTTGGTACTTCTTGTTACGTCTGGAATTTCCGATCTTCCTTATGGGACCGGCTCCTGGACCCTGTTACTTGGTGTCGTCCGGGACCTCCGACCTTCCTTATGGGACCGGCTCCTGGACTCGCTCTCCTGTACAAACTTTGGAAGTCCTCCGAAATCCTCGAGCCGTTTTCTGTTCCGCGCGGTCCTCGAACTCCTGATGGTAACTGGACTTGGACTTCACGGTGTGAACCGTCTCCGGATGAGACTTCCTTACTCTGGTCAAATCTTAGACTGACTTGCTGACGATTTACCTGAACGGTTATACTCTTTTCTGGCCCTAATCTTGGCGCCAAATCAACCGTTTTACTTTGTTAAGGTTGCTTTAACAAAAGCAAGCACATTAATTTTAACTGCTCGCAAATCGAACTAATGTGAATCCGATTAGTGTCCCTTCGTTTGTGTGTGCTCAGCGGTTTCTGAGATCGGTTACCGCTCTGCCAGCGATTAGCGCACCTCCAGGTGCTAATAGTTTTGTTTACTGCTGTAACCATATTACAATATCAAAAACAGTAAGGTTCTGGATTCTTCTAATCGATGATGACTCAGACTGCTGTTAGGTACTGTGTGTGTGTCCTTTTGAACTGGGCCATGAGAACTGCCAACTCCATTCTGTGTTCTCACAATGTGGCCACTTCAGGGGCCCTACCCGTATACTGTATTTCATGGATTTTTGCGAATCCTACAGTCCCCCCTGTGATACAATGAGCATCTTCAATCGTCTTTGTATCATAAAATGTCTTTGGGTGAGCACAAATCCGTTCCCTCCCCAACTGACCTTCCCCGTAATTTACCTTGCTAAGGAGTGTACCTCGCCCGCACTTTCCTCATTCCGAACAACGAAGTTTGAGAAAACATTTCCTATTGGAGACAAACCTTTAAACAATATACAGACTCACCTAGAGTCATAACAGAATAATCATAATACAATATAATGCGAAATCAAACAAGGTACAGAACAATCCAAAATATTAAAACAACAGTAATTACACGGGCGACTCCCTGTTTATACTGACATAGTGGCCCCGCCAGTTCGGCTGACTAGGGAATTCCCTGCTGTGTCCCTTCCTTCTGCACTGTACACAGACCAGGTACAAAACTATCCCCAGTTGGCACACCACCAAAATGTGGGAAGCCAGTCGGATCCATGATAGGACCTCTATATTATCAAAAAGGTCCCACCACGGTGGAACCACTATATCCTGAATTTCTGCCTCTATATCAACGGTCTTTTGTTCCAAAGTGAAAAAGTGTTTCTGCGAGATGGCGACCGCTTTGAGCAGCGCGGTTAGGTGTTCTGGGAGAGGGGGAATCGTAAAACCAATATGTGCTACATACTTTTGGAGATCAGTGAAATTCTCCTGAACGGTGAGGTGAACAGTGGATGGTTCAGGGATCAGGATAATCTGCAGCTGTGCCACTTGAACTATTGCCTCAGGTTTAAAACAGAAGCTGCTGTCACTGACCGCGCACCAGCCGTGCTGTCCGTGCCGGTAGTGAGACGCTGCGGTGGCGACACAATATGTCCCACCTCCTATGTATGCCACCTGTGGGGGAACATGGCCCTGTGCCATTGCTTCCATAGTGCAATTGATAGGCTTAGCGTCAGCAGACCTGAACCCGCATTGTGGTATTGAATAGGCATTCAAGTGCTGGGGACACAGGATTATGTGTGCTCCCCGGCTACGGCACCCTGAGAAGTCAGTCCCCGTCATAGCATGCTCCCACTTAATGACGTAGGGTGGGACCTCTGCAAAACGGACATGAGCTCCCCCCCGAATGACTCCAATGTTCACCACCCTATACACCGGCGCAGGTCGGGCTGTCCTGCTCATTATGGGGATCCGCACGACGACCCCCATGATGGTATGGTTGGAGCGGCCACTGTCCACCGGGACTGGATAGGCCTCAGAAGCGAGCCGGAGCTGGCAGGGACTCAATGTGTTCTCAAAAGGGTGGAGGGCTGCGAGGTGTTTGTTACTGATCCAGGAGGGGACCAAACCCTGTTTCAAGTCCTCCAGATTGCTGCAGCCCTCGCCCAGCAACCATGCCCCGTACAGCATGCACACCTCATTCTGTGCAGCCTGATCTGAGGCATTCCTGTCCTCCCTAATGAGAGCGTTGACCGTCCGAGCCTGCTTCTCCAGCTCTGCTATGATCTCTTTTAAGTGGAGAGTCATAGCCTGATCCTCATGGAGCTCCAAACCCACCACCCGATTTTCGTCCGTGAGGATCCTCCTCAACTGGGTCTTTAACCCGTTAACCTGCCATTGCAATTCGATGTTGTCCATACTATTTATGATGGACGACCCAGTATTAAACCCTGTGAACCAGTCATTCACGGTGCCCCTTTTTAGTCTCCCTGCTTGCTCCCATTGCTTGTGGCTTTCGGTATGCAGCTTGGTTCTGTTGACCCTTGCGAAGTCAAATTCAAAGAACTTCTGCAGGGTCTCTTTTAGCAGGGCCTGATATAGCCTTCCTGTTTCTATGGGGCACCATTCCGGCAGGTGCACCTCGGTCAGGTTGAGGATGACCGAGGCCACCGCGTAATGGACCCCCTGGTAAGCCATTTGATCAGTCGGAACTAAAACGAAACCATTCCCCGGTCCCTTGGTGGTGGTGGGGCACCCCTCTGTTACCGTCTGTGGTGTCTGGGTCGTGGGCAGGGGCTGTCAGGGGCGGGTCACTAACTCAGTGGCATTAACTGCGATTGGGGAGTAGGGGACCGCGCATGTGTCCAAGCACGATTCCCAGTCCATCCCCCTCCCGTTATCTTGCCACTGGCTGTGGAAAATGATGGAAACACCTGCGGGGCAGACTTTTTCTGAACCCCACATACATACGTAAATCCCTTGATCGGGTTCCCACCATTTATCCCAGCACACTGTCAGCCCTCCCTGGGTCCCTGTGATGGTCCAGTGAGTGTTGTTCCCTAACCTTTCCCACTGTCCTCTGGGGTTCCCCATGTCCTTGCTCAGTTTCCTGAGCCACCACCATCTATCCAGGGGGACGTTCCCCCTGCACGTTAAACAAATTTGTTTTCCCACAGTAACACTGATCGCGTGGCCTTGATCGTGACCCGCGGACACGATACTGAAACTTCTCCATAAGTGAAACCAATGTCATTAGAGTATTTAGTGGCGTTCGACCCCAGCCAACCAGGCCAGTTGCCCTCGTGGGTATATTCAGCGACTTCCTCTGCCTTGCGCAGGCCCTGCCCGTCGTGGGCCAGGGGCGCCGTTTCCCCGGTACATCCGAAGATGTGGTGATCCTCCGTCTCCCCTCGCCACGCGATGTTGAGGCCCACCAGGGCCGCGAGGATGATACCTCTTAGTAGCATCTTAGTAATATCTGTTGGAGAGATAAAAGAGAATGTTCGAGCCGGGCTCCTTGGGCTCCTCGGCTTGGGTGTGGGGTGAGTGGGTCCCGCGACCCTAGCTCACTTAACTTGCCACTCTGTACCGTTCCAAAATGCCACCATACCTCAGAAAAACCTTATACATACATACAGTTTAAAAGACAAAGCTACGTTTGGGAACGTTTTATTTCGACACGCGTCTACTCGTTGTTAAAGGCCCCACAGCTCAGTGGCCTGCCTGTTTGGAAACTAAGAAGCGCCACTACATTAGTCAAAAACTTGCTCCCTAAGAAGGAAGGGACGGAATCGTCGGTGAACGTATACATGAATGGTTACGGAGCCAGACGACAATATAAGAAAGCGAAGGTACAGTGACTGTTACTTGCTTTGTTCATTCTATTGAGAAGCTAAATAAGAGCTGCGGGTAAAATGGCCGAGGCCTTGCGGAGCCAGGAGCTTCCCTCAGCCAGAAGGATTGCTAGCCAAAAGAGGGAAATAAAGCTCACCCCAAAGGCAATGGAAGAGAAGTTACATAGAAGCATAGGTGCAAGGAAGGCTAAATTAGCTCAGATAACTGGAAAAATGAAGATAATTGATCGCCTCATGGAAGATAATGCTAATATTAAGAAAGCTGAAGACATAATGTATTACGATTTCTCCAAGCTGCATGAAGAATTTAATGTACTCAATGAAGATGTATTAGCACTTCTGTCTGAAGAAGAGGGAAACGATGATCAGCACAACTGGTTTGATCTTAAATCAACCAGCATTAAGGACTATATCAAGGCCACGGAACAGTGGATTTTAAAGATTCGTCAAGATGCTGATACAGCAGAGAAAGATAAAGTTGACGATGAAGTCGGACCAGACGATAGCATTTCAGAGACTTCCGCCAGACCGAGCAAAAATTGAAAAGAAGGTAGCTCTGTTTCTGGACGCAGGTCAGTCGCTTCCACCACAAGCTCGTCGCGACGCATGAGAGCGGAGGCTGAACGGGCGGCGTTGATGGCGCGCGCAGCATCTTTAGCAGAGAAGCAAGCTCTTGAATGGGAAGAGGCCCGACTGCAGGTCCAAGAGGCCCAACTGCAGGCCCAACGGGCCCAGTTGCAGGCAAAGAAAGAACAGCTGGAGATAAAAACAGCTATCGAGGTCTCAGACACCAGGTTGAGTGCGTACGAAGATTACGAAGGCTCACGGGATGGCGGGAGCCACTGCCAGTCAACGTTGTCACATAGAGTTGGATCCAGGGCACCTTCAAGAGTTACAACAGAGCCCGAAGGCAATCCCCTGGCATTACAGCGTGGAAGAGTGGCCTCTCCACTAACAGGAGCACGTGATGCTACCCCAGATGTCAGACGGTCTAGACTAGACCCTGCTGATGACCACCAGAGGCCTGAAGACACAGGGAGAAGCCTATACCGAGTGATGCAACGTCAGAACGAAATTACAGAGATGCTTGTAAAACAACAGAATCTGTTTCGACTCCCTCAAAGAGACATACCAGTGTTCCAAGGCGACCCACTCAAGTATAAGCCCTTCATCAGATCCTTTGAACAAGCCATTGACTCCAAAACAGAGAGCAGCAGTGATAAGTTGTACTACCTGGGACAGTACACCAGTGGTAAACCACAAGACCTGGTCAGAAGCTGTGAACACATGAGACCGGACCGGGGATACATAGAAGCCAGGAAGTTGCTGCAGGAGCACTATGGTAACGAGCTGAAGATAGCCACTCCATATATTGAAAAGGCTACCAAGTGGCCACAGATCAGATCGGAGGACGGAGAGGCATTGAACGCATACGTTCTTTTCCTCATAGGATGTCGCAACACCATGGAGGATGTTGAATTCATGGAAGAGATGGACAATCCTACGACTATGAGAATCATCATCTCTAAGCTTCCTTACAGGATGAGAGAACAATGGAGAAGAACAGCCTTTGAGATAATGGAGAGACGGAAAAGTAGAGCCAGGTTTGCAGACTTAGTGAATTTCATAGACAAACAGGCTAAAATTGCTAGGGACCCATTGTTTGGAAACATCCAGGATGTCAGCCCGACTACTGATGGAAGAGTGAAAGCCAAGCCTGTTGAATCAAAGACTCTCAGGAAAGGTGGTTCCAGGGGAAGCAGCTTTGCAACTATCGTCACTCAGGCCAAGGAAGAAAGGCTCCAGAACTCCTCTACCAAAAGGAGCAGCACAGGGACATCTGCTGATGCCTTTCAGAAGCCATGCTTATTCTGCCAGAAGAATCATACATTGGATTTCTGCAGCGACATCAAAGCACAGCCACATAAGGACAGAATCGAATTCCTGAAGTGCAACGGCCTATGTTTTGGATGTCTCTCTCAGGGGCACCTGAGTAGAAACTGTAAGCAAAGAACAACATGCAGAGAGTGCACTCGGAAACATCCCAGTCTGCTGCATATCCATAAAGAAGAACAAGAAGAGTGAAGAAAACAATACCGACGAGACGGTTGTTTCAAGTGCTCTGGTGTCGCTAGAACCAGAGACTTGTGGACTTACTGGGGCCGGTGACAGTGATTGTATTCTTGCCATCATACCAGTAAGGATCAAGCCTAAGAGGAGTGAGAAGGTTGTGGAGACTTACGCCTTCATGGATCCAGGTAGTTCAGCAACGTTCTGCACAGAATCACTCATGCGACAGCTGAACGTTAGAGGCAGAAGAACAGAAATCCTATTACGCACCATGGGTCATGAGAAGGCAATGCAAAGTTATATCCTGTCAGACCTAGAAGTGTGTGGACTTGAAGAGAAGGACTTCATAGACCTGCCTAATGTTTTCACACAGAGGGAGATTCCTGTTAGAATAGGGAACCTAGCCCTGCAGAAGGATGTGGATAGATGGTCTTACCTAGAAAAGGTGCATCTCCCATACATTGAAGCAGAAATTGGCCTATTAATTGGAACCAATGCCTACAAAACTATGGAGCCATGGCAGGTGATAAACAGCAAGGATGACGGACCCTACGCCGTCAGGACAGCCCTTGGATGGGTAGTCAATGGACCGGTAAGGAGAGATGATGGCAACAAGTCGAACAAGGAGGAACGACAAAATGTCACAGTTAATCGCATCTCGATCGCAAGCATCGAAGAGCTGTTGATACAGCAGTTCAACGCAGACTTCTCAGAACGCAGCTGTGAGGAAAAGACAGAGATGTCACAAGAAGACCATCAGTTCATGGATTTGATGACAAGGTCTACACAGTTCATTGATGGCCACTATCACATTGGTTTGCCACTGAGAAGACAGACCGCGAAGATGCCGAACAATCGCTGCATAGCAGAGCAACGCGCCATCAGTCTAAAGAGAAAGCTGAACAAGAACCCCGACTTTCACGAAGACTACAAAGACTTCATGAGAAACATCATAGCGAAAGGCTATGCTGTAAAAGTGCCTGAAGAACAGTTGAACAGAGACGATGGAAGGGTCTGGTACATTCCTCATCACGGGGTGTATCACCCAAAGAAGAAAAAGATCCGTGTAGTGTTTGACTGCGCCGCCTCATTCAGAGGAACTTCACTGAATGATCAGCTGCTTCAAGGTCCTGATCTTACTAATACCCTCATTGGCGTCTTGACTAGGTTTAGACAAGAGCTCGTTGCCATGATGGCAGACATAGAATCAATGTTCTACCAAGTCAGAATCCCTGACGAAGATGCTGATCTTCTGCGTTTCCTTTGGTGGCCAGATGGCGACGTTAGTCAAGCGATGGTGGAATGTAGAATGGCCGTACACTTGTTTGGAGCCACATCATCTCCCAGCTGTGCAAGCTACGCTCTCAGAAAAACTGCAGAAGATGGCAAAGGCAAAGCACCATCAGAGGCCGTGGAGACAATCTTCAGAAACCTTTATGTCGATGACTGTCTGAAGTCCGTGTCAACAGAAGACGATGCCATCGCACTGTCAAGAGACCTTAGAACTCTGTGTTCGAATGGAGGATTCCATCTGACTAAGTGGATAAGCAACAGCAGAGCAGTTCTAGCTTCTATCCCAGAAAAGGAAAGAGCCACTGAAGTCAAAGATCTGGACCTGAGCCACGATGTCCTTCCTATCAAGAGAGCTCTTGGTGTACAATGGTGCATCGAGTCAGACACGTTCAACTTCAGGATAATGGTGAACGAAAGACCATCCACAAGACGAGGGATTCTCTCCGTGGTCAGTTCCATCTACGACCCTCTCGGATTCCTGGCACCACTCATTCTGCCGGTGAAGCTGATGCTACGAGAGCTGTGTAGAGACAAGAGAGGATGGGATGAAGATATCCCAGAAGGTCAAGCTCAGAGATGGCACAGATGGCTGACAGATTTGCAACAACTTTCTAGCTTCAACGTCAGTAGATGCATCAAGCCCGCGAGTTTTGGAGTTACAAGGACGGCTCAACTACATCATTTCTCGGACGCCAGTGAGGACGGCTATGGCACGGCTACTTACCTCTTGCTGACAAATCAACAGGGCCAGAAACATTGTGCCTTCCTCATGGGGAAATCCAGGGTGGCTCCGCTGAAGCAGGTCACCATCCCGAGACTGGAATTGACGGCAGCGGTTGTCGCAGTTAAAGTTGACCAGGTGATGCGTAAAGAGTTACAGCTCCCATTAGAAGAATCTGTCTTCTGGACGGATAGCACGACGGTGCTGAAGTATATAGAGAATGAGAAGATACGCTTCAAGACCTTCGTAGCAAACAGAATCTCATCCATTAGAGAAGCTACACAACCATCTCAATGGAGGTATGTAAACACCTCATTAAACCCAGCAGATCAAGCCTCACGGGGATTGAAGGCTGAAAACTTCACGAGGAGCAAAACTTGGATACAAGGCCCAAGTTATCTGCTGGAAACAGAGAGATCATGGCCAGAAAGACCAGATATGCCAAGTCAGATTGCTGAAGACGACGTCGAAATCAAGAGATCAGTCACAGTAAATCTCATAAATACGAAAGAGAACTTCGACACAGTGAACAAGCTTGTTAACCATTTCTCAGGATGGCACCAGTTGAGGAAAGCAGTTGCATGGTTCCTAAGGTTGAAAGAGTTGCTGCTACACCGGAGCGGTAAGAGAAAAGAGTACCGAGCCACTATCAGTCAGTCTGAAAGTAACCCTGATAAGCAGAGAATGCTTCTACAGCAGTACATGCATCAGCACAAGACCACATTGGGCAAGAATTCACTGACCGTGGAGGATTTGGCCAAGGCTGAGAAGGAGATAGTTCGCTTCAGTCAAAGACAAAGATACCCAGAAGAAATCGAAGCTCTAGAGCGAAATACTCCAATCAAGAAAGGTAGTCATATCTACAAGCTGGACCCTACACTGCAAGATGGAGTACTGAGGGTGGGAGGGAAACTAAACAAATCTGCTATGCCAGAGGAGGCCAAGCATCCTGCTATCCTTTCTAAGGACCTCCGGGTTGCTACTCTCATTCTTCAGCATATACACCAGAGTATTGGACACAGTGGGAGGAATCACGTGCTTGCGAAGCTAAGACAAAGATACTGGATTCCAGGAGCTAATTCCGTAATAAGAAAAATACTCTCTGAATGCATTGTTTGCAGACGGTTACACGCTAGAGCTGGGGAGCAGAAAATGGCAGACCTGCCTGAAGACCGTTTGTTACCAGACAAGCCCCCATTTACAAACGTAGGGGTGGACTATTTCGGGCCTTTCGAGGTAAAGCGAGGACGGAGCCTTGTCAAGAGATATGGTGTGCTTTTCACTTGTTTGACCATCAGAGCAGTTCATATTGAGGTGGCACACATGCTTGACACTGATTCCTGTATTAACGCCTTGCGACGCTTTGTCTGTAGAAGAGGACAGGTGTCCATTATGCGTTCTGATAATGGCACCAATTTCGTCGGAGCGGAGAGAGAACTACGGGCAGCGATTGAAGGTTGGAATCAGCTTAAAATACAGGAAGCCATGATGCAAACAGGAATTAAGTGGATCTTCAATCCTCCGGCTGCATCCCACCACGGAGGTGTCTGGGAAAGACAGATACGCACCGTAAGAAAACTACTCAGTTCTGTACTGAAGCAGCAAGCGCTTGACGACGAGGGACTCCAAACCGTTCTGTGCGAGGTCGAAGCCATCATTAATGACCGACCGATAACTAAGACATCAGATGATCCCAATGACCTCGAAGCCCTGACTCCGAACCACCTGTTGTTGTTGAAAACACAGCCAGCCATGCCCCCGGGAGTCTTCAAAAAGGAAGATCTGTATGCCCGTCGGAAGTGGAGGCAAGTTCAGTATATGTCAGACCTTTTCTGGACCAGATGGACAAGAGAATACTTACCTCTGCTACAGGAGCGTCAAAAATGGTCCAAAACAAAGAGGAACTTCATTGTCGGAGACATTGTCTTAATCGTGGATGATTCAGCCCCTAGAAATTCTTGGTTGATGGGAAAAATAATTAAGACCATGCCAGACTCCAGAGGCGTCGTTCATCACGTTTGTTTGCAAACCAAGACCAGTACCCTGGAAAGACCGATCACAAAGCTCTGCCTGCAACAAGAAGCAGCGTGAAAGGTTCCTGAACGAAAAAAGTGGACATTTATATTGTAAATATGTTGAACTCATTAGTTTATGACTCTTAAGAATGTTTGAGTAATTGATATGCTTCATGTGCCTAGTCAATTAGGGGCCGGAATGTAAGAGCCATAAAAGCTTAAGAAAATACTTTAAAATAGTGGCTAAATGGCATAATACAGTTAATTTACCTGACCGACTTATTGTATTAAGAAACCCCCTATTTTCTTGCTCCAGTAGTATAGTCCGACACCCCCTTCATTCTTGCCACAATGGAACAGTCCCTAAGCCACACATGGGTGCAGCCATTTTACAGTTTAAACTGCACGTGGTGAAAGAGGCAGAAGCTGTGAGGTTTGGAGCAGTACAGTTTTTGACTGTGTTCGTTTATACGTGTTTGCTTTGTAATTCCGTTTGTTAAGTGTTATAGTAAACAGTTTAAAAGACAAAGCTACGTTTGGGAACGTTTTATTTCGACACGCGTCTACTCGTTGTTAAAGGCCCCACAGCTCAGTGGCCTGCCTGTTTGGAAACTAAGAAGCGCCACTACAGTACCGTTCCAAAATGCCACCATACCTCAGAAAAACCTTATACATACATACTAAATTTACAAATAACTAAACCTTACTTAGCAAACTATGGTGTATGTACATGTGCCATCCGTCTCCGGACGGCCAGCTTAAAATCTGTGGGGACTGTCGCAGGCCTCCCCCTGCGGCGTTCCCACCTCAGTTTCAGCTGCTGGTCCCTAGCAGCCTGTAGCTGCTGGCTGTGAACTGTTTAAAATTCCCACAGATTTCCTACGGGGGTATCTTTTTACAGTAACTGGCGACCAGACCTTTTGAATGCTACACTGAGGGGCAAGACCTAAAACCTCCGGCTCCTCCCCTTCGCCGCAGTCGGGGGCGGGACCTTCGTCCTCCGACTCGGCTTCATTATGACCAGGGACAGGACCTGGGACCTCCGGCTCCTCCCCTTCTGGGTGATCGGGGACAGGACCTGGGACCTCCGGCTCCTCCCCTTCTGGGTCCCAGAACAATGGGGGAGTCTCCCGTTTAGATGAGACCACTCCTCCCCTCACGCAGGCTGCACGTCCAGCCTGTGTGACCTGTGGCTGCAGCTCCCCTACAGCGTTTAACTCTTTACTGGCCTTTTCAGCCCCTGCTGTCTGTTTCCCTACCTCCGGCTTAAACAGCTTGCACTGTTTAATATACCTGGCAGCTAGCCAGTAATCTAGTTTTATCTCCTCTTCCCTACCCACTCCTGTACCGGGGGCAGGTATCCCCTCACCACCCGCTGCTGGTGGCTGAAAATCTTCATGAACCATTTTAAAACCCTTTAGCTGACCCTCTAAACTGCCAGCCCTCGCTGTTAACCTAGCGTTCTCCTCCCTTAAAGCCTGCTCAACTAACCTAGCCTCCGCAACCTGGCACCGCAGGTATTCCTCCATTTTACTGGAGGTCTTTTCCTGTGCATGTCTTTCTGGGGGACACAGGTCGACAGGCTACGCTGGCTCTAGTCATTGTGGGGGGGGCAGAGGTGGGGGAGGGAACTACAGCAGCTGTACTTCCCTGGCCAGTCAGAAGAGACCGCATGGCCTCTAAAAATGACTCGATCCCAGCGGGAGCAATTTCTGTCTCTGCCTTTTGGACTGGGGCTGTGGGAACCTTTTCCCTTGTGTCCTTCCAGGGATTCTTACAGTCCCTGCGCCAATGCCCCTCCTTCCCGCAACCGTAGCACGTTTGCCTGCTTTGGTTGGGACAGCTCCCTTCCTGGCGCCACTCTTTACGTGGCTGGTCACCAGGCCTGACCTCACAAACCTCACCTTTTTGCTGGGGTGTCTCACTATCCCTCCCGTTTCTAAAGGTGACAGTGAGTTGGCGGATTACCGTCGCCTCCGTGGTCAGAGGGTTTCGGGGGTCGAACCAGGCCATTGCCTGCATTCGAATGTGGGGCAGGGAGTTGTTCATAAGGCACCTTAGCCAGTGAACTAACTGTTCCCCGTTCAGGCGCGCTCGCGCCGGCATTCCCGGGCACGCATCCTGATAGACTGGCCACAGCCTGTCCGCGAACGCCTGCGGGAATTCCCCGGGGAGCTGGACTGTTTTCTCTACCCGGGAGAACGGGCTCCCCTCGTTCATCCCCATGGCCTCCAGGATCTCTTCCTTGAGCTTGCCATAATTCTCCTGACCCCTCTTACACTCATCGGGTAGCGTCTGGAGGAGATCGCTACCCAGGGAGAACAGCATCATTTTGGCCTTTTCTGCCTCGTCGCAGTCATTCACACAGGCCGCCTGCTCTATCTCCCTAAAGTGCAGAGAAGGGTCCCCCTTCATGGTGAGCTTGGGGATGTAGCTCACCATGGAACGCAATTGTTGCGTACCGTGTGGCACCAGGAATTGGTTCTGGATGTCCCCAGGTTCCCCGTTGTAACCGGGTGGTCCGTACCTCCGTTGTGTCACGGGGTACACCGGTCCCGGTCCCTGATTCTCTCTTGGGCTACCCTGGTCTACCTTGGATTCTTCATCCTCCACCCCCTCCTGATCCCAGACCTCTGGAAAACTAGGGGCTAGAAGTGGTGGCTGTGAAAACTCTGGTTCTCTAACCCGTTTTGTTCTGGGGTCTGCCTGCGGGACTTCCCTGCTTGGGTTACCGTTGAACTCAGCCTGGCCGACCTTGGGGCTAATGAGGCATATCATCCCCTTTGCCCTGGCCAATGCCAGATTCAGGCTTTCTATTTCCTGCCTACAGGGGCCGTGGTCTGCCTCCTCAAACCCTTGAGCGCAGGCCAGCTTATAGGCTGCTTTTACTTCGACTACTTTTTCCTCCTGTGCCTTCAGTTCCCCTGTAAGGCAGCTAATCTCCGTTTTTAATCTCCTCTCTTTCTCCCTGGATTCTCTTGCCTGATACTCTACGTGTTCTACCCTGAACCTAGCGCTCCCCTCCAGCTCAGCTATCTTGCCCTCCAACCTTTCTACCTTCCCCCGATGGTCCCGGACCATCGCTGCCCTCTCTTGGCTTATGGCCTCCAGAGCCACTAACACTTTCCCTTCCGCTGCAACCTTTTCCTGCAGCTCTTGGGACAATTGCTTAATCTTGGTTTCTTTACTGGCCACCGCGTGGTCCAGTACCAGAACCTGCTTTTTATAGCACATAAGCCACACCGCTTTCTCAATGCCCTTGCAATGCTCTTTACTAGCCGTCCACTGGGCAGCTGCCTTTAGGGGACGCTCGGCTCCTAACAGGTCATACACCCATTTTTTCGCTACATTTACTTTACCACACACATAGGAGGCTACCCTATCTTCCATAACATCTGTCTCACCCGAGTCTTTGTCCACCACACAAGGTTTCTGTAGCCAGTGTCCTATCTGGGTCGCCATTCTGTAAGGGGTCGTTTTAACGAGCTTATGATGTGCTAAATCGGTTTTGATTTTCGCACTACTCGTGAGCGGTTCCGAAGCGCTCCCCCCTCACCGGTTCTAGACACTGGGCTTATTGCCAGACAACCTTTGTGTGTTGGCCCAACTCGTGACTCGGAAGACAAATGGTCAGATGAGACAGATTGAGTTTTAAATCAAAACGATCTTTATTTTTGAAAGAGAATGTACACAGAGAAAAATGGCAAGAATAAATGCAGACGAAAAATAAAGTTTCTCACAGAGGACTAAATTATACACTGAGAAAAATAACTTTAAAGCATATAAACAGTTCTAAAATAGCGATAAGCTAAAAGCGGGGGTGAGGGAAGCGCACGGACACATCGAGGGATAAATCATACTCCTGACTTACAAATACCCTTAACGTTATAAACCCTCCCGTTACTGAATATACCTCAATTATGTCAGTTAGGTAGAGTTGGGCCTTTATGCTCACCAGAATTTCAAAACCCTTCTGGACCTTGGTACTTCTTGTTACGTCTGGAATTTCCGATCTTCCTTATGGGACCGGCTCCTGGACCCTGTTACTTGGTGTCGTCTGGGACCTCCGACCTTCTCTATGGGACCGGCTCGTGGACTCGCTCTCCTGTACAAACTTTGGAAGTCCTCCGAAATCCTCGAGCCGTTTTCTGTTCTGCACGGTCCTCGAACTCCTGATGGTAACTGGACTTGGACTTCACGGTGTGAACCGTCTCCGGAGGAGTCTTCCTTACTCTGGTCGAATCTTAGACTGACTTGCTGACGATTTACCTGAATGGTTATACTCTTTTCTGGCCTTAATCTTGGTGCCAAATCAACCGTTTTCCTTTGTTAAGGTTGCTTTAACAAAAGCAAGCACATTAATTTTAACTGCTCGCAAATCGAACTAATGGGAATCCGATTAGTGTCCCTTCGTTTGTGTGTGCTCAGCAGTTTCTGAGATCGGTTACCGCTTTGCCATAATGGGAATCCATTTAGTGTCCCTCCGTTTGTGTGTGCTCAGCGGTTTCTGAGATCGGTTACCGCTCTGCCAGCGATTAGCGCACCTCCAGGTGCTAATAGTTTTGTTTACTGCTGTAACCACATTACAATATCAAAAACAGTAAGGTTCTGGATTCTTCTAATCAATGATGACTCAGACTGCTGTTAGGTACTGTGTGTGTGTCCTTTTGAACTGGGCCATGAGAACTGCCAACTCCATTCTGTGTTCTCACAATGTGGCCACTTCAGGGGTCCTACCCGTATACTGTATTTCATGGATTTTTGCGAATCCTACAACTGTCATCTTCACCTGTTACAAGGATGTCGTCCCAGTAACACTGAGTCCCCGGAATCCCTTGCAGGACTTGTTCCATCGCTCTTTGCCATATCGCCGGAGCCGATGCTACTCCGAATACCAATCGATGATACTGGTAAAGACCTTTGTGAGTGTTTATTGTGAGATACTTCCTGGAGGACTCTTCAACCTCCACCTGCAAATATGCTTGTGCTAGATCAATTTTTGTAAAACGCTTCCCTCTAGACAGTGAGGCGAAGATGTCTTCTATCCTTGGAAGAGGATATTGTACTGTGTGAAGGACAGGGTTCACCGTCACCTTGAAATCCCCACAGATGTGAATCTTCCTTGGCTCTCCGGACTTATTGCTTAACGTTTTCTCCATGACAGGAACGATGGGTGTCGCCCACTCACTCCAGTCGACCTTAGACAACACACCGCCTTCTCCAGATTCCCCAGCTCTGCCTCGACGGCTGGGCGAATTGCATATGGTACAACTTGGGAACTGCATATGCTTTGAAAAACTTGGGAACTGCATTCTCTTCTATTTTTATCGAGGCGGTTACGCCTCTAAGCGTGCCCAGTTCTTCTTGAAATACCTCTTTGGCGTTAGCTAAGATTGTTGACAATCGTCCAGGAGTGACGTCTTCATCTTTTTTACCGTCCACCGTCATTGCATGAATGGAATGCCAATCTAAGTTTATCTTCCTGATCCATTCCCGTCCCAGTAACGGTGGTCCACCATTTGCCAGTATGTAGAGATACAATTTCCGTATTTTCTTGCCATTGTATTCGACAGGCACACTTATCTTTCCTCTGGGGTATACTTTTTGCCCCGTATACGTCGTCAAGACGATGGATGTCTCTCTCAAGGGTATGTGTGAAAATAGCCGCTCGTAGTCTCGTCGATTCATGACGGTTAGCGCTGATCCTGTATCCAATTCCATTTTAACTTGGGACCCTGCTATCGTGAGGGTGACCCAAATGGTTCGGTGATCCTCTTTTGCAATTACATTGTGAAGTTTGAGACAGCTTAGTCTCCTGTTTCCGGATTCACTATCGCTCATCTGGTCTTCGGAACTACTGTCCGTCATCTTTTGTACTTTCTTGTACGGTTCCTTAGTAGCCTTTTTGTTGTCGCTGGTCTTCTTCCCAGACCTGCAAACTCGTGCAATGTGTCCAATCTTCCCACATTGTCTGCATATTTTGTCTTTGGACCAGCAGTCCTTCTGGTCATGGTTAGTTCTGCCGCAGCGATAACATTTTGCAAATCCCCGTGTCATTTCGTGGGTGCCGTATTCCTGTGGTTTTTGTTGAATTTCTGCAGCTCCCCTGGCTGCTTCTTCATACGATACTGCCACGCTGAAAGCCTTATCTAGCGTCAGCTCTTTTTCTGAGAGTAACTTCTTCTGTGTTCCTTCACTCAGGAGTCCACAGACAAATTTGTCCCGTAGGGTATCTGCTAGTCTCCGAGCTGGCAGTGCTTTGATAGCTTGCGTAGTTCCGTAAGATACTCAGCATTGCTCTCATCTTTGTGCTGAGTTCTCCTGTGGAATTTAAATCTTTCTGCTATCAACAGCGGTGCAGGGTTTAAGTGTTCCTGTAGGACAGCAACAATTTCAAAATATACCTCGACTCTTTCCACATACGTGGTCCAGTCCTCTAATGTATTATCAAAAGCAGTGATAAAGCCAGTCTTCGGCATCTTGCAAATCTAAAATGGCACCTCCCGCGCTTTGCTTTCTTCCCCGCTGTTGTTAGCGCAGCTTTCCACGGTTTCTGGCGCGTTAAATATTGATTCTTTTTCTTTTATTATTTTCCCGTCGTGGAGCGGACCCTCTGGGACACTTCCCTCCCTCTTCTTAGGTCCGAACGCGGCCCGCCTTCGAAGCACCGCCGCGCCCTGTGTGCTCCACCCTCTCTCTCTCTCTTTGCTTCCCGACTCGCTGCCCGGCCCCGTTGAAAAGCCACCCAATCGAGCTTCAGCCCTCTGCAGCCCTCCGCAGCCCAGGAAGGATCAGAGCACTACCTGCCACCAGCCCGATTAGCTGGGAAACCACAGACCGAGGAACCCAGCCTGGCTCTGGACAGTCTCTCCTGCAAGTTTTCAAACCGATGATTGACGGTTGACGCCCGTTTCTCGAGTTTCTTTGGACTCTTTTTTTTTCTTTCTTCTGGCTCCGACCTTCAACAACGTCATCTGAGGTGCTGCCGAGTTGCAGGTAAGTTTGTTTCTTACTCGTCGCCAGTGTTAAGTCCGTGAATGATTGAGACACGGACCAGCAGGAGTGAAAACAAACAAGTCTTTACTGGTGGAAGTCAATATTGAAAACTAACAAACAGAGGCTCTCTTGCGCCTTTTATACAGGGGTGGTCACTGCCGGTACTGCAGTCTGATGCACTATCAATTGCTACAAAAGACTGGAGATTGAGAAAGTAATAAACAGGCTTTTATTACCAAAGAACAGAGCATGCCTCTTGTGGTTGCCTGGTATCCAAAAGGGCCAGAGGCTGCCGAGCAGCGACCTTTATACCCAGCCATGAGGGTGGAGCCAGGGGCAGTCAGCTGAGGCATGCACAGACAAGTACAACAATATGCAAGAGTGAACAACAGTACTAACAGTGAACAACAGTGCTAACAACAGTGGTGAACAACAATACTAACAACAGTGGTTTACCACATTCACCACTTGTTTAGAATTGAGTCCGGCGGGGTGAAGTGCACTAAAAATTCGTGTACTGAAGTTTATCAGGAGGCCTTGTAAGCCGTCCTGAGCGTCGCAGCAGCGGCGGTGATGGTGCAGCATCCAACGTTGAACCCGGTGTCTCGTTCAGAGGAGGTGCAGCAGGTGGCGGACCCTGGGGCTGCTGCATGCCGTCTACAGGGGTCAGAGCATGGGTAATGGGAGGTAGCGATGGTGGTCTCTCAGAGGCACCCGAAGGTGCGAGGTCTCATGCGGGGACTGTGTCCTGGGGGTAGGCAGGAGTAGCGGTGGGTGGCAAAGAGGGTGTTTCAGGAGCACCCGCAGGTGCGAGGTCTCGAATGGAGACTGTTTCCTCCCGCCCGTCCGGGTACACCACGTAAGCATACTGCGGGTTGGCGTGGAGGAGGCTCACCCTCTCGACCAGGGGGTCCGCCTTATGGGTCCTCACGTGCTTCCGCAGTAGGACGGGACCTGGAGAAGTCAGCCATGTTGGTAGCGAAATCCCCGACGTGGACTTCCTGGGGAAGGAGAACATTCTCTCGTGAGGAGTGGCATTGGTGGGTGTACAGAGCAGTGACCGAATGGAATGGAGCGCCGCAGGGAGGACCTCCTGCCAGCGGGAGGTCGGAAGGCCCTTAGATTTTAAGTTTAAAAGGACTGCCTTCCAGACTGTCGCATTCTCCCTTTCCACCTGGCCGTTACCCCGGGGGTTGTAGCTGGTGGTCCTGCTTGTAGCAATGCCTCTCGCGAGCAGGTACTGCCGAAGTTCGTCGCTCATAAAAGATGAGCCCCTGTCGCTATGGATATAGCTAGGGAAACCGAACAATGCGAAGAGGTCATTCAGACATTTAATGACCGTGGTACTGGTCATGTCCGAGCAAGGGATGGCAAACGGGAAACGGGAGTACTCATCAATTATATTGAGGAAGTACACATTGCGGTCAGAGGAGGGGAGGGGCCCTTTAAAATCGATGCTCAGCCGCTCGAAGGGGCGCGTGGCTTTGACCAGGCTCGCTCTGCCGGGCCTATAAAAATGCGGCTTGCACTCGGCACAGATCTGGCAGTTCCTGGTCATGGTCCTGACCTCCTCGATGGAGTAGGACAGGTTATGGGATTTGATAAAATGGAAGAACCTGGTGACCCCCGGGTGGCAGAGGTCATTGTGGAGGGTCTGTAATCTATCAACCTGCGCGTTGGCGCACGTACCACGTGACAGGGCATCTGGGGGCTCATTGAGTTTCCCGGGCCGGTACAAGATATCGTAATTGTAGGTGGAGAGTTCGATTCTCCACCTTAATATCTTGTCATTCTTGATTTTGCCCCGCTGCTTATTATGAAACATAAAAGCTACTGAACGCTGGTCAGTGAGCAGGGTAAATCGTTTTCCGGCCAGGTAATGCCGCCAATGTCGCACGGCTTCCACAATGGCCTGGGCCTCCTTTTCGACAGAGGAGTGTCAAATCTCGGGGCCCTGGAGGGTCCTTGAGAAAAAGGCCATGGGTCTCCCCGCCTGGTTAAGGGTTGCAGCTAGGGCAAAGTCGGATGCGTCGCTCTCCACTTGAAAAGGGAGGGACTCATCCACAGCGTGCATTGTGGCCTTCGCAATATCGCTTTTTATGAGAGTGAAGGCTGCACAGGCCTCTGCTGTCAGGGGGAAGGAGGCGGACTTGATGAGGGGTCGGGCTTTATCCGCATAGTTGGGCACCCACTGAGCATAGTAAGAGAAAAACCCCAGGCATCTCTTCAGTGCTTTCTGGCAGTGGGGGAGGGTGAGCTCCATAAGAGGGCGCATTCTATCGTGGTCTGGGCCGATGACTCCGTTCTCCACTACGCAGCCAAGAATAGCAAGGCGCTTAGTACGAAACATACATTTGTCTTTGTTGTATGTGAGATTCAGTCGCTGGGCCGTCCGGAGGAATTTCCCTAGATTAACGTCATGGTCCTGCTGGTCGTGGCCACAGATGGTGACGTTGTCTAGATATGGGAAAGTGGCCTGGAGCGCGTTCTAGTCAACCATCCGGTCCATCTCCCGTTGGAAGACAGAAACTCCGTTGGTGACGCCGAAGGGAACTCTGAGAAAGTGATAGAGCCGACCGTCAGCTTCAAAAGCTGTGTACTGGCGGTCCTCAGCCCTGATGGGGAGCTGGTGCTATGCCGACTTCAGATCAATCGTCGAGAACACCTTGTATTGTGCTATCTGATTGACCATGTCAGATATGCGGGGGAGTGGGTATGCATCCAACTGGGTGTAGCGATTGATCGTCTGGCTGTAGTCAATAACTAGGCGCTGTTTTCCGCCAGTCTTCACCACCACCACTTGTGCTCGCCATGGGCTATTGCTGCTCTCGATAATCCCTTCCTTCAGGAGTCTCGCTACCTCGGATTTAATGAAACCCCTATCCCCGGCACTGTAACGCCTACTTTTGGTAGCGATGGGCTTACAGTCGTGGGTGAGGTTAGCGAACAAGGATGGGGGGGAGACTTTAAGGGTGGAGAGGCTGCAAATGGCGCGCGGCGGGCGATTTAAAAACTGCTGGCTGCAGACCGTGAGAGGGGGGAGGGGTCCACCGTACGCTAAAGTGACACTCTTAAGGTGGCACTGAAAATCCAACCCCAGTAGGACGGCAGCGCAGAGATCGGGCAGGACCAGAAGTTTAAAATTTTTGTATTCAGTACCCTGCACTGAAAGAGTCACCATACAGTAGCCACCGACTTCCGCTGACTGGGCTTTGGAAGCCATAGAGATGCGATGACGCGTCGGCAGGACCGGGAGAGAGTAACTGCGCACCGTGTCGGGGTGTATAAAACTCTCCGTGCTCCCGCTGTCAAAAAGGCAGGTAGTGGCGCGGCCGTTTACCGTAATGTCCATCATGGACCTGGACAGTTGATGCGGGAGAGATTGATCCAGCGTCACGGAAGCCAGCGTATGTTCAAGCGCGTCGATGCGGTCGTCCGATGAGGCGGTGGTGGAGTCCGGGTCCCCCGTAACCGAAGTCGGAGGCGTCCAAGATGGCGGACAAAATGGCGGCGCCCACGGTCCCGATCCCCACGCGGCTGGGGGAGCCCAAGATGGCGGGCAAGATGGCTGCGCCCACGGTTCGCACGCGGCGCTGCTGGCGTTAGCAGTCTTCCCTTTGCAGGCGCTAACGTAGTGACCTTTCTTCCCGCAGCCGGAGCAGGTAGCATTCTTCGCGGGGCAGCGTGCTCTAGGGTGTTTAGCTTGGCCACAAAAATAGCATTTTTGTGCCTTGGACATCGCTGCAGCAGTCGGAGGTGGCGGTCCCATGGCCCAAGATTGCAGCGTCCACGGCGCGGGGCGATTAGGGGAGAAAGCGTCCATATTTCTGTGGGCCACGTCGAGTGAGAGCGCGAGGGACACTGCCTTTGTCAGGTCTATTTCACCCTTCTCCAGCAGCCTCTGCCGGGAGTAGTAGGACCTTAGACCCGCAACGAAAGCGTCTCGTATCAGTCCCTCCGCATGTGCCGCGGCCGATACTTCCTTGCAGTCGCAGCCACGTCCGAGTACCCGCAGTGCCCGTAGGAAGGCCTCCACCGATTCCCCGGGCTGCTGTCTGCGAGATCTTAAAAGGTGCCTGGCATAGACCGTGTTAACCAGGCGTGCATACTGCCCTTTCAGTAGGTCGATAGCCGCCGCATAGGTCGTCGCATCTTGGATTAAAGTATAGACTTGGTGGCTCACCTTCGAGGCCAGGATTTTCAGTTTATTTTCATCAAGAGTCACGGTCGAGGCTTCCAGATACGCCTCAAAGCAACGCAGCCATTGTGCGAATTTAGTCGACGAACCCGCTTCTTGGGGGTCTAGGTCCAGGCATGTTGGTCTGAGGGCTTGCAGCAGCGCCTGCTGCTCAGCGTTTTGCGCCATTGGTTGATCAGCATCCGCAGCCAACATTTAACTTTGGTAATAAAATTGATGCACTATCAATTGCTACAAAAGACTGGAGATTGAGAAAGTAATAAACAGGCTTTTATTACCAAAGAACAGAGCATGCCTCTTGTGGTTGCCTGGTATCCAAAAGGGCCAGAGGCTGCCGAGCAGTGACCTTTATACCCAGCCATGAGGGTGGAGCCAGGGGCGGAGTCAGCTGAGGCATGCACAGACAAGTACAACAATATGCAAGAGTGAACAACAGTACTAACAACAGTGGTGAACAACAATACTAACAACAGTGGTTTACCACACAGTCTGAGACCAGTTATTCTCTTAAAGGTACATACACAACACAGAGCATCAAAGCCAAGCTCAATCCTGTCCTTGCCCTATGGCCCCCACATAAACAATCTTCCAGCAGGTGATACTGGACAGTGATCAGGAGCAGGAACCCTGGCTGTTATTTTACCTGTACCTGGCCCAGGTTCACCAAGGCCAATTGAAGTACGCCCACTGCTGCACGAGCTGAGATCAGCACAGAATGGGAAACAATCTGGGAACCTTCCTCATCAATGTGGCTCAGCTCCCTACTGACTGCATTTGCCATCTGATCCAGTGGGAGAGAATGTGCCATGTCCTTTTATCGCTGAATTTATGACGATTCTATCATAATCATCCTCATCACCGTTAGCAACACAAAATATCACAGGACAACCATGGACCGATTCCCAAACATCATTTGTACCTGTCTGGACTAAAGTTGGCCTTGCAATGGTGATATAAAAATGTTATACCACGGCTGGCAGCTGCAGATTTTGTTTTTATCCCAATTATGCTGCTTAATTGTTTGATGGATTTATTCATGATAATTTGTTTGGTATTTTATGATCTGCTTAATTTACATACTAAAGAATCCCACATGGATATGAAAACTTAATTGAACATATGAATAAATAGCCAGCCAGTTTGACTCAGAGATACATTGCTTCATGTCAGTTGTTTTAGTAAAAAGTTTAACATGATATTTGGTGAGAAAAAGGAGTTGGATCAACTCTTTTTTCTTTTCTTCCTTCCCCCCCTTCTTTTCTTACTGCCTATCTTTAAGCCCCCACATGATTCCCAGCAGTCCGTAACTGCCTCGTTTTAATTACCAAGACTTTCCCTCCCTATTTGTGGCAAGTACCGAAGCTTTGCTCCAAGGATTCCATTTGCTCATAGTCTACCGATCCCTCATTTTAATTCACTTGCAGGAACACAGAAGTTTACACATTCTTGGTCCTATGACTGCGTACTGGTTAAGGCAAGAGTGGGTAACCAATCAGAGCAAACCTGCTGTAATGGAAAGAAATCACCAGCTTAAAAAGGCAGATAAGCACTATGAAAATCAGCACTGCATCAATCCACTGATATAAAAAGAATGTGAAAAGGGTACTAAGTCCTTAGCAAGCTCCCGTTGTTAACAGGTAGACTTTTTTTCAACTATCAGCCAGGCTGGGCCAGTTGTAAGTGCCCTGTGGAAGGAAGCATCGAGTCATCCCCAGAACGTTCCTCAGATTGTACAAACTTACGTCTACCTAGTCATAGTCATAGAGTCATAACGGCACAGAAGGAGGCCATTCGGCCCATCGAGTCCTGGAATGTGGCCATGCAGCCTGGTGCACAGCAAGTCAGCAGCAGATTAAGATTGAGAACTGATCAATAAAGGCAGTATGTCATCTCCTCCACCTATCTGCACAACATTTGTGGATCTGCACAAAGTAAGGACATCACCACTGATAGAGGAAGAAGGACAGCACCCACCCTGGTATATGTGCAGCGCTGCGCTGTCTTTGGGCCTACATTGGAGTCAGACCTTGAAAACTTTCAATCACAGGGAGCATTATGGTATGGGGTCAAATGAGTGTCACTGAAAACCACACACCAGTCAAACATGACTGCCACAAAAGACCGAATAAGTCGATGGATGTTGGGATAATTGGAGGTAAGAGCTAATTCACTTGGCAAAGCATTGAAGAAGAGTGGGTCGCTACAATGCAAACAGGTGCCCGCAGGTATGTGAGGAAGGGGGCATCCGGTGGGGAGTCGATCGGTAGCCCGGTCAGGTGATCAGTAGATGGATTGCGCGGGATCGGTAGCAGTGTCGGGGGGATCGGCAGCCCGGTTGGGGGGGTCGGTAGCCCTGTCAGGGGGATCGGTAGCCGTGTCGGGGGGATCGGTAGCCCGGTCGGGGGGATCGGTAGCCCTGTCGGGGGGATCGGTAGCCCTGTCGGGGGGATCGGTAGCCCTGTCGGGGGGATCGGTAGCCCTGTCGGGGGGATCGGTAGCCCTGTCGGGGGGATCGGTAGCCCGGTCGGGGGGATCGGCAGCCCGGTCGGGGGGATCAACAGCCCGGTCGGGGGGGATCGGTAGCCCTGTCGGGGGGATCGGTAGCCTGGTCGGGAGGATCGGTAGCCTGGTCGGGAGGATCGGTAGCTCAGTCGGGGGGATTGGTAGCCCTGTCGGGGGGATTGGTAGCCCTGTCAGGGGGATCGGTAGCCTGGTCGGGAGGATCGGTAGCCCGGTCGGGGGGATCGGCAGCCCGGTCGGGGAGATCGGTAGCCCTGTCGGGGGGATTGGTAGCCCGGTCGGGGGGATCGGTAGCCGGGTCGAGGGGATTGGTAGCCTGGTCGGGGGGGGATCGTAAGCCGGGTCGGGGGCATCGGTGGCCGGGTCGGGGGCATCGGTAGCTGGGTCGGGGGGGTCGATAGCCCGGTCGGGGGGATCGATAGCCCTGTCGGGGGGATCGATAGCCCTGTCGGGGGGATCGATAGCCCTGTCGGGGGGATCGATAGCCCTGTCGGGGGGATCGGTAGCCCTGTCGGGGAGATCGTTAGCCCTGTCTGGGGGATCGGTAGCCGGGTCGGGGGGATCGGTAGCCCTGTCGGGGGGGGATCGTTAGTCGGGTCGGGGGGGATCGGTAGCCCTGTCGGGGGGGGATCAGTAGCCCTGTCGGGGGGATCGGTAGGTGGGTCGGGGGGATCGGTAGCCCTGTCGGGGGCATCGGTAGCCGGGTCAGGGGCATTGGTGGCTGGGTCGGGGGCATCGGTAGCCCTGTTGGGGGCATCGGTAGCCGGGTCGGGGGCATCGGTAGCCCTGTCGGGGGATCATTAGCTGGGTCGGGGGCATCGGTTGCCCTGTCGGGGGGATCGGTAGCCAGGTCGGAGGGATCGGTAGCCGGGTCGGGGGGGGATCGGTAGCTGGGTCGGCGGGATCGGTAGCCGGGTTGGGAGGATCGGTACCCAGTTCCGATGTTCTTTAAATTGTCCTTTCTCCCATCAGGGGCTGCCATATCTGTTGTGTATTTCCAACATTTTCTGCTTTTATTTCATAATTTCAGCATTTGCAGTTTGTGTTTTCTTCTATCTGCTCCATTGGAAGGACAGTGTCACCCATGTGAAGTGTTTTTGCCACTTACCTTGCATATTTACATGCAGAAGAGGGTGCAATGAGAAGATATCAGTGGGTAGCTCTATGAAAGAGCTAGCACAGCCGTGATGGGCTGAATGGCTGCCTCCTGTGCTGTATGATTCTATGATAGCATAGTGGGGGGTGAGTGTCTGTGGGGGGTTCTGCTGTCCAATGCAACTTCAGCAGAAGAGTTGCAGAGACCCCGGAAAATGATGTAAATTTACACAGGCTTTTCCAGTATTTCTGTGGTTTATGCCTTCTTTTGGGGTTTACCACAGCTGACCAGAAATCTCCTGTGGAAATTCACCCCCATAGCTCCGCGAACAACTGCGCTTAAAATGAATACTTGTGTTTTTGTTATCACTAACCAGATATAGCTGTGAGCGTAAATAAAAACAGAAAATGCTGGAAATACTCAGCAGGTCAGGCAGCATCTGTGGAGAGAGAAACAGAGTTAACGTTTCAGGTCAATGACCCTTCGTCAGAACTGGAAAAAGTAGAAGATAGAACAGGTTTTTAAGCAAGTGTAGGGGCAGGGAAAGGGGGTTTATATCTCTCTCTCTCTCTCACATGGCAGCTGTCGATCATTTTACCAGTGCCATTTACACTTCATTTAGAGCCATCTTTTGTTTCTTAACTTGTTCCATTACCATTTCCTTTTGCCTACACCATCATCCCTTTTGTCTCTTACTCTCTCCTGCCTTCCATCCTGTCACAGACCTTCCCTTTTGTTCTTTCCTCCCCTCCCCCCTTTCCCTGCCCCTACACTTGCTTAAAAACCTGTTCCATCACCAACTTTTTCCAGTTCTGATGAAGGGTCATCAACCTGAAACGTTAACTCTGTTTCTCTCTCTACAGATGCTGCCTGACCTGCTGAGTATTTCCAGCATTTTCTGTTTTTATTTCAGATTTCCAGCATCCGCAGTATTTTGCTTTTGTATAGCAGTGAACTTGTTGCTCTGACTAATATAATGGCATGCAGTGAGGTGTTTAGACGAGTCTGCTGCTGTCTATTCCAGGTATTTGATCTGCCCCAAAAGCTCCCAGATAGAGCCACACTGTCCCTTTAAGCGACACAGTAAAAGATTTTTTCAGTCAAGTGCATGGTTTAGTATTCTGTAAACACAATACTTCTTTCAGGAGCAGATTAATGGCCCCTTTCTCACCTTTGCGATTGTGAATCTGTTAACTCTTCATCTAAATGAGAAGTTTAACACCTCATTATTCACCAGCAGCTCTAGTATAGCCAGTGTAAATGTCTCTCCATAGCAATGCTCAGCAATTTTCTAAATTAATTCATTCTCACATTACAGTAAACTTGATATGTATTCCAATTAAATACATAAAGAAAAAAAGTACTTGCATTTATCTGGCACCTTTTACGACCTCAGGATGTCCCAATGTACTTTGCTGCTAGTTCAGTACTTTTGAAGCATAATCACTGTTGTAAGCTAGGGAAACGCGGCAGCCATTTTGCACATAGCCAAGTTCCACATACAGCAATGAGATAATGAACAGATGATCTGTTTCAGTGATATTGGTTGAGGAATCTTCTGCTTTGATGATGAGGAGAATCCCATTCTTCGAATCATGCTATGGGATCGTTTACATCCACCTGAGGACGACAAAGTCTCGGTTTAACAGTTGGACTATTCCACTTTGCGGATCACCTCCGTTCAGTCCGTAAGGGTGACCCCGAGCTTCCGGTCGCCTGTCACTTTAATTCTCCACTCCACTCCCAGCTCTGACCTCTCCGTCGTCAGCCTCTTACACTGTTCCAATGGAGCTCAACGTAAGCTCGAGTAACAGCAGCTCATCGTTTGATTAGGCACTTTACAGCCTACTGGACTCAACATCGAGTTCAACAATTTCAGACTATAACCTCTGCCCCTATCTATTTTTTCATTTGTTTTTTCTCTCTCTCACATGGCAGCTGTCGATCATTCTGCCATTGCCATTTACATTTCATCTGGAGTCATCTTTTGTTTCTTAACTTGTCCCATTACCATCTCCTTTTGCTTTGCACCATCATCCCTTTTGTCTCTTAATCTTTCCTGACTTCCATCCTTTCACAGACCTTCCCTTTTGTTCTTTTCTCCCCTCCCCCCTTTCCCTGCCCCTACACTTGCTTAAAACCTGTTCCACCTCCAACTTTTTCCAGTTCTGATGAAGGGTCATCGACCTGAAACGTTAACACTGTTTCTCTCTCCACAGATGCTGCCTGACCTGCTGAGTATTTCCAGCATTTTCTCCCTTTGTCTTGGTTTAACACCTCATTTGAAAGACAGCACCTCCGACAGTGCAGCTCTCCCTCAACACTGCACTGGAGCCGAGGTTTTGTACTCAAGTCTCTGGAGTGGTGATTGAACCCAGAACATTCTGACTCAGATGTGAGAGTGCTACTAACTGAGCCAAGACTGAAGTAGAAATATACATTTTCCATATACACAGATGGGTACACTGTGTCTGAAATAACAGCAAGAAAGTAAGTACTTGTATTTATGGAACACCTTTCCCATCCTCAGGATGCACTTTGCACTTAATAGATCACAGATCACTTTTGATGTACAGTCACTGCTGTTATGTTGGCAAACGTGACAACCAATTGGCACATAACAAGGCCACACAAACAGTGAATGAATGAATGACCAGATAATCTGTTCGTTGGTGGTGTTGGTTGAGGGGCGAATGTTGGCCACTGCTCTTCTTCAAATGGTACCAGAAGATTTTTGCCATCCACCTTAAGAGGCAAGCAATGAGGCTGGGTTTAGTCTGATGCCTGCCCTGCTAATCGGAAACAAACTTTCAGAGGGATTGGTCAACAGATGTTAGGTCCCTAATTAATGCACGCAAGGGGCCTAATGCTTGTTTTAGGCGGCTTTCCAAGATGATGAAAAAATGGGCCTGACAAACTTAGCAGTGGGCTGAACGCCTGCACATATTGGACACTGCTAAATTGGTCAGCGTTGATCGTACCCCAAAAAAGGCACAAATGCATACCAATTTCTAATCCAACATCTTGGTTTAATATCTTTTCTGAAAAGATAGTGCCTCTCAGAACTGACAATTTAGATTATGTGTTCAAATATGTATTGGGGCTTGAGCTCACAACCTTCTGACTCAGATGCAAGTGCTACCCACTGACTCCGAGGTGGGACTGCCACTAACTGTGTAATATTTTCACCTTCCATCAGTCATGTGAAATGTTGCTTCTGTGAATTTGTTGAATAGTAGCAATGGGCAAGCTGATGTCAAGTTTAATAAAAACAGAGAATGCTGGAAATACTCAGCAGGTCAGGCAGCATCTGTGGAGAGAGAAGCAGAGTTAACATTTCAGGTCGATGACCCTTTGACAGAAGTTTAGGTTGCAGTTGGACTGCAGTAAACACCCCGGACCCAGGTTACCTGTGAGAAACCAGAAGGGACATCCACTCGTACTACAGTCTTTTACGGCCTAAGACTAGGGTATAGATGACAAAACTAGAGGCATTCACATTGCACTTAATTATCTGTTTATTTAGTTCTACAATTCATGGTTCCATTCTGACCTGGCATCTCATTCATATAGCAATGGATATGCATCAGCCAACAGTAAAGCTGTACATGTAAAGTTTATAAGCTACCAGAGGCATTAAACAAAGCATTTCAACTTACCTCTGTGTTTTTCCTATAATAATCCAATAGATATCCCACATATCAAGCCAGCTACAGGTATGCCCTTGTTCCTGGTCTCTTGCAACCTTATGGTAAGGGTCATATTATATATATACATTTTTCAGATAAATTAAACACGGGTTCATATCTCTTGGTACCTGCTATACATTTGCCTTGTAAAGAAAAGATTCCAATAGTTCAAGAGAACCTTGTCTGCAGTGTAACTGTATATATTTGAGAAAACAATGTAAATGATAACTATTGAATTTGCAGGAGCATTGGTACTGAGAGTTAATGTTTGGTGCTCCCCAGGCTGTAATTCTGTGCAGAGGAAGGCTGTTGATTTTGTTGTCACGATGGAAATGCTGGTCCTATTTATCACATTTTCCCAACCATTTAGATCAAAACAGAAGGCAAGGAAAATCATGAAGTGATGGTTAAAGGCCTGAGGAAGGAAAGTCTGAGGGAGGTGAGGAGCTCCATAGTTTTGAGGATCTGGGAAAGGGTGACGAGGAAAATGGGACTGAATGGACGTCAGGTCAGCTGCCCCACAGAGACCCTAGTGGAAAAGGGGCCCTATAGTATTCATTTATCCTATTAAAAGACACATTGCTGGAATCCGGGAAGGTTCCCATAGATATTGGTAGCACTTGAGTCTGGAGGTGTCTCCAGGAGTAATCAGTACAAATAAACCAACGCCACTGAATCCACACTAGAAGTCTCTTTCAAATAAAATTGCCTTTTTTCTCTCATGCCGAGCGGCAAAAGATTGATAATAGGACTGAGACTGATTGCCTTGCTGGTGGTTGGGGGCTTTAACACTGTATGAAAATCAAAATCTCCCGACTTGTGTTATCAATATTGCAGCCAAGACGTCAGTGTCTGTTCGCCATCATTTTTTATTATCTGCTTTCTTCCTGGAGGCCGCTGCCTCTCTCATCAAGGCTGCCCTCGATAACTTCTGATAAATTGCCACTAATAAATACCTCCTTGTCACATCACGACTTGTGAGCTTGGCAGTCAGCCCACATTAACAACAGTCATACCCTGCAGTTCTGCACGATCCTTCTCCAGTATAACAGCGCAGCGCCCCCTGGTAAACGGCCCTACAAGAAGTCTCATTAAACTTTTCTCAAGTTTACCGAAAACATTAACATGTGTTTGTGATCATCGTTGTGAAGTGCGGACAGCAGCAGCGTATACCTCAGAAATAAAAGTGCCACGAACAAAGAAGACGGTCGAAATAACAACAGAAAATGCTGGAAAAGCTCAGCAGGCCAGGCATCATCCGTGGAGAGAGACACAGAGTTAACGTTTCAGGTCGATGACCCTTCGTCAGAACAACAGAATAAGACGACGGTTGTTCAGGCAGGTAGCTCAATGCTAAAACTTCACTGGAGTTCAGATGATTTATAATACTCAAGCATTGAGATCTGGGTATAGGACATCACTTGGAGAAGATCCCTCGATTAAATCATTGCCCCGTATCGCACGAGTATTTGTTATTCTCTATTTTACAGCCACATAACTGCTGAGTGAAACAGTGGCTGTGGCAGTGTCCACTCCACTCAGGAAATTACTGGACATGAATTACTTCCACACAGAACATATCATCAGTCCTTTGATTATTTGCCATCATGTGCCGAGCTCAGCCCCTGTCCTGCAAGCTTTCTCTTCAATGGCTGCACACCTTGGGACTGTGTGTCCGGTTACCTCCTTTTCATTGCAAGGTAATGCTTGGGTGCTATCAGTGCTTTCTGATTGCCAGGGAGAGTACAGCTATCCCCCTCACCAGTAGCGCCCATATCTTGAGTGAGCGGCTGTTCTGTAGTAAGGCTCCTTTCCCCCGCTATCCATCATTTCTGATCCAATAAATTAAGTCACTATTAAAATTCAATGGTAATTGTTTTCTGTGTATCGGAGATACAGACCTTTAAATTTCAATTTGTTTAGAGGATGATAAATGACACAGCCTGTCTCGCCTGCTGTGAGCTCTGATGGAAGCTATGCTCTGTAGCCAAGATGAGGTAGAGGACTCAGACAGGATGAATAATTGCTGACTTGTATCTTGTTTCCATTAGCCCCTTTTTTTTTAGTTTATTTGTAACGAGCGCTGTTTAGAGCTCTGTGTCCCATCTATTAGGCTTACGGTTTGATCTATCGATTATTGTGTCTAGCTATTGATTAATAAGGAAAGCAGTGATTTTTCATCCACTGCTATTGCCTTCAAGTTACTATTTGCTAAAAAAAAATTGCATCCACAAGGGTACTCGACAAACTGCAGTAGTCACAAATGTTGTAAACTGTAAACTGCATGATACTACACTGAAACTGGGTCTATTAAAGTCCAACGGTGCACAACATATAAATTTACATTTGAAATTTTTATATAAGAATTGCTTTCTCACATACAGCCATTTTCAGGTAAGTGCACGCCTCATCCAACTTCAGAGTTCTAGTGGAAGGCTAACAGTGAACTGATGTGGCTCAGCATGGTTGCCTGTGGGGGGACAGACATGTTATGATATTGCTTGATTTATAGAGAGTGGATGGTGCATGTGCCTAGAATCCATGCTGAATATGCCAGGGGTCCCAAAGGATGATATACATTACCCAGCCTCTGTAAGTAAAGCAATTTCTAAGAGTATTATTTGTCCTGGATAATAAAAGTATTATTACCCATACTGTATCATCTGACAGGTCTGTTTGGTTTGAAAAGAAAGCAGAAAATGCTGGAAACACTCAGCAGGTCAGACAGGCAGCATCTGTGGAGGCAACAGACAAGACGAGACATTTTGGGTATGGGACCCTTCAGAAGAACTGTTTAGTTTGAGCTGGTTTCAACACAAATCCAAGCAAAACAGAGAGCCCTACAGTCAATCAGCAGCTAAGACCAGGCAACAGAAGAAAAAAAGCATCAGCATTTATCCAGTTAGCGGTATGATATCAGCTGGACTGGTCCTCTTGTGGAGTGAATGCTCAGGTCAATGAAAGTGCGGTGTTTTTCAATCATCATGTATCATATTCAGCTTTGGCAGAGGAAGGGGTGGGGAATTTTACTGACTGACAATAGGTATGTGGACACAAAGCAAATACTGTGTCTGTGGCTTAAAGGGTTGGATACAGTTTGCTTCTTGAAGAGAAGACTACCAACCTCCTGAATTTAATTTCAATTCTTCTGTTAAATTTTCCATTAAAAGAAGGGATTCTGTTTTGGCACCTGTAGGTTTGGAGACTTTTTGCATTGTTTAATTTAAGGAGGGTAGGGAATGGATTAAAGGCAACTTGAAGCTGGAGTTCATAGAACCATAGGAGGGAAAATTGGGTAGCACCCCAAAAAAGTTAGCACCCCTCCCCTGTAACTTCAGTCGTAGCGCCCCAAGAAGGAGGTAGCGCACTACTGGAAGCACTCCACCTCCTGCTTGGGGCACTACTACTCAATGTCATGGTGCTACGTGCAACAGCACCACGCACGGTGGGATGTAGCGCTGCATCATTGCGGGCCTCCTCCCCTGATTAAAGGGCGGGGGGCCCGAGCACTGCACGCACCGGGGCCCTGCTGGACCACCGGGGAGCGGGGTGCTGTGGAAACAGCCTGACACTCAAGAGGAGTGCCTGGCTGAGCGATCGAGGCCGGCACCCCACATACAAATGTGAAAGGGGGGCAGGGGCTGGCAGTCGGCCAAAAATAAAAATGGCGGCCTGACACCTGCCCTTTAAGTACCGGTGCCGCACGTTACCACCACTCCAAAACCGCCCGCTGACCCTGTCGGTCCCATCGCCCAGCGATAGGTCAGGGGGCACAAGGGAAGTTTGTGGCCGAGGCGCTGCGCACGGCGATGACATCATCATCGCCGGCAGAGTGGGGTGCTAACGGCTACCGCCGCCGCTAACCTCCCGCTGAATTTCACAGGAGGCGTTAGCGGCACCATGCCCAGGCCCAGCACCCCTGGGGTGCTAACGAGAGGCGCAAAGCAACCCAATTTCTAGCCCTATAGAATCTTACAGCAAAGAAGGAGGCCATTCAGCCAATTGTGCCGGCTCTTTGGAAGAGCAATCCAATCAGTCCCACTCTCCTGCTTATTCTCCATAGCCCTGCAAATTGTTTTTCATTTTCAAGTATTTATCCAATTCCCTTTTGGAAGTTACTGTTGAATCTGCACACCGCCTTGAGTTAGCTCAAATATACTTGTTTTGTGGAAAATAAAGCATCTGGGTGTACGTTACAATCAAGGTGCCCATCAGGGTCCCTGTGCACACTTGAAGCACAAACTCTGCCAATGGAGGGGTGAGAGGGGGAGGGGAGTCCAGACTCTGGTCCCGAGAGCAAAACTTTTAATTTGCACCTCAGCCCAGTGACATTGAAATTTCTGATGAAAAGTCTTCGACCTGAAACGACTCTGTTTCCCTCTCCACAGATGCTGCCTGACCTGCTGAGTATTTTCAGCATCTGCGGTATTTTGCTTTTGTGACATGAACATTAACCCCGGTGCACCGAATGGAAAATTACACTTAGGCAACAGTTACAAATCAAGTATTATTTTGGGGGAACAGAAATGTCTGCTACATGTGCATTTAAGTGGGATAACAATGAGGCATTTGCAAAATGTAAATTCTGAAGCGTAACACTGTACTCAAAGCATAAGTGAGATGGTGAAGATAAAAAAGTGGGATGAGAATTGAAACATGTCCCGATCTCCTGAATTCAAACAGCATTTTACAATCGTCCTAAAGCGATGCTGAAATAATATTTCATTATCAGGTTTGAACTTACTGATAAATTTCTCCTCACGTCCTCCTGCTGTATTTTGACTGCAAGTTTCTGCAAGGGGGAGAGGGGAAGGTGACTATTGACAATTCTATCACCTGTGCTGTGTAGCTGAGGGAGGGTCAGTCAGTAGAAGTGCAACTTCTTTTGTTTCATTACAGTAAGTGAGTATTTGTGGACTCTGTAGTCCAATGGATTTTGTGAAAAGTCACAAGCTCTTCGCAGTTTTTATTAAAAACCTACAAATAGCGAGCTTTCGTACTGAGAAAAAAAAGCTAGGAATAAAATGGAACTTACCAGTTTGGTGCAGTATCCATTCAGTTCACTTTCCCTCACTGAAAATGATACCCAGACATTATTAATTAATGATAAAATGGCACCTGGGCTTTTCTGCCATTGCAGAACAATCATATCTGTGTCAAACGCCGATGCCATAATCAAAATGCTTAGCAGGAGAAAGGAGCCTTTCTACATTACCTCTCACTCAAAATACCCATAATACACTGTAAAATGAACACTGCAATTCAAAGGATGGCAGGTTTCATTGTTTCATCAATTCCACATTATGGGAACATTTTCCAGGGAGAGAGCAGACTGGCCACCAATAGTTTATGGGGAGTTAATGATACCTAAGGCCCGGTCAACGAGATGGTTTTCAAGGTTTTTTTTTTAAAGAGCCGTAGAGAAATGGAGGGGCTTAGGAAGAGAGTTCCAGAGAATAGGGGGAGGACGATGAAGCCATTGGTGGAGGGGAGGAGATGCACGAAAGACCAGAGTCAGCGGACCAGAGGGTGTGGGAAGAAACCTAAGGTTAGAGAAGAATTTTTGTTTCTTATTCATTCTTGGGATGTGGACGTCGCTGGCAAGGCTGGCATTTATTGCCCATCCCTAGTTGCTCGAGAAGGTGGTGGTGAGCCTTCTTCTTGAACCACTGCAGTCTGTGTGGTGAAGGTACTCCCACAGTGCTGTTAGGGAGGGAGTCCAAGGATTCTGACCCAATGACGATGCAGGAATGGCGATATATTTCCAAGTCAGGTTGATGGTGTGATGAGTGCAAAGGCAGGGTGGAGAGAAATCGGTAATCATTGCACTTAATGTAGAAGTATAAATGAGCTGGTTTGTGAAGTTACTTAATGAACTTATTTTTATTTTACCACTTTCAATGACTGGCATATTGTTTATAATATGGCTCATCTGTTTTACATGTGGTGGAACTGTCCTGTAGATTTCAGTCTGAAAACAAATTTCAACTAATCCTGTATCGATCTCTTTTTATTCCGAGGTCAGTAATTTATTGACTGACTGAAGCCTCGGAGGGAATGCCAGCTGTGACTGGGATTCTAACGATGACTACGCCATTCATAATGCAGAAATATTCCAGCTGCACTGAACGGGGAGGCCCTAAACAGAGGTCAGGTAACAACCGCCCAGAAGGTGGAGGGTGAAAATAGCTGACAGTCAAGAAAGTCTTCAGGCACAGCCTGAGAGCATGGGCTGGCCACTCTGCCCTACCTAAGAGGAGGAAATGAGGGTGGGGAAGGTGCATATCACCCATATTTTTAAAAAATGCGGAGATTGGCTTTTGTATTTGAGAAGATACATTGAAGACAGATCAAATCCGGCCAATGGTCGCCCCATCAGTCTACTCTCAATCATCAGAAAAGTGATGGAAGGTGTCGTCGACAGTGCTATCAAGTGGCACTTACGAATAAAACTGCTCACCGATACTCAGTTGACCACTCGGCTGCAGGCCTCATTACAGCCTTGGTCCAAACATGGACAAAAGAGCTGAATTTCAGAAGTGAGGTGAGAGTGACTGCCCTTAACATCAAGACAACATTTGACTGAATGTGGCATCAAGCAGCCCTAGTAAAATTGAAGTCAATGGGAATCAGAGGGAAAACTCGCCACTGGCTGGAGTCATAGCTAGCGCAAAGGAAGATGGTTGTGGTTGCTGGAGGTCAATCATCATAGCCCCAGGACATCGCTGCAGGAGTTCCTCAGGGCAGTCTCCTAGGCCCAACCATCTTCAGCTGCTTCATCAATGACCTTCCCTCCATCATAAGATCAGAAGTGGGGATGTTCACTAATGACTGGACAGTGTTCAGTTCCATTCACAACTCCTCAGATAATGAAGCAGTCCATGCCCGCATGCAGCAAGACATGAATGACATTCAGGCTTGGGCAAGTGCCAGGCAATGACTATCTCCAACAAGCGAGAGTCTAACCATCGCCACATGACATTCAACGGCATTAACATCACCGAATCCCCCACCATCAACATCCTAGGGGTCACTATTGACTAGAAACTTAAATGGACCAGCCACATAAATACTGTGGCCACAAGAGCAGGTCAGAGGCTAGTGTCTCACCTCCTGACTCCCCAAAGCCTTTCCACCATCTACAAGGCACAAGCAGGAGTGTGATGGAATACTCTCCACTTGCCTGGATGAGGGCAGCTACAACAACACTCAAGAAGCTCAACACCACCCAAGACAAAGCAGCCTGCTTGATTGGTACTCCATCCACCACCTTAAACATTCACTCCCTCCATCACCGGTGCACCGTGGCTGCAGTGTGTACCATCTACAAGATGCAGTGCAGCAACTCGCTTCTTCGACAGCACCTCCCAAACCCACAAACTCTTCCACTTAGAAGGACAAGGGCAGCAGGCGTATGGGAACATCATCATCTGTAAGTTCCCCTCCAAGTTACACTCTGACTTGGAAGTATATTGCTGTTCCTTCATTGTCGCTGGGTCAAAATCCTGGAATTCCCTCCCGAACAGCACTGTGGGAGTACCTTCACCACATGGACTGCAACGGTTCAAGGAAGCGGCTCACCACCACCTTCTCAAGGGCAATTAGTGATGGGCAATAATTGCCAGCCTTGCCAACAATGGCCACATCCCAGTAACAAATAAAAAAAACCCTATTGCTTGGTCACAGTGCTTTGCACAGTGTCCTGAAATAGTTGCTGAATTGACTAATGTTTGTAACAGATAGGTTTTAAAATGAAAGTAGAATGCGTTTTGTGCTGGTAAAATCCTTTCAGAGTGGCAGTAATGTCAAATGCCAAAGCAAAAATGCAGGATAGCAATATTTTTGCGCTACAATCTGGTGCATCTAAGATTCAAGATGGGCCAAATGGCCTTCCTGTTCATAATTATCTTGTGAACTGTCACAAAGCGCATTAAGGAGAGACAAACAGGTTATTGGTTTCAGAAATGAACTGAATGGAGCACATATAATGGTCACCATGAGGACAAATTCAGCTGCACCACAGACAGTATTTACTGTCTCCATTGAATGCTATTGTTTATTTGTTTGTGGTTTAACTTAAAAGCATATTCACCACAGTGAGAAGCCACAATCCCACACTGGGAGTCTTTGGGGTCAATTTTCTGGCAGCTGTCGGGCGGCTTTTCATGCGTCCGGGGGCCGAAAATCGCCGAAAAAGCAGGTCGGGACCCCCACCCCGCCTGATTCCCCGCCCCGTCCGACTTTCGGACCGCCGTTTCTCCGCGACCCGCTTCAGTCCCGGCCGCCGCTGGCGGGACTGGTCGTTGGCACACTAATGACCAATAATTACCTTGTTGAAGTAGATTTTCCGGGGCCGTTGCGACTTTGGGGCTTTCCCCACATCAAACACGCCTGCGGGGAACCCCGCTGATGAGACCTGGTGTGAAGCTTGCCGGCTTGCTTGCTGTCAGCTGCAGGTCAATTGGAGAAGCTGCGATTTAAAGGGACAGCACTTGTATGTTGAAGGACCTTGTTGTTGCAGGTTTGGGGCTACTTCTTCAAGGCTTAGGCACAGCTGTGGAAGGTTGGAGCCTCACACACTTCTCCAATGTGATCCCCTGGGAAGCCCCTCTCGCCACCCTCACTCAGCGCTTCCTCAGCGGAGGCATCTACGAGAAGCATGGGACGCCTTTGTCTCCTTCCCTTCTTGCCATTAGAGGATCTCCAGCAGCAGAGGCGGCAGCAGCAGAACCAGGAACAGCAGGATCAGCAACAGGAGCACCAGACTGCTGCTCACTCACCTGAAGCTGCACAGGCTAGAAGGGGCCAGCGCTTGGAAGTGGCTTGAGAGCACCTTGCTGTGCTTTAGGGGGCCATGGGGACCCATTTCTGCATTGGCAGTCCTACTCAGAAGGACTTCCATGAAGATCTGGTTTCTCTGTTCAACAGATGGCCAACGCTCCTCAAGAGATTTCATTCTCTTATGAGCACTCACCATGTTTTCCGTAACCTGGCGAGTTATCTCCTCCATGGAGGTTGCCAACCTTTCCATGGTGATGCGTTCATGCGCCAATGACTCCACAAAGGCTCTACTCATGTTCGCTATGGACTCCTCCATTCGCTCCACACTCGCAGCGACCCTGGAGACAAAACCTGCCAGAGACTCCTGCATCTGTGCATGGAGATCCATCACCTCTTCTCTTGTGGATGGACCCAGAGGCAGAGGGTCGACATGCAGCACAGCTGAGCTGAGCTGGCAGAGTCCTGCGCCCTCCGATGAGGACTCTCCACTGCTGTCCCTGTCTCCAGAATCTGCTGAGGCTCACTTGTGAGCTGTGAAACACCAGGTGACAACAGTACTCTATGTCCCGAAGGTCCCCCCGAGGTGTGAGTGTCTGCGCTGGTGCTGGGTGCGCTTACTTCTGCTGACGCTGTGCCCTCAGAGGTTGGAGCTTCCTCTGAGGAATCTGGCTGCACAGCCTCTTCCTCCTCCACAGTGAGGATGGGGGCTCTGGATGGTACTGTGGAGGAGTAAAGGAAGGAGTTAGAGATGTAATGCCAAGGTTCTTCTGGTGACTCCCAGCGAGTTGGCATCTGCTGACACCTGCATCCATGCAGCTTTGGTTTCAGTGGGAGGCCTCTTCCTCCCTGACCTAGGGAAGAGGACCTCCCTGTGGGCCCTAACCCCATCCAATAATGCCTACAGTGAAGTCTCGCTGAATTTGAAGGCAGCTTGGGGTCTGGCACTGGCCACAGCTGCTGCAGGCTCCTCTGCCATCCTGTATGGTTCGTTTGGAAGCCTTCAGAGGATGCATTGCTTGCTATGGACCTTGAAAGCACCATGAATGATGACATCATACTGTGGGGATTTCTGACTCGAATTGGACAATTAGCAAGGCTTCCCACATGCTGGGAATTAATTGGCCACTTGAGGGAAAATTGCATGGAGCTGGCTGACACTTTTTATGTGTGTCAGAAACCCCACATTCGGGGAAACCCGACCATTTCCCACACAAGCCGAAAATCGGGGCCTTTGTATCCGCTCAGTGATGTAAAACAAGCACCAGGCAGACCGAGAGGGAAAGATAGAAAGGGAAAGGCAGGTTGGTTTGTGGGGTGGGGGTGGAGGTGGGGGAGGTGTGCAGGTGGGTGAAGGGGCGGGCTGGGTGGGTAGGGTGGGTGTGCAGGTGGGTTGGGGGGGTGGCAGGGGTGCAGGTGGGTGGGTGGCGGGGATGCAGGTGGGTGGAGGGTAGTGGTGGGGGAGGGGTGTTAGCAGCAGTAGCTCTCATTTTGATTTAAGGTAAACTACATCCCCAAACCTTATAGATTCGGGGGGAAAATGGAGAGTCATGTCACAACTACATGTCCCCTAAAATCTATATGTTCCCCACACAGGAGGGCTGAGAGAGAGAAGAGGGTGTTCACAAGACCAGTGCCTCTACTCTGCTCCTAATCTCTACCACAACACAGTGGAGAGGAGGATTGAAATGGAGAGAGTTCCAGAAGAACATTACTGATTTAAATGTAACACATCTCCTTCTATATTAAGAGAAGTGTATATTATTACTAATACTTTGTACAATAGGAGCAACAGAGCATCCAACAATACTAAAGTCCATTTACATCAAGCTGCTACCTTGCTTAAAATGTCAATATTCCACAACTATTACTATCAGTTTTACGGTTGAGGATTTGCTCACTTATTAAAATCAATCTATTACAATTCCCCCTTGATTGTTAAAAATAACATGAGTGCTCTCCAGTAATCCAGGGAAAGTGCAATTAAATTAGATAATACAGCAAATCCTCACAATAGTATTGTAAATGCAGTTAGGCAGTTAACTGTATTTGGAACCTGAATTGTGAAAGTATAAGGCAGACTTTAGCGGGTGAGGGGGATACTAAAAATATCTCTTGGACATTAGTGGGTGAATGCTTAACATGTTTGTCTGATGTTACTTCATCCACTATTTTAATCAGGCATTAAACCCATTTAGTATATATATGGGTTAACAGCAATGTTCCCTGGAAGCTGCACTTTGCTCCGCGCGGCCTGTTTCTTTTAATGCGCTATCCCTTTAAATTTCTGTGCGTGCGCGGTATTTACAATGTAGAAGCCGATGAGCGGCCTGCGTGGGACTGTGCAGATTACTGCGTGACTCCTCGTGTGCCGACCTTAGTGGGAAGATTGGTGCATCAAAATAGTAGACAAAGAAGTACAAATGCATTCGGTGTTCATTTGCTAACATCACCAACACTAATTTCTGGGTTACAATGGCATGGAGTAAAGATCCGGTTACAACACTCCAACAATGTTTTTTAACCCAAACCTCAGCAAAGCGTTCTCCACTAACTCACTGAAACCACAAGGATGACTAATGCAACATGCCAGGCACCCTTGTGGTTTTATAGACTGAAAATGCTGGAAAAACTCAGCAGGTCAGGCTGCATCTGTGGAGAGAGAAACAGAGTTAACGGTTCAGGTCGATGACCATCTCACACTTACTAACATTGAATTCCATCTGTCACCTTTTTGCCCATCCCCCATCTCATCAAGATCCCTTTACAGCTTCCTTTGGTCTTCTAAAGAATCAGCTTTACCTCCTATTTTGGTATCCTCTGCAAATTTCAACACTACTCCTTCTAGGCCTATATCCAATTTATTGATGGACACCGTGAACAGAAGTGGCCCTAGAACTAAACCCTGTGGGACACCACTACCCGCTTCCAGCCAATGTTCCCTGTAAGCTGCATAGCTGCACATTGCTCTGCAGCTCCCGCGCAGCCAGCTCACAGGTTTTAAAATAGGAAAAAACGCAAACGTGCCATATTTTGAATGGGACTGGCACCCAAAATTTTTTTTAAGGGAACATTGCTTCCAACCCTCTGAAAAATTGTCCTTAAATATTAGGGTGGAGGCTTGTGTGGAGCATAAACACTGGCATAGACCAGTTGAGCTGAATGGCCTGTTTCTGTGTTGTACATTCTATGTAATTCATAACATAAGAACATAAGAAATAAGAGCAGGAGTAGGCCATTTGGCTCCTCGAGCCTGCTCCGCCATTCAATAAGATTATGGCTTGTAAGCTGCAGGGTTCTCAAAATTCCCGCACTCCCCAAGTTACAGATCAAGGAACCCTGTTTTGAACAAGTTATTGAAAACAGGGTACCCAAAATGGCTTCTGTAAACCTCATGACCAACATTGATAGGATTTTTAAAAGCAAGGCTCTGCCAACAAGCAGGCCCGGAGACGAAACATTAAAATGCAGGGATCAGGGACACTTTGGAGCCCAGCCAGACAAAGTAAACACAGAATACATATTTATTTGACTCGAATCGAATCAAGTTAGGATGGGCCTATAATTGTGGCCATTAGCTTTCTGCATGTTTAATCGATAACAGTTCACAGTAGCCATCAAGGTAGGATGAAGACCATCAAGTCTTATCCATGACAAAGCAACCAGGACATCTGGGCCATTAGACCCGGAGATAACCACTCCTAAAGTAGTTAAAATAAATGGTTGTAATCATTGAAAACAGCCCGCCAAAAGTTAAACAATGGACTGACCTGATTTGGCGCGCAGATAAGGAGTTGGAGAAACGGGTATAATTGGAGGCCCATCAGTAGCAATCGCTCTCTTGCTCTCTTGACTCTTGCTCTTGACTTTGACTTTTGCCGGTGGCCTTGGGCTGCTGCCGCTGATACTCACGCCCTGGCCTCGTGGCGGGCTATCCTCTCACTCCCCGCACCGCTCAGCAACCAAGGACGCCCATTAAATCGGGGCCAAAGGCGGGAGGAGAACGAGACCCGAGTTCCATACCACACAGGGCACAAAGCCGGAAAAGGGGCAAAAGAGACGAGACGAGACGAGACAAAGAAGAACTAAAACTGACAAGAGCAGAGAAGGGCAGCAAAAGACGCATTGGTAAAAACCAAATGCCTAGTTATAAGCTGGCGTTTGGGGGAAGAAATTAGCAGTGTATGTATGGACAGTGAGAATAAGTTGGCATTTGAACACTGCAAAAAAGCTGGCATTAGACGCGGGTGTCCACGTCCGCAATGAACATACTGTCATTTGACGCTTGGGTAGTAAAATCGAATAAGCAGTAAAAACCGCCAACCACCCCGTTACCGCCGACGACCGCCCGAGGGAGAAGAAGAAGAGAACCTATCTCGATGAGACGACGACGGTAGCTGAGGAGAGGGAAGGTGTGTTGCATCAACAGCTCCAGCACCGCGCCCTGAGACCACATGGCAATGGAGTACCCCAAAGGACAGAAGAACAACCTCAAAACTCACAACCGTTAAAAGCAACCGGTTTTGGATTGGTGAGCATGAATTCCTGGCCCCTCATAGCTTAATCTAGTTAGGTGTAGGGGTGGGATAAGGATAAGGGGATTGTTAATGTAGTTGTTTTTCCCTCGATGTGCCGTGTGTTCCCCATTCCCATATAAGTATAACTGTTTATGACTGTATTTTCATACCAGTAATTTTCCATAAGATTGTTGTATCCTGTTTAATAAAATCTTGGTGTTCTTATACCAAACCACTTGTCTACTCGATTTTCTGCATCGCCGCCTGTACCTAAGTCCGGTGTCTAGAACCCAGGGGTGTGGGAGCGATTCAAACCGCTCAAGGGACAGTCAGAGGTGAAGCTCACTGGGCGCATGCACCACACGCCACCCCCCCCACTGAAAATGGTGACCGCGGCAGGACTCTGGCAACAGGGGCGCGATGCAGTAGACAAAAGTTCAGATGAGCAAACCATGATGGAGGAAAGGATTTCTGTTTATGTGTTTAGTAAGGTGAATATCACTAAGAAGTGGATAACCACTCTGTTAAGGGCTGGGCGTCCGGTAGATGCAGCAGCTAAGTGGACAGAGGGAAAGGAACACAAGAAGTCCTTAGAGAAGGCAGTCTGGCTGATGTGTTTCAAGAAGCAGGTCCAGCTTTTGGACAGGCTTTTTGCAGCACAGGCAGCCGAGTTAAAGGAGTCAGCCCTGGAGATCCAGGATAAGGCTCTAGCAGGGGAGAAGTTAATGGTAGCATTGAAGGCCCTGAATCAGGAGAGGTTTTATTTAATGGGAGAACACAAGGCCCAGTTGGAATACCTACAGTGCCAAGTCACCGAAGCTAAGGGAAATGAGTTAAGGTTGCAGGAAAAGAATGCCCGCTTGGCAAGGCAAGTTAGGGAACAGGAAGAGAAAGTACATGAGGTAAAGGCAGCTTATAAGCTAGCGAGCGAACAGGGGTTTGAAGAGGCAGACCATGGCCCCTGCAAAGAGCAGATAGAAAATCTGAGCCTGGCCCTCAGGAAGGCAAAAGGCATGGTATGCCTCATAAGCCCAAAGGCAGGTCAGGTTGTAGTGTATGTAACCGTCCACCTTTAAGAGAACTACTTTAGGTGTTGCACTACTTTGTTGGCTTCTGTATACTGTAATACCGACGGTGACCACACCGGTATATAAGTGCTGTGTCAGGAATTATTGGGCAGATTCGCCCTGACCTTCGAATAGTAAAGTCCTGTTTTAAGTTACTCTGGTAGTCTGTGTATTAATTAACTAAACAACCCACAGACTTTACAGTGGCGACGAGTCCGATCGTACCCTGCGGCAACAATACTTCCGAAGCAGTTAACGAGCGTCGAGAAGAGGCAACCGCCCTCGTCATTCTGCTGGGAGAAAACTCGAGTCTGCAGAGCTGGAAAGGAGGAAGAATTCAGAGACAAAGACTTCCATCAGCAACAGGCACTGACTGTCCCTTCTGCCACGGTGAGGAGTGAGCCGATCAGCACGAGAAGCAAGCCGGCCACGGTGACTGTGAGTAAGGGAAAAGTAAAAAGAATAACCGGAGGATAAGGGCGGTGCACTCGACCATGGTCGAGGGGGAAAGGAGCCGGACAGAAGTCGGGCCCAGAGGCGCTGAGACTGGGGCAGCGTGGAGCAAGGAAGCCGCGGTACAGACAGGCTGGGGACGCAACGGCATCGTGAGACAGCTAGACCGCGACCGGCGAAAAAGGCCGGGCAGCGACCGAAGCCACGAAGCGCTGCGACCGGGAGTGTAGGCGCGGGAAGATATAAAAACTCAGCCGCAGCCGGGGAGGGAAGCATCGGACTGCGAGAGGGCTGGTAGGCGCGATTGGGAGCCGAGCAAGCGGGAGAGGCAGAGCCGACCAAGGGAGACTGAGCGAGAGCCAGTCCAGCGGCTGAAACTGTTCGCCGTCAACGGGGTGTACCCAGCGTCAGTTGCCCCGCCGAGAAAAGGGAAAGCACTGAAGCTGACGCGCAGGCTGTGAACCTGAAAGCCAGCGGCCGTCGCCCGTGGGGAAAGTGTACCCCTCCCGCCAGGGGAAGAAACGCGGGAAGCCGCCATTAGGCGGAGAAGAAGACAGAAGCGGGGAACCGCCATTGAAGTGGGCGGGGAGAGAAGATAAGCACGGGAAACCACCATTTTCGCGGGAACCGCCATCTTGAAGAAAATAAATAAAAGAAAATTTAAAGAAATAATCCGTGGTGTTATCAGGAAGAGAGGAAGATGCCTAAGCGTGGTAACATCAACGATTTTAATTCCGAGGTAGAAGACTGGGCCACGTATGTGGAACGCATTGAGATCTATGGTGAGGCCAATAAAATAGAAGAAGATGACAAAGCTATAACCTTGCTAAACTCGATGGGCGCGAAGACATACGGGCTCTTGAAGCATCTACTAGCACCAGCTAAACCGGCGGATCAGACTTTCGATGATATTGTTGCTGTCCTGAAGGATCATTTTAACCCCGCACCACTGATGTTAGTGGAACGATCCAAATTTTATGCGAGAACGCAACGGAAAGAGGAAAGCAACGCGGAGTACCTGATTGAACTGCGTAGGCTAGCGAAACACTGTCAGTTTAGGGAAAATCTGGCAGAGGCACTCAGAGACAAATTCGTGTGCGGAATGTCGAAGGAAGAAACACAAAAACGACTGCTCGAAGAGAACGATCTTACACTTGATAAGGCTGTCCTTATTGCTGCATCGAACGAAGCCGCAGCGAAAGGAACGGCGGAAATGCAGCTAAAGGCAGCGGCACTCAGTGTGCAGCAAATTACTTCGGGTACAACGAAATGCTATCGCTGTGGGAAGACAACACACGACCAGAACCAATGCTGGTTTAAAAACCAGGAATGTAGGAAATGTGGCAAGCTCGGTCACATAGCTAAGGTATGCCGGTCAGGAAAGAAGACCAACAATAATGAGTCACCACAAAAGAGGCACAGGAAGGTACATGAGGTGACTAGGAAGAGTCCGGAAGAACAGAATTCGGACTCACACTCCAACTGCAAGGAACTGGATAGTCTGAGAATTCACAATGTGAGTAATGAAGCTGACCGACAAGCTATCTGGATCACACTACAGATTGCAAAAGTCCAAGTGAAAATGGAAGTGGACACCGGATTGGTGTTGACGGTCATGAATAAGCATGATTATAAAAAGTTATTCAAGCATATTCCCCTACGGGATACGGAACTAGTATTGCAGACGTACACGGGGCACAAAGTATACCCCATCGGAAAGATAGAAGTCAAGGTGAGATACAAGGACAAAGATCACCAAAGGATGGACCTGTATGTGTTGCCTGAGGGAGGTCCACCACTTCTGGGATGGGAGTGGATCAGGAAAATAAAGATAGACTGGCATTCACTAAACACCATGACGGTAGATTCCGGAAAGGAAGATGTCAAACCTGAACGGTTGTCCAGAATATTGGACGAAGCTAAAGAGGTATTCCAGCAAGGACTGGGAACACTGCGAGGAATTAAAGCAAAGGTTAAGATTGCAGAACATGCAAGCCCAAAATTTTTCAAAGCCAGATCGGTACCTTACGCGATACGACCTGCTGTGGAGGCAGAACTGGAAGAACTTGAACGATCAGGGGTACTGTCAAAAGTGGACTGGAGTGAGTGGGCCACGCCCATTGTTCCCGTCATGAAGTCTTCACCAAGTAACAAGCCAGGGGGACCGGGGAAGGTCCGCATCTGCGGAGACTTCAAGATCACAGTGAATCCGGTGCTTCACACGGCACAATACCCGCTTCCGTGGATTGAAGATATCTTTGCTTCGTTGGCTGGAGGGAAACACTTCACCAAGATAGACCTGGCACAGGCATACTTACAAATGGAAGTCGAGGAAGAGTCGCGTCAGTACCTCACCATCAACACACACAGAGGCTTGTATCGTTATAATAGACTGGTTTTTGGGGTAGCTTCGGCTCCAGCAATTTGGCAGAGGGCCATGGAGCAGGTATTACAAGGAATTCCAAGCACGCAGTGTTACTTAGACGATATCCTGATTACGGGAGAAGACGAGGAAGAACACCTCACAAATTTGAAACTGGTGCTCACTAGGTTGAAGGAATATGGCCTTCGAGTTAATCGCAAGAAATGTGAGTTCTTCCAAAAACGGATCTCGTACTGCGGTCATGTCATTGACCGAGAGGGGCTGCACAAGTCACCTGACAAGATAGAAGCTGTCGTGAAGGCCCCCGCTCCGGAAAACGTATCACAGTTAAGATAATTCTTGGGGTTGATTAATTATTATCACAAGTTTCTGCCGAATCTATCCACGGTGCTGCATCCGCTGAATGCTCTGTTGTGGAAAGAAGTACCATGGAAGTGGAGTGAGGAATGTAAAAAGGCCTTTCGCAGAAGCAAGGCGTTGATTACCTCTGAAGAAGTGTTGGCTCATTTCAACCCAACGTTACCTCTTCGTCTAGCTTGTGATGCTTCCCCCTATGGAATTGGAGCAGTACTTTCACACAAGTTACCAAATGGCTCGGAAAGGCCAGTGGCATTTGCGTCCCGATCATTGACCTCCGCGGAGCGAAATTATGCTCAAATAGATAGGGAGGCCCTCAGCCTTGTGTGGGGCGTAAAGAAATTCAATCATTACCTGCAGGGCAAGAAGTTCACATTACTGACAGACCACCAGCCGTTGGTGTCCATATTCAACCCTAACAAGGCCGTTTCCACCATGACAGCGCAAAGGTTACAGAGGTGGTCCGTGTTACTTGGGGCACACCAATATGACATCGAATACAAAAGGTCCAAACAGCATGGAAATGCTGATGGGTTATCGCGCTTGCCATTGCCGATAGTAGAAGAAGCGACTACAGTGGACCCGGTAGAGATGTTCCACTCATCCATAGTGGAATGTCTACCAGTAACAAATTCGATGATCGAAAACGAAACAAGAAATGACCCGACTCTCTCACGAGTCTATGATTTAACGGTGGAGGGATGGCCAGCACAGGGCGAACCAACGCTGCCAGCATTTTCGCAGAGAAAAGAACAGCTGTCAGTGTGTCGAGGAACCCTGATGTGTGGATCTAGAGTGGTGATTCCACCCAAACTTCAACAGAAGGTGTTAAAGGAGCTGCACGAGGGACATCTGGGTGGAGTGAAAATGAAGAACCTAGCAAGAGCGTTTGTGTGGGTGGCCAGGCATTGATGGGGACATCGAAGAAATCACTAAGAGCTGTCTAGGATGCCAGAAGGTCCAAAACGCGCCACCACAGGCTCCTCTGCATCCATGGGAGTGGCCCTCATCTCCTTGGCAAAGGGTACACATCGACTTTGCTGGTCCATTTATGGACTCAATGTTTCTAATAGCGGTGGATGCACACTCCAAGTGGCCGGAGGTAATAAAGATGTCCACCACCACCACGGAAAAAACCATCACAGTGTTAAGGACCATGTTTGCTAGGAATGGGCTGCCGGAACAGATCTGTTCTGATAATGGACCGCAATTTGTGTCCGAAGAATTCAAGAAATTCTTAAAGAGCAATGGGGTTAAGCACTACACGTCAGCCCCATACCATCCCGCCTCCAATGGATTGGCTGAAAGGTTTGTCCAGACCTTCAAGAAGGCCATAAAGGCCATGGGTAATGAAGCCATTAACTTACAACATAAGGTGGATAGCTTCTTGTTGGCGTACAGGAATGCAACACATGCGGTCACAAATCAAACTCCCGCCATGATGTTTTTTAATAGACGACTAAGATGCCGGCTGGATTTGCTTAAGCCAAATGTCAGAAGGGACGTAGAGAACCGACAATTCCAGGGCATGAATGAAAGGCCAACTAGATCTTTTCAGATAGGTCAACAAGTTTTGGCCCGGGACTACCGTACCGAGAAATGGCAGCCTGGAACTATTGGAAAAAGGCTAGGGCCGTTGATGTATATGGTGGACATTGGGGACAGTATAATAAGGCGCCATGTTGACCAGATCATAGGGTCAATCACAAATGGCCAACCTACTCCACCACCTTACACGGTTAATGTTGAGACAGAGATACCCAGAACACCTACCTCCGATCTGGTAACACTGGAATCAGATGAACCTGACACTGTCCTTCAAGCCGAATCGACCTTGCCAGAAGCACCTACTACCCCGCCGGGAGTTACGACACCACCGAGGCGTTATCCGGACAGAGTCCGGAAACCTCCAGAGAGACTGAATCTGTGAACTGTCTTGCATAAAGTTGTATATATGTTATAATGTATGTTTAATGGGGAATCAGTATGTTGTAAGCTAAAAAGGGAGGATTGTAGTGTATGTAACCGTCCACCTTTAAGAGAACTACTTTAGGTGTTGCACTACTTTGTTGGCTTCTGTATACTGTAATACCGACGGTGACCACACCGGTATATAAGTGCTGTGTCAGGATTTATTAGGCAGATTCGCCCTGACCTTCGAATAGTAAAGTCCTGTTTTAAGTTACTCTGGTAGTCTGTGTATTAATTAACTAAACAACCCACAGACTTTACACAGGTGGATTTTATGGGGAACAAGGGGAGGACAGTTCAAACATCACCGGTAGTGCCTAGGGATGACCCGGTTGAGCGACAGGAGGTCTCACGACCACCACCCGTGGCGCCAGGTTTCAGCGAGGTCTGGCAGCAAGGTGGGGTGGAGCCAGAGGTGGGAGTGGAGGTGGAGCAACCCCCGCCATAGAGGTCGGAGCCGGGACCGATGTGCCCAGCACGGCATCGGAGGTTCGGCCCACCCGTCAATGGCGACAATGAGGGACCCCTCCAAAACCAGTTCGTATTACCCTATAGCACCCAACAGCTTAGGGCTATGGTCAACCATATCCCAAAGCTCTCCGAAAAAGGGGAGCCCTCAATCCACTTCAGGGAAGCAGAGCAGGCAGCCAGTATCAACGACTGCGATGGCGCTGAGCAGGCCAAGATGCTGCTATTTTCCCTGGAGAGTAGGCTCCTCCAATCCCTCTCTGGTGAGTGTAAGAAGGGGCAGAGCGGGTATGAGGAGCTCAGGGATGAATTTCTGGAGGCCATGGGGATGAATGAGGGAAGTCCTTTCTCCCGTGTGGAGAAGACGGTCCAGCTCACAGGGGATACCCCGCAGGCTTTCGCGGACGGTTATGGCCAGTGTACCGGAGTGCCTGTCCGGGGACACCTAACCGAGCGTTCCTGAATGGGGATCCCCTGGCCCATTGGCTCCGTTGCCTGGTGGCAAACAGCTTGCCACAGGTCCGGGCCAAGGCGGAAGTCTGGTTCAACCCCAAGAATACCCAGACCACCGAGCTTACGGTGATCAGACAGCTGACCCTAGCCTATAAAAACGGTAGGGGAACCGATGCACACCCACCCAAGGGGAAGGTGCATGAGGTAAAACCCGGACAAGGTAGGAATGAGTGGCATCAGGAAGGGAACAACCCCCCCAACACCAAGACGAATTGTTACGGGTGTGGGAAGAACGGTCATTGGCGGAAGGAGTGTAAAAACCCTTGGAAAGACAACAAGGGAATGAATTCCACAGCCCCAGCCCAAAAGGTGGAGGCAGGAATCCCTCCCGCAGCGGTCGAGTCATTTTTGGACACCATGAGGTCCTTATTGACTGGCCACGGGAGAGTAGCAGCCGCTACCGGTGCTCTGACTCTGTCAGCCCCATCCAACCCGCAGCCCTGACTAGAGCCAGCGCAGCCTGTTTACCTGTGTTCTCTCCGGTACGATGAATGGAAAAGACCCCTCGTGGAGATGGAGGTGGTAAAGGTGACGGGGACCTATCTGTTGGACACGGGGGCATCATGCACCATGGTCCACTCAGCTAACCCCACCACCTCGCCTCTATCTAATGGGGTCCCATACAGTCTGTCGGGGTTCACAGGCAAGGAACAGGCCAGCTCGTTTTCCATCCCGCTCGCCATTCGTTTAGGACCACTCCTCTCTAAGTGGACCTGTGTCCTGATGAAGTGGGAAGTGGAGGGTGGAAGAGGGGTCCTGGGAGCCAACTTTATTGTAGGCCACGGGATCCTAGTAGATTTGAGAAATCATTGCCTATGGGGTGCAAGTAAAGGAAAGGATGGCGAGGTAGTAGTAAACCCAGGAAAGGAAGGGAAGGGGACCCTATGCAGCATGAAGCCCAAAGAGGGTTATAACCTTGAGCTTATGGTCAGTAACACCCCAAAGGATTTCCAGGCATTTGCGCAGGCCCACCTAGCCACATTTGCCACACACAAACACGACTACGGGAGGGTCAACGGGTTTGAGGTCAGCGTAGACGGGGACCCCATGGCCCGACCACAGAAACAGTGTAACTTCCCCAGGGAAGCAGAGCCAGACATGGAAGCAGCCATGTCCTCTTTTGTACAGCAGGGAGTTCTGAGACCGATAGGCACCCACGTGAACTCTCCATTGTGGCCGGTTAGAAAGCCGGATAATTCCTGGAGGGCCACGGTGGACTATCAGGTGCTCAATAGTAACATCCCAGCCTGTGCACCCATGGTAGCAGCAGTTGCCGACCTGATTGGAAGTATCCCAGCATCCGCGACCACTTTCGCGGTGCTGGATAATTCCAACGGGTTTGGGTCCATACCTTTAAAGAGGGAGGATCAGTATAAGTTTGCCTTTACGTTTAAAGGGCAACAGTACACGTGGAACTGCTTGCCTCAGGGCTTCCATAACAGCCCCAGCATTTTCCATCAGTGCATGGCAAACAGTTAAAAGGATTTCAGTCAGCCCAGACAGTTGGTACAATATGTGGATGACCTGCTCCTGTTCACCGATTCGAGGGAGGAGCATGGCCCACTACTGGCTGAACTGCTGGAGCTGCTCGGGCAAAAGGGTTTTAAAGTAAACCCCAAGAAAGCGCAGATTGGCCAGCAGGAGGTGAAATTTCTAGGCCTGACCGTGCGCGCTGGAGAAAGGGCCATAGATAAGGCTAGGAGAGAAGCGATACAAGAGTTACCAGTCCCCAACACAGTGATGGGTGTGAGGTCGTTTCTAGGGATAACCGGGTACTGTAGAGACTTTATTGAGGACTATGCAGCCACAGCGGCCCCTCTGCTCCGACTCCTACACAAGGGAGTGGAGTGGCTTTGGGATGAGGGTTGCCAGGCAGCATTTGTCAGGCTCAAGAAAGACTTGCAGACTGCACCAGCTCTAGGGGCTATCGATGGGGGGAAAGAGTTTTTCCTGGAGGTAGCAGCCAGCGGGGACAGCCTGAGTGCTGTGCTGCTCCAAGAGCGGCACGGCATGCTGAGGTCGGTGGTCTACTCCTCCAGGATACTCACGGATGTGGAGAGGAGCTACTCCAACTGTGAGCGGTGTGGTAAACCACTGTTATTGTTGTTCACCGTTGTTGTTGTTGTTGCACACTGTTGTACCTATGCATGCCTCAGCATGTTTCTGCTGGCTCCGCCCCTGGCTCCACCCACAGGCCCAGGTATAAAGGTGACTGCTCTGCAGCCCCCTGCCTTCTTGGAACCCAGTCAACCACGAGAGGCATGCTCTGTTCTTTGCTAATAAAAGCCTTTTAGTTACTCTCCTAACTCTCCGTCTTTTATGAGTAATTGATAGCGCATCAATTTTATTAGCAAAAACAAAATGTTGACAACAAACGCTGAGCAGCAGGCTGCTGCACCAAACGCTGAGCAGCAGGAGCTGCTGCAAGCCCTCAGACCAACATGCCTGGACCTAGACCCCCAAGAAGCGGGTTCAGCTAACAAATTCGCGCATTGGCTGCGTTGCTTCGAAGCCTACCTGCAAGCCTCAACTGTGACCCTGGACGAAAACAAGCTGGAAATCCTGGCCTCAAAGGTGAGCCACCAAGTTTATACAATAATCCAGGACGCGACGACCTACGCGGCGGCTATCAATCTGCTAAAAGGGCAATACGCACGCCCGGTAAATACGGTCTATGCCAGGCACCTCTTAAGATCCCGCAGACAGCAGCCCGGGGAATCGGTGGAGGCCTTCCTACGGGCACTACGGATACTCGGCCGAGGCTGCGATTGCAAAGAAGTATCAGCCGCAGCACACACGGAGGGACTGATCCGAGATGCTTTCATGGCGGGTCTAAGGTTCGACTACTCCCGGCAGAGACTGTTGGAAAAGGGAGAAATGGACCTGAGAAAGGCAGTGTCCCTCGCGCTCTCGCTCGACGCGGTCCACAGGAATATGGACGCCTTCTCCCCTAACCGCTCCGCAACGTGGACGCCACAACCTTGGGTCATGGGACCGCCACCTTCAACTGCTGCTGCGATGTCCAAGGCACAGAAATGTTATTTTTGTGGCCAGGCAAAACACCCCAGAGCATGCTGCCCGGCGAGAAACGCTACCTGCTCCGGCTGCGGGAAGAAAGGACACTATGTCAGCGCCTGCAAAGGTAAAACCGCTAACGCCAGCAGCACTGCGTGCGAACCGTGGGGGCAGCCATCTTGTCCACCATCTTGGGCTCCCCCAGCCGCGTGGGGGTCAGGATCATGGGCACCGCCATTTTGTCCGCCATCTTGGACGTCTCCAACTTCAACCACGGGGGACCCGGACTCAACCACCGCCTCATCTGAGGACCACATCGACTCGCTCGACAATACGCTGGCCTCCGTGACGCTGGACCAATCTCTCCCTCATCAACTGTCCAGGTCCATGATGGACATTACGGTAAACGGCCGCGCCACTACCTGCCTTTTTGACAGCGGGAGCATGGAGAGCTTTATCCACCCCGACACGGTGCGCAGTTACTCTCTCCCGGTCCTGCCGACGCGCCATCGGATCTCTTTGGCTTCCAAAGCCCAGTCAGTGGACGTCGTTGGCTACTATGTAGTGACCCTTTCAGTACGGGGCACAGAATACAAAAATTTTAAACTTCTGGTCATGCCACATCTCTGCGCTGCCGTTCTACTGGGGTTGGATTTTCAGTGCCACCTTAAGAGTGTCACATTAGCATACAACGGACCCCTCCCCCCACTCACAGTCTGCAGCCAGCAGCTTTTAAATCGCCTGCCGCGCACCATTTGCAGCCTCTCCACCCTTAAAGTCCCCCCCCCCTCCTTGTTCGCTAACCTCACCCGCGACTGTAAGCCCATCGCTACCAAAAGCAGGCGTTACAGTGCCGGGGATAGGAGCTTCATTAAATCCGAGGTAGCGAGACTCCTGAAGGAAGGGATTATTGAAAGTAGCACCAGCCCATGGCGAGCACAAGTGGTGGTAGTGAAGACTGGCGTAAAACAGCGCCTAGTTATTGACTACAGCCAGACGATCAATCGCTACACCCAGCTAGATGCATACCCACTCCCCCGCATATCTGACATGGTCAATCAGATAGCACAATACCGGGTGTTCTCGACGATTGATCTGAAGTCGGCATACCAACAGCTCCCCATCAGGGCTGAGGACCGCTAGTACACAGCTTTTGAAGCTGACGGTCATCTCTACCACTTCCTCAGAGTTCCCTTCGGCGTCACCAACGGGGTTTCAGTCTTCCAACGGGAGATGGACCGGATGGTTGACCAGAACGCGCTCCAGGCCACTTTCCCCTATCTAGACAACGTCACCATCTGCGGCCATGACCAGCAGGACCATGATGTTAATCTAGAGAAATTCCTCCGTACGGCCCAGCAGCTGAATCTAACATACAACAAGGACAAATGTATGTTTCGTACCACGCGCCTTGCCATTCTTGGCTGTGTAGTGGAGAACGGAGTCATCGGCCCCGACCCCGACAGGATGCGCCCCCTTATGGAGCTCCCCCTCCCCCACTGCCAAAAAGCACTGAAGAGATGCCTAGGGTTTTTCTCGTACTATGCTCAGTGGGTGCCCAACTATGCGGACAAAGCCAGACCCCTCATCAAGTCCACCTCCTTCCCCCTGACAGCAGAGGCCTGTGCAGCCTTCACTCTCATAAAAAGAGATATTGCAAGGGCCACGATGCACGCAGTGGATGAATCCATCACTTTCCAAGTGGAGAGCGACGCATCCGACTTTGCCCTAGCTGCAACCCTTAACCAGGCGGGGAGACCCGTGGCCTTTTTCTCAAGGACCCTCCAGGGCCCCGAAATTCGATACTCCTCTGTCGAAAAGGAGGCCCAGGCCATTGTGGAAGCTGTGCGACATTGGAGGCATTACCTGGCCGGAAAACAATTTACCCTGCTCACTGACCAGCGTTCAGTAGCTTTTATGTTTAATAATAAGCAGAGGGGCAAAATCAAGAATGACAAGATCTTGAGGTGGAGAATCGAACTCTCTACCTACAATTACAATATCTTGTACCGGCCCGGGAAACTCAATGAGCCCCCAGATGCCCTATCACGTGGTACATGCGCCAACGCGCAGGTTGATAGACTGAAGACCCTCCACAATGACCTCTGCCACCCGGGGGTCACCAGGTTTTTTCACTTCATCAATTCCCGTAACCTGCCCTACTCCATCGAGGAGGTCAGGACCATGACCAGGAACTGCCAAATCTGTGCCGAGTGCAAACCGCATTTTTATAGGCCAGACAGAGCAAGCCTGATCAAAGCCACGCGCCCCTTTGAACGGCTGAGCGTCGATTTTAAAGGGCCCCTCCCCTCCTCCGACCGCAATGTGTACTTCCTCAACACAATTGACGAGTACTCCCGTTTCCCGTTTGCCATCCCTTGCTCAGACATGACCAGTACCACGGTCATTAAATGTCTGAATGACCTCTTCGCCTTGTTCGGTTTCCCTAGCTGTATTCATAGCGACAGGGGCTCATCCTTTATGAGCAACGAACTTCGTCAGTACCTGCTCGCGAGAGGTATTGCTACAAGCAGGACCACCAGCTACAACCCCCGGGGGAATGGCCAGGTGGAAAGGGAGAATGCGACGGTCTGGAAGGCAGTCCTTTTAAACTTGAAATCTAAGGGCCTTCCGACCTCTCGCTGGCAGGAGGTCCTCCCTGCGGCGCTCCATTCCATTCGGTCACTGCTCTGTACAGCCACCAATGCCACCCCTCACGAGAGAATGTTCTCCTTCCCCAGGAAGTCCACATCGGGGATCTCGTTACCGAGTGGCTGACTTCTCCAGGACCCGTCCTACTGCGGAAGCACGTGAGGTCCCATAAGACGGACCCCCTGGTCGAGAGGGTGAGCCTCCTCCATGCCAACCCTCAGTATGCTTACGTGGTGTACCCGGACGGGCGGGAGGACACAGTCTCCATACGAGACCTCGCACCTTCGGGTGCTCCCGAAACACCTCCCTCGCCACCCACCACTACCCACGCCTACCCCCAGTACGCTTACGTAGCGTACCCGGACGGGCGGGAGGCCACAGCCTCCACACGAGATCTCGCACCTTCGGGTGCCCCTGAAACACTACCATTGCCATCCACCACTACCCACAACCCAACCCCGCTAGACGGCATGCCGCAGCCCCAGGACCCGTCATTGACCACCCAACCACTCAATGAGACGCCAGATTCAACGTTGGATGCTGCACCATCACCGCCGCCACCACGACGATCAGGACGGCATACAAGGCCACCTGATAGACTTACTTACACGAACCTTTAGTACACTTCACCCCGCCGGACTCAATTTTAAACAAGGGGTGAATGTGGTAAACCACTGTTATTGTTGTTCACCGTTGTTGTTGTTGCACACTGTTGTACCTATGCATGCCTCAGCATGTCTCTGCTGGCTCCGCTCCTGGCTCCACCCACAGGCCCAGGTATAAAGGTGACTGCTCTGCAGCCCCCTGCCTTCTTGGAACCCAGTCAACCACGAGAGGCATGCTCTGTTCTTTGCTAATAAAAGCCTTTTAGTTACTCTCCTAACTCTCCGTCTTTTATGAGTAATTGATAGCGCATCAAGCGGCATCTCTTGGCCACACATTGGGCTGTGAAGAGATCACTGATCTTCACAGGCACCTCTCCCATCACCCTCCTCACCCATGACACACCCACCCAGATGCTTCTGGATGGGAGGATCAAGGATGGAACAGTGAGCAGTGTTCGCATTGCCCCCTGGACCTTGCTCCTCTCACAGATGGATCTTAAGGTGAAGGGTCTCTGTGAGCCAAAGCTCGCAGCCAACCTGGTATATCCTGGACCAGCCCACCGGTGTTACATAGAAGGGGTTTGGGAAGTGAACATGGGTTTACGGGCTGGGATACAACCCACAGACGGCTCCAGCACGGTACCTGCTGGTGAACGACTCACGGGGTGTGGAGTTTACGACCCAGTGGCAAACATTGCCCTGGCGATTAAGCTCCCCAGCACCATGAGTGCCCAGCAGGCTGAACTCTCCGCAGTAGTGTACGTCGTTACACACCCTGAAATCTTCCCCACCCCCTACACGATTTGCTCGGACAGCATGTTCACGTGCAATTCATGTATGGAGCACCTGGCCATCTGGTCCCGCCACGGATACACCTCTGCTGACGGGAGACCCCTCTCAGTAAAACCCCTGCTGGAAAAGATCCTAATAGCAGTGGGGGAGGAAGGGGAGGTTTTCATCCACAAGGTGAAAGCCCATTCCTCCACAGAACCCCGCAGTTGCGGCAACCAGCCGGCTGACTTGCTCGCCAAGGAGGGTGCCCACACAGGCACTTTCTGGGACTCGTATGGGTCCAGACCCATGGCGGCAGTCAGAGGTAAGGACGGGACACAAGGAAGTGCAGGGGTAGCGTTAGCCCTGGACCTTAAGACGGTCCAAGCCCAAGACCCCATCCTAAAGGCAGTCCTCAGTACAGTGACTGAGGGAAAAAGGGTAGAGGGTCCGTACGGCACAGCGACCCTCTCCGTAAAAGAGGGCATGCTGTTCCAGGGGGAACAGTGGGCTGTGCCGCAGCAGCACTGGAGGGAATTCCTTCAACTGGCCCATGGGGGTCCAGGAGCGGGACACCCCGGACCTGAGACTACCTGGCAACGGGTGGAACAGGCGCGGTGGTGGCCAGGACTCAGGGAAGATGTCCGCGAGTTCTGTGCAGGCTGTGTTGTGTGCACTGCTAATAACCCTGACCTCCACAAAAGGAAGGTACCTATGGGACACATCTGGAGGGTAGAGGGACCATGGCAGTCGATACAGGTCGACTACATCGGGCCACTGCCCACCGCCCAGGGAGGCTATAAGTACTGCCTAGTCCTGGTGGATGTGATCACCAAATGGGTAGAGGCCTTCCCCTGCAGAACAGCCACAGCTCTGGGTACTGCCAGGATCCTGGTCTGGGAAGTGTTCTCGTGGTGGGGACTACCACAGTATGTGGAGTCCGACCAAGGGAGTCATTTTACCGGACAGGTGATGCAGAATATCCTTATGCTGCTAGGCATCGAGGGGAAGTGGCATGTGGCGCACAACCCACAGTCATCAGGGATTGTGGAAAGAATGAATAGGACCCGAAAAGAAAGGTTGAGGAAGGAGACGGTGGACTCGCCCCGTAAATGGGCCGAGGTCCTACCATTGGTTCTGATGGGGATCCGGGCCAGCCAGTCAAAAAGCATGGGGTACTCACCGTACGAGCTGATGACTGGCAGGGTTATGCTGACCCCCACCCATTTACTAGCCCCGGTGCTCACGGAAGGTCAGCTCAGAGAGGTAAACTGGGACAGGTTCGCCCGAAACCTCTTTGAGCACCTTAAGCAGGTCCACGAGCAGGTGGCTGGGAACATGGGAAAGCAGCATCGGAGTAACCGATTGCTGTTGGAACCCCGAAAGCACCACGAGTGGGAGGTAGGAGATCAGGTCATGGTGAGGAACTATGCCCGAGTAGGAAGTTTGGAACCATTATACATGGGGCCCTACAGCATATTGGAAAAAGCCAGCCCCATGGTATACGCCGTTAAGATGCCTCGGCGCACAAAATGGTTTCACATTAATCAGTGCAAACTGTTTAAGCCCGAAAGGAGAAAACAGCCAGTTGGGGTAAGGTCTGAGGATAGAGATCCTCAGCCTGCACAGGCAGGCGCTGTGGCTTGTTTAAGGGGAGGTGTCATCCCGCCCACCGATTAGGACACTCCCCCAATCTTCTGGGATCTAGAGGACGAGGGACCCAAGGGCGAAAACCCCGCCCCTAATCCAGGTGTAGAGGAGGAGGGACCTGAGGTCAAATACCCCGCCCCGGACCCGGTTATGGGACCTGGGGGTGGAGACTCTCAGCTTGCAGCAACAGGCTGCGAAGAGTTACCTGCCCCTAGCCCAGGTTCGGGAGAGGTCAAGCCTGAGGGAGCAGCGGTTCGGGTTAAAGGCCCACCAGCAAAGAAAGCCCCACCCGCCAAGGTCCCTAGAAGGTTCCCGCGGACGCCCCAGCCAAGGCGACTGTGGTCACCAGCTCTCCAGTTCAAAGGGACAGCCTCCTGAGTCAGAGGGAAGTCCAAGGACAGAGGTCCCCAGCAGCAGCCACAGGTGGTGAGGGACCAACAGTACAGGACGGTGCGGCCACGCCGGAGGGAGCGGTGTGCCGCAGCCCAACCAGGAGTTAGCCTGGCTGCCCGGAGACGGGCGGCGGATATAAATAGTTTAGGTAATGTAAGTTTATAATTTAAGTTCAGGTTTTTAGCTTAAGTTTGGGTGTTTTAGCTTAATTAAGTTTAGGGGGTGGCGTGTGGTGGTCAGTCGGTTATGCCTCTGGCTGCCATGAGCGCTTCGAATCGCTCCCACGCCCCTGAGATTCTCGACACCGGACTTGGGTACAGGTAGCGATACAGAAAAGACTCGAGTCGACAGGTGGTTTGGATGTAAGCAGAACTCAGGATTTTATTAAACAGGAAAATTAATACAGTCTTAAGCGAAATTACCAGTATATAACATTACAGGCAAATACAAATATCTATGCTTATACAGGGAATGGGGAACACACGGCACATCGAGGGAAACAACTATCTTATCAATTCCGTTACCCCAACCGTGGCTAACAAGGGAAATTAGGGATAGCATAAGATCCAAGGAGAGAACATATAAATTGGCCAGAAAAAGCAATAATCCTGAGGATTGGGAGCAGTTTAGGATTCAACAGAGGAGGGCAAAGGGATTAATAAAGAAAGGGACAATAGAATATGAGAGTAAGCTTGCAGGGAACATAAAAACTGACTGTAAAAGCTTTTATACATATGTGAAGAGAAAAAGATTGGTGAAGTCAAGCGTAGGTCCCTTGCAGTCAGAATCAGGGGAAATTATAATGGGGAACTAAGAAATGGCAGACCAACTAAATACATATTTTGGTTCTGTCTTCACAAAGGAGGACACAAATAACCTCCCAGAGATGCCGGGGAACATAGGGTCTGATGAAAGGGTGGAACTGAAAGAAATCAGTATTTGTAGGGAAATGGTGTTAGGAAAATTGATGGGACTGACGGCCGATAAATCCCCAGGGCCTGATGGTCTACATCCCAGGGTACTTAAGGAAGTGGCCCTAGAAATAGTAGATGCATTGCTGGTCATCTTCCAGAACTCGATAGACTCTGGAACAGTACCCATGGATTGGAGGGTAGCTAATGTTATCCCACTATTCAAGAAAGGTGGTAGAGAAAAAGCGGGGAATTATAGACCGGTAAGCCTGACATCGGTAGTGGGGAAAATGCTAGAGTCCATTATAAAAGATGTAATGGCAGAGCACGTGGAAAGCAGTGACAGGATCGGACAAAGTCAACATGGATTTACAAAAGGTAAATCATGCTTGACTAATCTACTGGAATTTTTTGAGGATGTAACTGGTAAAATAGATAAGGGAGAACCAGTGGATGTGGTGTATTTGGACTTTCAGAAGGCTTTCGATAAGGTCCCGCATAAGAGATTAGCGTGCAAAATTAAGGCACATGGGATTGGGGGCAAGGTATTGACTTGGATAGAGAACTAGTTGGCGGACAGAAAGCAAAGATTTGGAATAAACGGGTCATTTTCCGAGTGGCAGGCAGTGACTAGTGGGGTACCGCAAGGATCGGTCCTAGGACCCCAGCTGTTCACAATATATATTAATGATCTGGACGAGGGAATTGGATGTAATATCTCCAAATTTGCAGACGACACAAAGCTGGGTGGGAGGGTATGCTGTGAGGAGGATGTCGTGAAACTCCAGGACGATTTGGACAGGTTGGGTGATTGGGCAGAAACATGGCAAATGCACTATAATGTGGATAAATGTGAGGTTATCCACTTTGGTGGCAAAAACAGGAAGGCAGATTATTATTTGAATGGCAATAGATTGGGAGAAGGGGAAGTGCAAAGAGATATGGGTGGTCTTGTGCACCAGTCGCTGAAGGTAGTCATGCAGGTGCAGCAGGCGGTTAAGAAAGCAAATGGTATGTTGGCCTTCGTAGCAAGAGGATTCGAGTACAGGAACAAGGGTGTCTTGCTACAGTTGTACAGGGCCTTGGTGAGACTGCACCTTGAGTATTGTGCGCAGTTTTGGCCGCCTTATCTGAGGAAGGATGTACTTGCCATGGAAGGAGTGCAGCAAAGATTCACCAGGCTGATACCTGGGATGGCAGGAATGACGTATGAGGAGAGATTGTGTCGATTGGGCTTATACTCACTGGAGTTTAGAAGATTGAGAGGGGATCTCATCGAAACCTATAACATTCTGTCAGGCCTGGACAGACTAGATGCAGGAAGGATGTTTCTGATGGCCGGGGTGTCCAGAACCAGGGGTCATAGTCTAAGGATATGGGGTAAGCCATTTAGGACTGAAATGAGGAGGAATTTCTTCACCCAGAGAGTGGTGAACCTGTGGAATTCTCTGCCACAGAGGGCGATTGAGGCCAGTTCATTAAATATATTCAAGAAAGAGTTGGATATATTTCTTAAGGCTAAAGGGATCAAGGGATATGGGGAGAAGGCAGGGACAGGGTACTGAATTTGAATGATCAGCCATGATCTCATTGAATGGCGGAGCAGGCTCAAAGGGCCGAAAGGCCTACTCCTGCTCCTACCTTCACAGAATCACAGAATCACAGAAACCCCACAGTGCAGATAGAGGCCATTTCGGCCCATCGAGCCTGCACCGACACATATCCCACCCGATCCCCGTAACCCCTACACCAACACTTATCCCACCCCTATCCCCGTAACCCCACGTATTTAATCCCCCTAACACACTAAGGGTCAATTTTATCATAGCCAATCAACCTAACCCGCACATCTTTGGACTGTGGGAGGAAACCGGAGCACCCGGAGGAAACCCACGCAAACACAGGGAGAATGCGCAAACTCCACACAGACAGTCGCCCGAGGCCGGATTCGAACCCGGGTCCCTGGCGCTGTGAGGCAACAGTGCTAACCACTATGCCACCGTGCTGCCTTCTATGTTTCTATGATTCTATATCCTTATCCCACCCCCTATACCTAACTAGATTAAGCTATGAGGGGCCAGAATTTATGCTCACCAATCAAAAGGGGTCTGCTGAACTCAAAAGAGCGGTGGGGTTCGGGGTTCGCTCTTGGTGCTCTCTGGAGCCTGCTGTCATCACGTGGTCTCCAGGCGCTGCAAGGGCATTGTCCAGGTTCGAGTACCCCAAAGTTAAAGTCTCTGTTTGGGTACTTTACCTTGCAGGGATGATTCTTCTTCTTCAGCCGACAGCTTGAGTTTGTATGAAGATAGTCGCAGGTTGGCTGAGGCTGAAGGCCCGATGATTCGAAGCCTACCCTCAGTTCGTCTCCTCAGTTCGTCTCCTCAGTTGGTCTTCCTCAGTAGGTCTTCCTCAGTTGATCTTCCTCAGGTGGTCTTCCCTCCTCCTCTCGTCGCGTCCCGCCTCGCCGGGCCGGAATTGTCCGTGTCCGCCCGATGAAGTGCCGGGGCGATTTCCAGATGGAGTGGCAAAAGGCACGGGCAAAGGCCACGGGGTAAGCGCGGGACGGGGAAAGAGTGACAGCCACGAGGGCGAGGGGCCGAAGAGCAGAGAGAGGGAAGAGAAGAGAGCGATTGCTACCCGGGGGCCTTCAATTATACGCTTTTCGAAAACCCTTATCTGCGCGCCAAATCAGGTTAGTTCTTTGTCTTAATCTTGGCGGGCAATTTTAAATAATGGTAGCAATCCATACTAAATGCTTTTAGATGGCCGGTAATCGCATCTACCGGCCCGATAATTGACTTGTATTGTCATGAATGTTCCTTGATGGGCCTGTCCAGCCTCGATGGCTCTCTTAATCTGTTTCTGATTATATATGTAGACTGCTTGATGGCCTTAACTATAGGCCTAAACTGAATTTAGATTTGTCTCCAATTCGATCTAATACATAATTCAGAGTCCTGTCTGGTTTCAAAATACAAAGTCTCTCTTCACAGAAAACTGCAGCTTGGGTTTTGAACCACCAGCTGTCTGCGTTGCAGAGTCCATTTTAAAATCCCACAGGCTTTCTGCCATGAGGCACGGACACCATCTTGGGTACCCTTTTTCATTTAAAATGACCACGCAGGGTCCCGTTTATTAATAACAGCCTTGGGGGAAATGCAGAAATTTTGCAAATCTTACACTCCCCCCTGTGATACTAAAACTTGCTTGAATTATCATACTTTTAAGGTGAGCAAAATTTTTCTGACCCTCCATAATCAACCTTCCCCAGTAATTACCTATCTAATATACCCACGACACATGCACTTCCCATTCCACGAAAATGTAGTGTACATCAGCATACAGAGAGTAAAATTACAGACTTTACACGCACATCCAAGCATGGAGGGGTCCAACACCCCTGCACCACTTGGTACACACATCTTTATTAAACCGCGTCGCAGAAAAAACCAACAAAAGTAAAACCTTTATTAAAAATAACAAACTGAAAGAAACAACAATCCTTTACTTATAATACAGGGAAAAGACTTAAACCGGCGCATCTCCTTCCACCTTTACATAGTGTTCCTTCCAAATTCTCTGGTTTCGGAATTCTGACCACCGACCTTTTCCCTTACACTGGATACAAACTAAATACAACACTATTCCTAACTGACAAACCACGAGAATGTGGGAAGCCAGTCTGATCCACGAAGGGACCTCTATATTACTGAAAATTTTCCACCAGTGTGGAGTCACTATATCCAATATCTTAGTCCCTATCTCTACTGTTTTCTGTTCGAGTGTGTAAAAATGTTTCTACAAAACTATAATGGCTTTGAGTATTTTGTTAAGGTGTTCAGGGAGAGGGGGAATTTCATAGCCAAAGTGTGCTACGTACTTCTGCAAATCCGTAAAATTCTCCTTCACAGTGAGGTGAACAGTGGAGGGATCAGGAATGGGAACGATTTGCTCCTGGACCACTTGAACTTCTGCCTCGGGTTTAAAACAGAAACTGCTGTCACTAACCGGACACCAGCTATGCTGTCCATGCTGGTAGTGGGACACGCCGGTGGTGACACAATATGTCCCACCTCCTATATATGCTACCTGCGGGGGAACATGGCCTTGTGCCATTGCCTCCATGGTACAATTTATAGGCTTCGCATCAGCAGCTCTGAACCCACACTGCGGTTTTGAAAAGGCATTCAAGTGCTGGGGACACAGGATTATGTGTGCTCCCCGGCTCTGGCACCCTGAGAGGTCAGTACCTGTCATAGCGTGCTCCCACTTAATGACGTAAGGCGGGACCACTGTGAAACAAATGTGTGCTCCCGCTTGAATGACTCCAATGTTCTCAACCCTGTATACCGGTGCGGGTCAGGCTGTCCTACCCATGACCGGCATTCTAACTACTAATCCCATGATTGTGTGGTTGGACCGCTGTAAGGGGTTTTAGATCGCAGAGGTTTCTCTCTCTAGAGGCCTCTCTCTTGCACAGTAAAACCTTGAGTGGTTCGACCCACTCGCCCCTTAGGTTCTAGACAATGAACTTTGATGCAGAAACTACAATGTAGAGAATACTCGATAGGCCAGGTTTAATGGAAACAAAATGAAATTTTATTGCATAGAGAAACACAAATCAAATGCAAGTCAATAAAAGGTACATGGGAGGGAAAAACAAATTCATAATACTTTACTAACTGAGATAGGTACAGGCATATTATACTTTACAAAGGTCATCATGAAATGGGGAAGCACACGGAACATCGAGGGACAACAACTCATGGTTAAAATTACCCCTTAAATGCCCAACCCCTAAGCCTATCTAGATCAGATTATGAGGGGCCAGAAACATGCTCACCAATCCAGTTAGGAACTGCAAGAGTTTTGAAACAGGTCTGCGTTTTGATCCTTTCAGGCGTCCTGTCTCCACGTGATCGTTGGGCTGTAGGAGCAGCGGGCTGCTCAGGCTGATGGCTCTTCTGCTTCAGCAAGGCGAGCGGACACTCAACTCGTTCACAGCTCGTTTTTCTCAGTGCTTCGGCCCACGATGTGGTAGGGTGTTTCGTCCTCACTTCTTCTCCTCGATTTTCTTCTCATTTGGTAGCGGCCCCGGGGTTTTTGGTTGATGACCTCCCGACGAATACCCCGGAGGCCGAACGCCAAACTCGGACCATCTTCTTGACTCGGGAATGGCCGAGGCATTCCCGCTACCGATTCTCTCTCTGGCTACGAAGTTTTTAGTGTGCTGGCTTCCTCATGGATCTCCGATGGACCCCCAATTCTCCAACCAGCCGTCTCCACCCGCAGTCCAATTCGTAGCCCCCTATCTTTTCTCTGGGGTCCCCAATTATACTTCTCAATCGAGGCCTTATCTCCTGCCTAGATCAAGGTTAGTCTTTGTTTAATTTTTGGCGGGCTTGTAGCACAGCGGGGTAGTTATTATATTTAAACTGCTTTCGGGATGGCCGGTGATGGCCATCTCTGGTCTGGAATGACCTTGTATTGTTTTGAATGTCTTCTTGATGTCTTTAATGGGTCTTTGATGCTCCCCTTATGAATATAAAACTGTTTCCCTTTGTCTGGGTAAACATTTAGATGGCCTTTATCTACAGGCCGATCTGACTGGATCTGCATCCAATCCATATGTATGGGGTCCTGTCTGGTTTTGTTTTCTCCGAAACGGCATTCCAGAACTTACTGTGGGCTGAATCCACAAAGGCTGTCAGGGGACTGCAGGAACCATTTTAAAGTGTCCAAAAAGCTGGTAACGGGGTCTGGCGGCCATTTTGTGTGCCCCTTTTCCTGGGCTTCTTTTAAAACCAGTCTTTAAAAGTAAAGGCCTCTTCTGCCAAAGGACCCTTATCTGACAATATTAATTTTGTGGATCTTACACCGCCCACAATCCTCGGGGACTGGGTAGGCTTCAAAGTCTAGCCGGAGTTGGCACAGGCTTAATGCATTCTCAAAATGGTGGAGGGCTGCAAGGTGCTTGTTGCTAATCCAGGAGGGGACCAAACCCTATTTTAAATCCTCCAGATTACTGCGGCCCTCGCCCAGTAACCATGCCCCGTATAACACGCACATCTCATTCTGCGCAACCTGGTCAGAAGCATTTCTATCCTCCCTTATGAGAGCATTTACCTTCTTTGCGTGCTTTTCCAACTCGGCTATGATCTCTTTTAAATGGACCATCATGGCCTGGTCCTCATGCAACTCCGAGCCCACTACCTTGTTCTCATCCAGTAATATCTTCTTTAACTGTGTTTTTAAACCGTTTATCTGGGTCTGCAGCTCTATGTCATCCAAGCTGTTGATGGCAGAGGACCCAGTCTTAAACGCAGTAAAAACATCATTCCATACACGCTTTCTTTGTCTTCCTGCATTACCCAAAAACTCCCGGTGTGTGGTGTAGAGTTCGGTCTTGTCCACGTGGGCAAAATCGAACTCGTAAAACTTCTTGAACATGTCCTTTAATAGGGCCTGGTATAACTGCTCTGTTTCTTTGGGGCACCACTCCGGCAAATGCACCTGCGTGAGATTTAAAATCACGGAGGCTACCGCGTAGTGTACCCCTTGGTACAGCATCTGATCAGTGGGGACTAATACCAACCCATTCCCTGGCCCCTTGGTGGTGGTGCGGCAACCTTCCCTGGGTAACCTCGCCGCCTGCGCCGTGGGCGGGGCACAAGCTCAGTGGCGTTGACTGGGATCGGGGTGTAAGGGACCGCAAACACCTTCAGGCTGGTATCCCACTTCATCCCCTCCCCGGTGTCGTGCCACTGCCAGTGGAAAACAATGGATATGCCTGCGGGGCAGACCTCCTCTGACCCCCACATACAGATATAAATCCCTTGATCCGGTTCCCACCATTTGTCCCAACACACGCTTAGTCCTCCATGAGTCCCGGTAATCGTCCGATGGGTGTTGTTTCCCAACCGTTCCCACTCAACTTCGGGGTTCCTCATGTCCTTGCTCAACTTCCTGAGCCACCACCATCTATCCAGTGGAATGTGTCCTTTACACGTCAAACATATTCGCTTTCCAACGGTGATGCTGACCCTCGTGGTAACGACTCGTACCCTGGGGCACAGGAGGGAGGCTTCCCCGTATGTGAATCCGGTTTGGCTGGAGTACTGAGACGAATTGGACCCCAGCCATCCTGGCCACCTTCCCTCATGGAAGTAAACGGCGGTCTCCTCTGCATCCCGTTCACTGCTCCCATCGATTGCCAGGCGCGCCTTGTCTCCCGAGCACCCATAAATGTGGGAGTCCTGGACATCGCCCCTCCTCTCTACACTCATCCCGATCAGGGCGAATAGGATCACGATCCATTCCATCCTGAAAATCTTTCTGCAAAAAGATGTAAGAACATGCAGCCAGGTCCCCAAGAGATTCTCTGGCTTGGTGAAGCATGGTCGGGTCCCGCGACCTCGACCCAAAGATACACTCTTAACAGATTACTTATTCAAAACTACCCATTACCTTATTTAACCTAAATTATAAACACCCAAACTTAAGCTAAATAATTACACTTTACTTAAACTTAACTTAAACTAAACTATGTACATCCGCCGCCCATCTCCGGGCGGCCAGGCTAATCCCTGGTTGGACTGCGGCTCGCCGCTACCCCCGGCATGACTGCACCATCCTTGACAGTTGGTCACTCGCAGCCCGTGGCTGCTGGCTGAGGGCCTGTGTCCTTGGACCTCCCCCTGACTCGAGGGGCGGCCCTTGGTAACTGGAGGGCTGGTGACCATGGCTTTCTCAGCTGGGGCGTCTGTGGGGACCTTCTAGGGGCTTTGACGGGTGGGGCTTTCTTGGCCACTGGGCCTTTTACCCGAACCGCTGCTTCCCCAGGCTTGACCCCTCCCGCACCTGGGCTGGGGGCAGACCTGTAACTTTTTGCAGCCTGCTGCTGCGAGCTGAGACTCTCTGCCCCCAGGTTCCATGGCTGGGTCCGGGGCGGGGTTTTCGACCTCAGGTCCCTCCCTCTCTACACCTGGGTTAGGGGCGGGGTTTTTGCCCTCAGGTCCCTCCCCCTCATCTGGATCCCAGAAGACTGGGGGAGTGTCCCAATCGATGGGACGGATGGCCCCTCCCTTCAAGCAAGCCACAGCACCTGCCTGTGCACTCTGTGAACTTGCTCCTGCTGCAGGCTGAGGATCTTTATCTTCAGACCGTTCCCCAACTGGCTGCTTTCCCCTTTCAAGTGTAAACAGCTTACACTGGTTGATATGAAACCATTTTGTATGCCGGGGCATCTTAACGGCGTATACCATGGTGCTGGCTTTATCTGCAATACTGTAGGGCCGCATGTACAATGGTTCCAAACTACCTACTCTGGCATAATTCCTCACCATAACCTGATCTCCTAACTCCCACTCATGGTGCTTTCTCAGTTCGAGCAGCAATCGGTTACTCCAATGCTGCCTTCCCATGTTCCCAGCCGCCTGCTCATGGACCTGCTTCAGGTGCTCAAAGAGGTTTCGGGCAAACCTATCCCGGTTTACTACTCTGAGCTGACCCTCTGTGAGCACCGGGGCTAGCACATGGTTGGTGGTCCGCATAACCCGGCTAGTCATTAGCTCGTACGGGGAGTACCCCGTGGTTTTAGACTGGCTGGCCCGGATCCCCATCAAAACCGACGGTAGGACTTCGGCCCATTTACGGAGCGAGTCCAACGTTTCCTTTCTTAACCTTTCTTTCACGGTCCGATTCATGCATTCTACAATCCCCGATGACTGGGGGTTGTGGGCTATGTGCCATTTCCCTTCGATGCCTAGCAGCATCAGGGTGTTCTGCATCACCTGTCCGGTGAAGTGGCTCCCTTGGTCGGACTCCACAAACCGTGGTAGTCCCCACCTCGAGAACACTTCCCGGACTAGGATCCTGGCAGTACCCAGAGCTGTGGCAGTTCTGCAGGGAAAATCCTCTACCCACTTGGTAAACACGTCCACCAGGACTAGGCAGTGCTTATAGCCTCCCTGGGCGGTGGGCAGGGGCCCGATGTAGTCAACTTGTATCGACTGCCATGATCCCTCTACCCTCCTGATGTGTCCCATAGGGACCTTCCTTTTGTGGGGGTCAGGGTTGTTCACAGCGCTCAAAACACAGCCTGCACAGAACGCGTGGACATCGTCCCTGAGTCCCGGCCACCATCCCGCCTGTTCCACCCGCTGCCAGGTGGTCTCAGGCCCGGGGTGTCCCGCTCCTGGACCCTCGTGGGCCAGTTGAAGGAATTCCCTCCGGTGCTGCTGCGGAACAACTCACTGTTCCCCCCGGAACAGCATACCCTCGCTAACGGAGAGCGTCGCTGTGCCGTACGGAACTTCTATTCCTTTTCCCTCAGCGACTGCGCTAAGGACTGCCTTTAGGACGGGGTCTTGGGCTTGGACCGTCTTAAGGTCAAGGGATTGTAGGATTTGCAAAATTGGATTTCATATTAATAAGGGTCAATAGGCAGAAGAGGCCATGATTTTAAAGACTGTTTTAAAGGAAGCCCAGAAAAAGGGGCATACAAAATGGCCACCGTATCATGTGACCAGCTTATTGGGACACTTTAAAATGGTTCCTGCGCAACCTCAGACAGCTATGTGGATTGAACCCATAGTAAGTTCTGGAAGCCGTTTCTGAGAGAACAAAACCAGACCCACAGGCATGCATATGGATTAGATGCAGATCCACTCAAGATCGGCCTGGAGACAGAGGCCATCAAGATGTTGCCCCAGACAAAAGGGGACAATTTCACATTCATGAGAATAGCACCCAGGACTAGATAACGAGATCAGCAGGACATTCAAAACAATGGAGATAATTTCAAACCAGAGATGGGCCCGTTACCAGCCGTTTAAGACATTTTAAATATAATAACTGCCGGGTGTAGGCGGGGTTTTAAATGAATTTTTTGCATCTGTGTTCACTATGGAGAAAGATGATGTAGACATAGAAATCGGGCAAGGGGACTGTGATATACTTGAACATATTAGCATCGAGAGGGAGGAGGTACTAGCGGTTTTAGCAGGCCAAAAAGTGGATAAATCCCCAGGCCCGGACGAGATGTATCCCAGGCTGCTGTGTGAGGCAAAGGAGGAGATTGCAGGGGCTCTGACACAAATTTTCAGAACCTCTCTGGCCACAGCGGATGTACCAGAGGACTGGAGAACAGCTAACGTAGTACCATTATTCAAGAAGGGTAGCAGGGATAAACCAGGGAATTACAGGCCAGTGAGCCTAACATCTGTGGTAGGGAAATTATTGGAAAAAATTCTGAGGGACAAAATTAGTCTCCACTTGGAGAGGCAAGGATTAATCGGGGATAGTCAGCATGGCTTTGTCATGGGTAAATCATGTCTGACCAATCTGATTGAAGTTTTCGAGGGGGTGACTAGGTGTGTGGATGAGGGAAATGCTGTGGATGTGGTATACATGGACTTCAGTAAGGCTTTTGACAAAGTCCCGCATAGGAGACTGGTCAAGAAGGTAAGAGCCCATGGGATCCAGGGTGCCTTGGCACGTTGGATCCTAAACTGGCTGAGTGGCAGGAGGCAGAGGGTAATGGTCGAAGGTTGCTTTTGTGACTGGAAGCCTGTGTCCAGTGGGGTACCTCAGGGATTGGTGCTGGGTCCCTTGCTGTTTGTGATCTACATAAATGATTTGGATGAGAATGTAAAAGGTATGATCAGTAAGTTCTCAGATGACACGAAAATTGGCGGGGTGGTAAATTGCGAGGAGGAAAGCCTCAGGCTACAGGACGATATAAACGGGTTGGTCAGATGGGCGGAAAAGTGGCAAATGGAATTTAACCCTGAAAAGTGCGAGGTGATGCATTTTGGACGGACAAATAAGGCAAGGGAATACACAATGAGTGGTAGGACCCTAGGAAGTACAGAGGGTCAGAGGGACCTTGGTGTACATGTACATAGATCCCTGAAGGCAGCGGAACAGGTAGATAAGGTGGTTAAAAAGGCATATGGGATACTTGCCTTCATTAGCTGAGGCATAGAATATAAGAGCAGGGAGGTTATGATGGAGCTGTACAAAACGCTGGTAAGGCCACAGCTGGAGTACTGTGTGCAGTTCTGGTCGCCTCACTATAGGAAGGATGTGATTGCTTTGGAGAGGGTGCAGAGAAGATTCACCAGGATGTTACCTGGGATGGAGCGCCTCAGCTATGAAGAAAGACTAAACAGGCTGGGGTTGTTTTCCTTGGAGCAAAGAAGGCTGAGGGGGGACCTGATTGAGGTGTACAAAATGATGAGGGGCATAGATAGGGTAGATAAAGAGGAACTTTTCCCCTTAGTAGGGGGGTCAATAACAAGGGGGCATAGATTCAAGTTAAGAGGCAGGAGGTTTAGAGGGGTTTTGAGGAGGAACTTTTTCACCCAGAGGGTGGTTGGAGTCTGGAACTCACTGCCTGAAAGGGTGGTAGAGGCAGGAACCCTCACAACATTCAAGAAGAATTTGGATGAGCACTTGAAATGCCATTGCATACAAGGCTATGGACCAAATGCTGGAAAATGGGATTAGATTGGACAGGGCTTGATGGACGGCGCAGACACGATGGGCCGAAGGGCCTCTTTCTGTGCTGTATAACTCTATGACTCTATGACTATGACTGCCCCGCTGTGCTCCAGGCCCGGCAAAGTTAAAACAAAGACTAACCTGATTTTGGGCGGGAAGGGAAGCCTCGGGAAGAAAGGTATATCTGCAGAGACTTTTCGGCAGTTGGACACGAGTTGAGACGGCAGTGGGACACGACTCGACAGACGCAGCTTGAGGAGGAAGACACAGCTTGGGAGAAGATGCTGGAGGAAGCTTGAATCGGCAAGCTCGGACGGTCACAAGGAGAGTTGAGCTAAATGGCAGTTTGCAGTCGGACAGTCGTTGCAGCCCCAGCAGCCGGTCCAGCTTTTGAGCTGGGCAAAGAGGAGCTGGCTTGGGGAATGATCAGTGGACTCCTCTCCACGGTCGGAGAAGAAAAAAGGATAATTATGACTGTATAAAAAGTCATTCGGAACCAGCAACCTGCCCCGGGGAAAACCATTGGGAGATCATCGACCATCCCCGGGCCGCAGCTGAAAGTAGAAGGGGCCATACCAGCCCAAGGCTCCCCTGACCAGAGTCGAGCCGACGATCCTCAACCCCGCCGACATCCAGGCCCGCCGGTGTCCAGCCGCCCCCGACCCCCACCTCAGGAGAGAGGTGTGGCGCAGCTCGCTGGGGCTCCACGATCCACATGGAGACGAAACGCCTGAAAGGACCAAACACAGACTCGTTTTCAAAACCTTGCACTTCCTAGTGGGATTGGTGAGCATGTTTCTGGCCCTTCACAATCAGATCTAGATAGGTTTAATAAGGGGGTGGATTTAAGGGTACAATTAACATGAGTTGTTGTCCCGTGATGTTCCGCGTGTTTCCTTATTTCATGATGATCTTTGTAGAGTATAAGATGCCTGTGTTTGCCTTAGTTAGTATTATGCCATTATGATTTGTTTGTGTTTGTTTTTCCCTCCCATGTACTGTACTCTTATCTGTGTTGCATTTGATTTGATATTTTTCCATTTGCAATAACATTTCATTTTGATTCATCAAACTTGGTCCACAAGAGTCTTCTCTACATTGTAGTTCCTGCACCTAAGTCCAGAGTATAGAATCTAAGGGGCGAGTGGATCGAACCACTCAAGGTTTTACTGTGCAAGAAAGAGAGGCCTCTAGAGAGAGAAACCTCAGGGAAAGCTCTCGAGGAAAAACCCCTTACAGAAAATGGCGACCACGGCAGGACTCTGGCAGCAGGATTGCAATGTAGTAGATCCAAGTTTGAATGGTCGAAATGCAATGGATGAGAGGATAGCGGATTATGTCTTTGGCAAGGCAAATCTCACTAAACAGTGGATTTCCGATCTCTTGCTGGATGGGCGTCTGGTGGACACAGCCATCAGGTGGACAGAGAGCAAAGAGCATAAGAAGTCAGTGGAAAAGGCAGTGTGGCTGATGTGTTACAAGAAGCAGGTCCAGATCTTGGACCGGGCCGTTGCAGCACAGGCAGCCAAGATCACAACCCAGGCAGCAGAGATAGAGGAAAAGGCCATGGGTGGGGAAAAACTCATCACAGCGCTTCACGCGCTGAATCAGGAATGCCAAGTGGTAGCTAGTCAACATCAGGCTAGGATAGAGTACCTGGAGTGCCAGGTTACTGAGGCAAAGATTAATGAAATGAGGATACGGGAGAAAAGCGCCCGCCTCGCACAACAGCTAAGAGTGCAGGAGGAGAGATTAGTGGAGGTTAAGGCCGCTTACAAGCTAGCCCTCGAGCACGGGTTTGAGAGCACAGACCACGGCCCCTGCCAAAAGACCATAGAGGACCTAAGAATGGCCCAGGTAAAGGCAAAGGGCATGGTGTTTCTCGTCAGCCCGAAAGCTAGACACGTGGACTTTTTAAAGGAATCTAACCAGCCGATTCCAGCTGAGGTAATTGTGGTACCAGCCACCAACCCCTCAGCACCGCCGAGCTATAGTGAGACTTGGTCGGAAAAGGAGGAGGTAGCTGAGATGGAGGGTGAGGAAGAACCACTTGTAGCAAAGCCGGGACCGGCACCAATGTGTCCCGCCCGGCACCAGAGGTTCAGTCCCAACACTGCCGGTGGCGGTATCGGACCCCACCAGAACCAGCTCATGGTGCCCTACGCTGGCCCGCACTTAAGGTCCATGGTGAGCCACCTCACATGACTCACAGTAAAGGAAGATCCCTCAATTCATTTCAGGGAGATAGAGGAAACAGCAGCCATAAATGACTGCGATGATCAGGAACAGGCAAAACTGTTGCTTTTCTCCCTTGATCCTACAATCCTTCAGTGCCTCTCAGAGGATGGCAAGAGGGGACGGAAAGGATATACGGATCTCAAGGAGGAAGTTTTAGAAGTAATGGGAGTGGACGACGGTAGTCCGTTCGACCATGTGGAAGGGACCCTGCAGCTATCTGGAGAACCCCCACGGGTTTTCGCAGAAAGGCTGTGGCCAGTGCATCGACGCAGCTGTCCGGGTATGCCTGAACGGGCTCAAATGAGCGACGAACAGCGGGTTCATTGGCTCCGTTGCGTGGTTACCAACAGCTTGCCAGAGATACGGGCCCTAACCAGATCATGGTTTGATCCCCAAGGTCCCGGTGTCACGGAAGAGACGGTACTCCGTCAGTTAAACGTAGCGTATAAGAATTGCAGAGGTCAGGAAACACCACCCCAGACAGGAAAAGTGCATGAGGCAAAACCCGCAGCCCCAAGCAAGCAGGAGTGGCGTCAGGAGGGGAATCGCCCTGTCCAAGCCAAGCTCAATTGCTACAAGTGTGGGAAGGATGGACATTGGCGCAAGGACTGTAGAAATCCGTGGAAGGATAATAAAGGTAGATTTCCCGCAGTCCAAGCCCAAGCCCATGTAAGAATTCGCAATAATTTACAGTTCTGAAGATCAATTTTTTTGATTAAAGAATCCCTGGGCGTTGTGCTTTTAAATTTCCAGAGATAAAAATGGCTGTCATCACATGGCCGAAGACAAAGGACAATGCTTTGTTTACAAAGCAATCGAATGCTATTAGTATTTGTTTGTATATCGAGCGGATACATCTAAACTGCAGAAGAGACTTTTGTATCTTGAATGGGATCCGTTTAAGAATTGAACGGGTCTAAATCACCTAGCATGCTGGACAATAGAGCAGTTGTATTTCCCTTTTGTTTCAGCCCAGGGAGCTCCGGAAGACACATTAACCCAGTCCAACCACTCTGAGTTAGCCAATCACAGCTTTCTCTTGTGCAGTGGACCCTTTGGACGGGGAATTTTGCACACAGCCCTTGCAAGGCAGAATGGCAGGGGCCTCACCAGGTATAAAGATAGCTGCTGAGAAGCTATCGCACTCTTTACTTCCTGGGACCATAGGTGAGCCTCTCTCTCTCTCTCTCTCTCCCTCTCACTTCGCTGGACCACATGTGAGCAGAGTTTCTGACTCCTCAGCAAAGAAACTAGTTAAGGAGTTTGGGGGATGGTAATTTAAGGGGATATTGCTAAGATTGTTAAACCAACATTGTAGTCACTTACCCCTCATTTTTGCCGTCTGCCTTACCCCATTTTAAGCAATTTTACTGTAATTACTGTGTTCATGTGGGATAGTTTGATATTTTGATTACAGTTTCTTTTAGTTAATAAAACTTGATTTTTTCTCTCATCCAAACTACGTGTCTGTTTTAATATCAATAATTATAAGCCCTGCAGTCAGAACTGGAAGGTGGGGTAGCGATTCGAAACCGCTGTTTTAAAATTGGTTTTATTGGAATTGGTCTGCCTGCAGGCAAAGGCTGCAAGACCAGGAAAATTACTTTAAACCAGTTTAAAGAAGCCCCAGCCTTACAAAATGGTGACCGCGGGCAGGACTGCAGGCCGTTTTTGATATGATAAGTGGTCTGGATCTAGAGAAAGCATCATTTATTGTCTTTCTTGCTTTCAGTCTGTGGGCAGCCCTGCGGAAGGTAGTGGCAGTGTGTAAGCTGACCTATCGGGGTATAGGTGGCTGGGCTAGGAAGGGTGAGATGGGAGAGCAGGAGGAGTTTAAAGAGGCCAAGAATCGGGAGTCCCAGTTTGAGAAATGCCAGGCATTTATAGAGCGCCTGGTGCAGGAAGTCACTGAGACCAGGGAAAGTGAGATGAGACTGCGGGAAGAGAATGCCCGCCTCATCTCAGAAGTAAAAGAGCAGGAGGAAAGGTTTAGGGAAGTAAGGACAGCTTATAAGCTGGCCTGCACCCAAAGGTTTAGTGAAACCATCCCACAGGCAGCATCCAGAACGGGGCTGGATAGGGATTTAGAGATCCCAAGACCGCAGCCCACAGCTCCGAGTTCTGAGGAGCCCTGGTAGCAAGGAGGGGTGGACAATGGGGTGGTAGAACGCCAGCAGGTCCCGTTAGGCAGGCGGGGACCAGGACCAGTGTACCCCCTCAGACAACGGAGGTACGGTCAGCCCGTGAATGATAACCCAGGGGCTGTTCAGAATACCTTTCTCATACCTTATGATACCCCACAGCGCAGAGGCATGGTGAACCATATTCCCATGCTTTCTGAAAAGGGAGACCCCTCAATGCACTTCCAACAAGTAGACCAGGCAGCCGATGTTAACGGCTGTGATGATGCAGAGAAAGCCAGAATGTTGCTTTTCTCTGTGGATAGCAGGCTCTATCAGACCCTTTCCAATGAAGCCAAGAGAGGGCAGAAGGGTTTTGAGAACATGAAGGAGGAAATACTGGAAGCCATGGGTGCGAACGATGGCAATCCATTTGATTGCATAGGTAAAATGAAGCAGCAGGAAGGGGAGACACCACAGGCATTTGCAGACAGGCTGTGGTCAGTCTACAACCGTGCCTGTGCAGGGGGACAAGGTAGGGCACAGCTGAACCAGCAGCAGCGGACCCAATGGCTTTGTTGCCTGGTGTACAATTGCCTGCCCCAGATAAGAGCAAAGGCCGATGCTTGGTTAACCCCCGAGACCCCCTAGCAACCGAAGCGACTGTAATCCGGCAGCTCACGGTAGCATTTAGGAATGGGAGGAATAGTGAGAGCCCCCAGCAAAAGGGGAAAGTCCACAAGGTTAAACCTGGGGCTCCGTATAAGAAAGAGTGGCATCAGGAGGGGAACAGTCCCTCCCAGGCTAGGTTAAATTGCTATGGGTGTGGGAAAGACAGTCACTGGAGAAAAGACTGTAAGAATCCCTGGAAGGATAGCAAGGGAAAAAATCCCACAGCCACAGTCCAGAGGGTAGAGACAGGAATTTCCCCCGCCTCAGTCGAGCCACTACTGGAAGCAATGCGGTCTCTCCTGACCAACTAGGGAAAGGTAGCAGCCATCAGTGGTGCTGCCGCCCCCTCGCCCACCTCTGCCTCCCCACTATGACTAGAGCCCGTGCAGCCTGTCCGTCTGTGTAATCTCCGGTATGATGAATGGAAGACCGCTTGTACAGATGGAGGTAGAGGAGGTTACAGGGATTTATCTATTGGATACGGGGGCATCATGCACTGTGGTCCATACGGATAATCCCACCACCTCACCTCTGTCTAACAGGGTTCCATACATACTATCGGGATTCACTGGTCAGGAGCAGGCGGGAGTATACTCCAAGCCACTCTCAATCCGCCTGGGCACGATCCGGACTGAATGGACGTGTATCCTGGCAAGGTGGGAGGCGGAGAGAGGAAAGGGGATCCTAGGAGCCGACTTCCTGGTGGGCCACGGGATCCTCGTGGATCTCCGCAATCATTGCCTGTGGGGAGTCAATACGGGTGGAGAGGGAGGTGTAGTAATCATCCCCCGCAAGGAAGGGAAGGGGACCCTGTGTACTGTGAAGCCTAAAGAAGGTTACAACCTTGAGCTCATGGTCGAGGGTGTCCCGGGGGAATTCCAGACAGTTGTGCAGGCTAATCTAGCTGCGTTTGCCACGCACAAACACGACTGCGGGAGGGTCACAGGGTTTGAGGTTAGAGTGGATGGGGACCCCATGGCCCGGCCCCAAAAGCAGTATAATTTCCCCAAGGAGGCGGAACCCGACATGGAGGCAGCCATGGCCTCTTTGGTGCAGCAGGGAGTGATGAGGCCCATAGCCACCCATGTTAACTCTCCGCTTTGGCCGGTCAGAAAACCGACCAATACGTGGAGAGCCACGGTGGACTATCGAGTGCTTAACAGCAATATCCCAGCCTGTGCACCCACGGTGGCAGCAGTTGCCGACCTGATAGGAAGTATTCCAGCATCCGCTACCGTTTTCACGGTGCTGGATATTTCTAACGGGTTTTGGTCCATCCCTTTAAGGAGGGAGGATTAATACAAGTTCGCTTTTACCTTTAAGGGGCAACAGTACACGTGGAACTGCTTGCCACAAGGTTTTCATAACAGCCCCAGCATCTTCCACCACTGTATGGCAGATAGTTTAAAAGATTTCAGCCAGCCCACACAGTTGGTTCAATACGTGGATGACCTGCTCCTGTTCACTGATTCAGGAGAGGAGCACGGTCCACTATTAGCCGAACTGCTGGAGCTACTTAGGAAAAGGGGTTTCAAGGTAAATCCAAAGAAAGCACAGATCGGCCAGCAGGAGGTCAAATTCCTGGGTCTGACCATCTGTGCTGGAGAAAGGGCCATAGATAAGGCAAGGAGGGAAGCGATCCAGGAGTTACCGATTCCCAATTCAGTAAGAGGGGTGAGGTCATTCCTGGGATTGACGGGGTACTGCAGGGATTTTATAGAGGACTATGCAGCCACAGCGGCCCCTCTGCTCCGTCTCCTACACAAGGGGGTGGAGTGGTCCTAGGATGAGGGATGCCAAGCGGCATTTGTTAAGTTAAAAGGAGACTTGCAGACCGCACCAGCCCTAGGAGCAATAGATGGGAAAAGGGAGTTCTTCTTGGAGGTAGCGGCCAGCGGGGATAGTCTCAGTGCTGTGCTGCTCCAGGAGCGGCACGGCAGGCCAAGGCCCGTGGTCTACTCCTCCAGAGTCCTCACAGATGTGGAGAGGAGCTACTCCAACTGTGAACGGCACCTTTTGGCCACACATTGGGCTGTGAAAAGATCTTTGGTTTTCACAGGCACCTCTCCCATCACCCTCCTCACACACCACACACCCACCCAGATGCTTCTGGATGGGAGGATTAAAGATGGGACAGTGAGCAGTGCCCGCATTGCGCGCTGGACCCTACTCCTCTCGCAGAAGGATCTGAGGGTAAGGGTCCTTTGTGAGCCAAAGCTCGCGGCCAATATGGTATATCCTGGAACAGCCCATCGGTGTTCCATAGAAGGGGTATGGGAGGTGGATATAGGTTTACGGGCCGGGATACATCCCTCAGGCCGTGAGATCTATGTAGACGGTTCCAGCATGGTATCCGCTGGAGTACGACTCACGGGTTGCGGGATTTTTGACCCAACGGCGGACGTTGCCTTGGCAATCAGGCTTCCTAACACCATGAGTGCCCAGCAGGCTGAACTGCCTGCGGTGATGTACGTGGTCACACACCCCGACATCTTCCCTACCCCGTATACGATTTGCTCTGACAGTATGTTCACTTGCAACTCGTGTACGGAGCACCTGGCCATCTGGTCCCGTCGTGGGTATACCTCCGCTGACGGGAAGCCCTTGACAGTAAAGCCCCTACTGGAGAAAATCCTGGCAGCTGTGGGGGAGGAAGGTGCTGTTTTCATCCATAAGGTGAAGGCCCATTCCTCCACAGAGCCCCGCAGCCAGGGTAACCAGCAAGCCGACATGCTGGCCAAGGAGGGCACACACACCGGCACTTTCTGGGACCCGTATGAGTCTGGGCCCGTGGCGGCAGTCAGAGGTAGGGATGGGGCCCAAGGGAGCTCAGGGGTAGTGTTAGCCGCAGATCTCAAGACGGTCCAAGCCCAGGACCCAGTCCTGAAGGTTGTCATGAGTGCAGTGATGGAGGGCAGGAAGTTAGAAGGCCCTTACGGCGCAGCCACCCTCTCCATAAGGGAATCACAGAATCACACAGAAACCCCACAGTGCAGATAGAGGCCATTTCGGCCCATCGAGCCTGCACCGACACATATCTCACCCGATCCCCGTAACCCCACGTATTTAATCCCCCTAACACTAAGGGTCAATTTATCATAGCCAATCATCCTAACCCGCACATCTTTGGACTGTGGGAAGAAACCGGAGCACCCGGAGGAAACCCACGCAAACACGGGGAGAATGTGCAAACTCCACACAGACAGTCACCCGAGACTGGATTCGAACTCGGGTCCCTGGCGCTGTGAGGCAACAGTGCTAACCACTATGCCACCGTGCTGCCCAGGCATGCTGTTCAGGGGGGAACAGTGGGTAGTACCCCAGCAGCACCGGAGGGAGTTCCTTCAGCTGGCCCATGAGGGGCCGGGAGCGGGACACCCCGGGCCGGAGACCACCTGGCAATGGGTGGAACAGGCGGGATGGTGGCCAGAACTCCGGGATGATGTCCGCGAGTTCTGTGCTAGCTGTCTTGTGTGTGCAGCAAATAATCCCGATCCCCACAAAAGGAAGGTGCCCATGGGACACATTAGGAGGGTCGAGGGACCATGGCAGTCGATTCAGATCGACTATATAGGGCCCTTGCCCACCACCCAGGGAGGCTATAAGTACTGCCTCGTCCTGGTGGATGTGTTTTCCAAGTGGGTGGAAGCCTTCCCCTGCAGGACGGCCACAGCAATGGGGACTGCAAAGATCTTGGTGAAGGAGGTGTTCTCGCGGTGGGGACTGCCCCAGTTCGTGGAGTCTGACCAGGGAGGCCATTTTACTGGCCAAGTCATGCAGAACACCCTCAGGCTGCTTGGTATTCAAGGGAAGTGGCACGTCGCCTACAACCCACGGTCTTCAGGGATTTTGGAGCGTATGAACCGTACCCTTAAAGAAAGATTGAGGAAAGAGGTCATGGGGTCGCCCCAAAAATGGGCAGAGACCCTGCCTCTGATCCTCATGGGGATCCGGGCCAGTCAGTCCAAAAGTACAGGGCATTCACCACATGAGCTCATCACCGGCAGAGTTATGAGGACCCCCACTCATGTCCTCACCCCAGTTCTCACCGAAGGACAACTGCAGGAAATAAACTGGGATAAATTCGCCCGAAACCTCCTAGAACACCTCAAACAGATTTATGGGCAGGCAGTAGACAGCATGGGGAAGCAGCATCGGAATAACCGGCTGCTGCTCGAGCCTAGCAAGAGCCACCAGTGGGAGATAGGAGACCTAGTGATGGTAAGAAACTATGCCCGGGTGGGAAGTTTAGAGCCACTCTACATGGGACCCTATAGTATAGTGGATAGGGCCAGCCCCATGGTCTATGCTGTAAAACTACCCCGGTGCGCAAAGTGATTCCACGTCAACCAATGCAAATTGTACAAGTCAAGTTCAAGTCCACAGACTGTAAAAACAAGCGCTGTGGCTTGTTTCCAGAGTAAAGTTGTCCAGCCCACAAATTGGGACACTTCCCCGCCGCTGTGGGACCTAAATGTTGGCCAAAGTGTAAATTCAAACAAAAGTTTAAATTTGGAAAGGTTATGTGGCTTAGAAATGGAGTAACAGCAGCCTGGGATCAGAACTTAGCAGGCTGCTGCCCATCCATTCACAGATCGCTTGGAGACTGCCCACGCATGCGCAGTCGCTGGTCTGGAGACGGGAATCCCCCAGTCTTCTGAACAGAAGGCTCGCGCAGGCACAGTCGTGCGCCTGAGGGGAGAGTTTTGCCAGGATCAGGTTCGCGCACGCGCGGTTCCACAGCCCGTACCCCCAGCGGATTTTCTTAACTTTTCCCGCACAGGCGCAGACGAGCGCCTGAGGGGAAAGTTTTGTCAACACCGGGTTCGCGCAGTCGCGAACCCGGAACACCCAGCGACTCCTTTCCTCTGCGGGGCCAAGCGCGCAAGCGCATTCGGCTGTTTAAAGATCCCTGCTGCTCAGTTTAAATGTGCAGGCGCAGAAGCCTGCTTGGAAGACCCAGCGGTTCTTCCAACCGTTTTTAAAGAGACCGAATGCGCAGGCGCAGTTGCCTGCGCTAGTGTAGCAGTTCCCCAGCCCGTTAAAGAAATTGTTTGCACAGGCGCGGTTGCCTGTGGAACCCTAGCAGCCCCTCTTCTGTTTTCCCGCGCAGGCGCGATCGCCTGTTAGAAGACAGAGGCTTCACAGCCTCTGCCGCGGAGCTCAGGGGAGAAGATTCATGCAGGTGCACTCGCCTGCTTAAAGGGACCAGCTTCCCAGCAAGCCTCTAGAATGGTTCCCCCCATGATGTGGGACCCCGGGGAGGCAGGGATAGCAATCCCTCTTACAGGGGACACAGAGGGGGAGCTGGCACCAGGTTATGGACCTGGAGAGGAGGATTTGCAGCCACCAGCAGTGGGTGGCGAGGGAATACCTGCCCCCAGCACAGGAGTGGGCAGGGAAAAGGAGGCAAACCCAGAGTACCGGCAGGCTGCCAGGTACATTATACAGTGCGGGCTATTTGGACATGGGGGAGAAGGTTCCCAGCCAGCTGGGGCTGTGACCTAAGCTCAGGGTCCACCAGCCAAAGTTTCCCCCATAGAGACACCCCTCAGAAGGTCTCAGCGGGTGCCCCAGCCTAAGAAAGCATGGTCACCCACTTTACAGTGGAGTAGGGCGGCCTCCCGAGCCAGGGAGAAGCCAGAGAACAGAGGCCCCCACTCAACAGCCATAAGCTGTGAGGGACCAGAGACAGGAGGCAGTCCAGCTTCGCTGCAGCCAGCAGCAATCTGCGACAGTGCCAGAGATTAGTCTGGCCGTCCGGAGACGGGCGGCATCTGTATTATAGCTTTGGTGTGAATATAGCGTACTTTTAAGGTGTATTTTAAGTTTTGTTGATTTAACTGGTAGTTTAAAGAGTTTAAGTTTACATGTGTGCCGAATGTTTGTATTTTGGTCTGAGGTCAAGGGACCCGACCATGTCTCCACCTAAGGCAGCAGGTCAGTGAGACCTGGCTGCATGTCCTTTTAAGTTTTTGCAGGAGATTGGAAAATGAAGCAGCCATGTTCGCCCAGCCTGAGCTGGGCATCAAATGAAGATACGGATACGGAATGTTGGGGATCACCTCGCCACTGGACGAATCCAGGAGACCCCGCAGCGATCTTCGGGAAAAATCAGACAGGGTCCGGAGGAACTTGCCTACTCCTCCTACGGGGAGGAGATGGCCCCAGTTGGGTGGGGCATGGCCCCCAACCCAGCACTATCCTGACCGAAGTTCACTTGCGGGAGACCTCACTGTTGAGGAGTCACGATGGGGAAGCACGGGCGCCTTGTGATAGGGACGAGTTCCTCGGGGGTGGGTGGTGGTGGCCCGGGAAAGATCGTATAAAGGAGGGGGAGACCCAAGAGTCACGTGGGTGCGTTTGGGGAAGGGAGGAATTCACCCGGGGGCCCACGGGCAGTGAGGGTAAGTATGGCTGGGAAGGATGAGTGGGTGGCCGGATCAGTGTGGGGCCAGGGAGAACCGCCACACAGGCACCCATCATTTTCTACAGCCAGTCGAGGGTAGACGGGAGGGGGAAAGACTGGGAATCAAGATCCCATGCTCCCCGGTCTCGGTCTGTGCTAAGGTATATTTTAAACAGGAGGGGTACCCCGCCTCCACAAAAGGACAAGGGAACGGCTCGGGGCTGGCAGAGCAGACTGGTCTGTAAATCCATTCTGCCTGTTTTAAAGTTTAAGATGATCAAAGGGAGGTGGAAGGTACTTTTACTGCCCGAGTGGGAGGAGCAATGCCCACTCGAATTTCGTGACCCATCATCAGCACGTGATGATCAGGGTTCATTTAAGCATGTTGTTTAATGATTTTTTGTATTTTGTGTTGCAGCCCCAAGTTGAGCAGAGGCATTGGATCCTCTCCGTGCTTGGGACCAGTTTGTGACAACTCCAAGTTGAGCAGAGGCATAGGACCCTCTCCGTGCTTGGGACCAGTTTGTGACAACTCCAAGTTGAGCAGAGGCGTAGGACCCTCTCCGTGCTTGGGATCATTTTCATTACATTGTGTAACTAAGATTGCAACATTTTGTAATAACTTATGATGTAAAAAAGTGATTGTAAATTTGGTTTACACTGTATAATTTTACAAGCGCATAGGGGTATGAGACCCCTTATTGAAAACTGAAGTATCTGTAAGATGCCTACCATACCATGGGTTTTTTCTTGAATTTAAGGGGAATAGACGGGACGGGGATCAGTGGCAGATAGCTATTAGGTAAATACAGGGGATGGTTGTTTGTGAGGGGTCAGAAATTATTGCTCATTTCTTCAAGAGGATACTACAAGCAAGCTGGAAGTATCCAAGGGCGGACTGTAAGAATTCGCAATAATTTACAGTTCTGAAGATCAATTTTTTTGATTAAAGAATCCCTGGGCATTGTGCTTTTAAATTTCCAGGGATAAAAATGGCTGTCACCACATGGCCAAAGACAAAGGACAATGCTTTGTTGACAAAGCAATCGAATGCTATTAGCATTTGTTTGTATATTGATTGGATACATCTAAACTGCAGAAGAGACTTTTGTATCTTGAATGGGATCCGTTTAACAATTGAACGGGTCTAAATCGCCAAGCATGCTGGACAATAGAGCAGTTGTATTTTCCTTTTGTTTCAGCCTAGGGAGCTCCGGAAGACACATTAATCCAGTCCAACCACTCTGAGTTAGCCAATCACAGCTTTCTCTTGTGCAGTGGACCCTTTGGGCGGGGAATTTTGCACACAGCCCTTGCAAGGCAGAACGGCAGGGGCCTCACCAGGTATAAAGATAGCTGCTGAGAAGCTATCGCGCGCTTTACTTCCTGGGACCATAGGTGAGCCTCTCCCTCTCTCTCTCTCTCTCTCTCACTTCGCTGGACCACATGTGAGCAGAATTTCTGACTCCTCAGCAAAGAAACTAGTTAAGGAGTTTGGGGGATGGTAATTTAAGGGGATATTGCTAAGATTGTTTAACCAACATTGTAGTCACTTACCCCTCATTTTTGCCGCCAGCCTTACCCCATTTTAAGCAATTTTACTGTAATTACTGTGTTCGTGTGGGATAGTTTGATATTTTGATTATAGTTTCTTTTAGTTAATAAAACTTGATTTTTTCTCTCATCCAAACTACGTGTCTGTTTTAATATCAATAATTATAAGCCCTGCAGTCAGAACTGGAAGGTGGGGTAGCGATTCGAAACCGCTGTTTTAAAATTGGTTTTATTGGAATTGGTCAGATGCAGGCAAAGGCTGCAAGACCAGGAAAATTACTTTAAACCAGTTTAAAGAAGCCCCAGCCTTACACCCAGACCGCCGCCCCAGCACCAGCCAAGACCCAAGCCATAGCTCCTGCCCCAGCACAAGGAGCTGGCGCAGTTATGAATCCCGCTGCGATTGAGTCAATCATACAGACAATGCGGTCTCTGATGACCTCGTAGGGGAAAATAGCTGTCACCACCAGCCTTGTCGCTCCCGAAACTCCGATCGCTGTACCCAAGTGACTAGAGCCGGCGCAGCCCGTTTACTTATGTGCGCTGCGATACGATATATGGAGGCGACCCCTCGTGGAGGTGAAGGGAACCTATCTATTGGATGCGGGAGCATCGTGCACCGTGATCCACACAGATAACCCTGCCACCTCGCCTCTGTCCACCGGGGTTCCATATGTTCTGTCGGGCTTCACAGGCAAGGAACAGGCTGGCGCACATTCCATTCCCCTCTCCATTCATGTAGGACCACTCCGCACCAAGTGGAGGTGTATACTAATGAAGTGGGAGGTGGAGAATGGGAAAGGGATCCTAGGATCCGATTTCTTGGTCGAACACGGGATCCTCATGGACCTAAGAAATCATTGTCTTTGGGGAGCGGGGAAGGGTGAGCCAGGCCAGGTAGTAGTCATCCCAGGGGAAGGAGAAAGGGGGACCCTGTGTACCGTGAAGCCAAAAGAGGGCTACGACCTCGAGCTCATGGTCGCGGGCGTCCCACAAGATTTGCAAGCATTCGTGTGCGACCACCTGGCGACGTTTGCCACTCACAAGCACGATTGCGGGAGGGTCACCGGGTTTGAGGTCAGCGTAGACGGGGACCCCATGGCCCGACCCCAAAAACAGTACAACTTCCCCAGGGAAGAGGAGCCCGACATGGAGACAGCAATATCTTCACTGCTGCAGCAGGGCATGTTGAGACTGATAGCCACCCATGTGAACTCTCCGTTATGGCCGGTGAGAAAGCCGGACGATTCCTGGAGCGCCACGGTGGACTACAGAGTCCTCAATAGCAACATCCCAGCCTGCGCGCCAACAGTAGCAGCAGTTGCCGACCTGATAGGAAGTATTCCAGCCTCCGTGACCACATTCACGGTACTGGATATTTCTAATGGGTTTTCGTCCATCCCTTTACGGAGGGAGGATCAGTACAAGTTTGCCTTTACTTTTAAAGGGCAACAGTACACCTGGAACTGCTTGCCACAGGGTTTCCACAACAGCCCCAGCATATTCCATCAATGCATGGCAGGAAGTTTAAAAGAGTTCAGCTAGCCCCATCAGCTGGTGCAGTATGTGGACAACCTGCTCCTGTTCACAGACTCAAGAGAGGAGCATGGCCCACTATTGGCCGAGTTATTGGAGCTGTTAGGTAGAAAGGGTTTTAAGGTAAACCCAAAGAAGGCACGGATCGGCCAGCCGGAGGTGAAATTCCTGGGTCTGACCATCCGTGCCGGTGAGAGAGCCGTAGATAAGGCCCGGCGGGAATCGGTACAAGATCTATCGATCCCCGCCACCGGAGCCCAGGAGTGGGAAGTTGGAGATAAGGTCATGGTAGGAGACTCTGCCCGAGTGGGGAGTTCAGAACCACTGTACCGGGGACCCGACAAAATTGTAGGCAAAGCTAGCCCCATGGTATATGCAGTGAAGTTGCCCCGGCGCACTAAATGGTTTCACATCAATCAGTGCAAACTGTTTAAACCGGGTGCAAGAACATCAGCAACCGAAGCCAGGTCTGAGGGTAAAGATCCTCAGCCTGAGGCGTGCGATGAGTCACAGACCACACAAGCTGGCGTTGTAGCCTGCTTGGAAGGAGAAGAGGTCCCGCCCACCTGGGGGGAGCTTTCTCCGATGGCCTGGGAGTCGGACGAGGAGGGGCCCGAACAACAAGGTCCCACCCTCGACACGATTCTGGAAGAGGTGGAGTCGGAGGACGGAGATCCCGCCCTCGACTCGAGCGTGGGGGAGGTAGAAATTGGGGGCAGGGATTCTCCACCTGTAGGGACAGGTGAGGAGGAGCCGTCTGCCACAGGCCCAATTCCTGAAGGGGCGGAGCCTGAGGGGAGGGAGCCGAAGCCTACAGTCGTGGAAGAGCCACGGGCTGTGAGAGCTGAAGTCCCACCTGAAGGTCCACTCGCCAAGGGAGCCTGCCCGAATCCCAAAGGGGCGGAGCCTGAGGGAAGGGAGCCGAAGCCTACAGTCATGGAAGAGCCACGGGCTGTGAGAGCTAAGGTCCCACCCGAAGGTCCACTCGCTAAGGGAGCCACGCCCAAAGTATCTTTTCGCAGGTCGACTCGAGTGCCTCAGCCTGTAAAACCTTGGCCCGAGTCCCCCATCCCCAGTAGACGCCGACTTCATAAATCCGAGAAAGAACACAGTCCCCGATTAGCAGCAAAAGGCTGCGGGAAACCAGAGCCACAGGTCACTGCAGCCCTGCCACAGGGAACGGCGAGCTGCAGTCCCGAGTCACAGGTCACTGCAGCCCCGCCACAGGGAGCGGCAAGCTGCAGTGCGATCAGGGATTAGGCAAGCCGCCCGGGGACGGGCGGCGCTGTACATAAGTTTAGTTTAAGTTTAAGTTTTAACGTGTGTATATCTTAAAGATGATTAGAGTTTTAAGTAGTTTTAAATCTGCCCAGTGTGTGTGTTGTTTTAGATTGAGGTCGAAAGACCCGATCATGCCGTCACCTAAGCCAGAATCTCTCGGGAGCCTGGCTGTATTGTTTGATTTATTGCAGGAACCAGAAGAAAGATGAGAGGGATCCTCGTCGCATTTGTGCTGATCGGATGGAGCTGGGCCTATCGGGGCTGCACCAAGGACTCCACCGTTTACGGGTGCTCTGGAAATAGAGGCCCCATCGCGACTGACGGAACCGGCTCACGGGACGCTGAAGAGACTGCTACCTACTTCCATGAAGGGAGATGGCCAGGCTGGCTGGGGTCGAACTCTTCTGAATACTCCAGCCAGACGGGGTTTGCATACAGGGAAACATCTCTGATGTGCCCCAGGGTGCGGATAATTGCGCCCAGGATCAGCGTCACCGTGGGCAAGAAGATTTGCCTTGTTTGCAACGGACATGTACCCTTGGATCGCTGGTGGTGGCTGCGTAAGTTGAGCAGCACCACGAAGAACTCCACTGTGGAGTGCGAGAGATTGGGTAATAACACCCATCGGACAATTACGGGAACATACGGGGGGTTGAGCGTCTGTTGGGACAAATGGTGGGTACCAGATGAGGGGATCTACATATGTATATGGAGTTCAGAAAGCGCTTGCCCCACAGGCATCTCCTTCTTTTTCCAAAGACAGTGGCAGGATGCTGGGCAAGGAATGAGGTGGGACGTCAGCTCACGGGCGTGCGGAGTCCCATACTCACAGATCCCAGTAAACGCCACGGAGCTCATCACCCGACCCCGCAAGCCCCCGCCCACAGTTCCGGTAGCTAAAGCCCTCAAGGAAGGGTGCCCCACCACGACAAAGGGACCCGGGAATGGATTGGTATTGGTACCCAGAGGTCAGGTACTGTACCAAGGGGTCCACTACGCGGTGGCTTCGGTGATTTTAAACCTCACCGAGGTAAGCTTGCCAGCGTGGTGCCCCAAGGAAACGGAGCAATTATACCAGGTCCTGTTAACAAACATGTTTAAACAGGTTTACGAATTCGACTTTGCCGATGTCGACAGAGCCGAATTGTACACCACACCACATGAGGTCTTGGACAGAGTGGGGAGACAAAGAAGGAGTACAGTAAATGATATTTTCACAGCTTTTAATACAGGAACTTCCGTCATCAACACACTGGATGACGTGGAGCTGCAAACCTAGATCAATGGTTTAAAAACACAGTTGAGAAAGATACTGACTGATGAGAATAAGGTTGTGGGTTCTGAGTTACATGAGGACCAGGCCATGACACTAAACTTAAAAGAGATAATAGCTGAGCTGGAGAAACATGCCAGAACAGTAAATGCTCTCATCAGGGAGGATCGGAATGCGTCCGATCAGGCTGCGCAGAACGAAGCTTGTGTGCTATACTGGGCGTGGTTACTGGGCGAGGGCCGCAGTAATCTGGAGGATTTAAAGCAAGGCTTAGTCCCCTCCTGGATTAGCAACAAGCACCTCGCAGCCCTCCACCCTTTTGAGAATACATTGAGTCCGTGCCAGCTCAGACAAGCTTCAGAGGCCTACCCAGTCCCAGTGGACTGTGGACGGTCTAATCACACCATTATGGGTATAGTGGTAAGAATGCCGGTGATGGGAAAGACAGCCAAACCCGCCCCGGTATACAGGGTGGAGAACATTGGAGTCATTCAGGGGGGTGTGCACATTCGCTACACAGGGGTCCCACCTTACGTCATTCGATGGGAGCATGCAATGACGGGTACCGACCTCTCGAGGTGCCGGAGCCGGGGAGCACACATCATCCTGTGTCCCCAGCACTTGAATGCCCATTCAAAACCAGTGCGGGTTCAGAACTGCTGGCGTGAAGCCTATAAATTGTACCATGGAGGCAATGGCACAAGGCCATGTGCCCCCGCAGGTGGCATATATAGGAGGTGAGACATACTGTGTCACCACTGCAGCGCCCCACTACCAGCATGGACAGCACGGTTGGTGTCCGGTTAGTGACAGCAGCTTCTGTTTCAAGCCCAGGGCAGAAGTTCAAGTGGCCCAAGAGCGAATTGTCCCCATTCCTGAACCGTCCACTGTTCACCTCACTGTGAAAGAGAATTTCACAGACTTGCAGCGATTCGTTGCACATTTTGGATATATCATTCCCCCTCTCCCTGAACACCTCACCAAGATATTAAAGGCCGTTGTTGTTTCACAGAAACACTTCTACACAGTGGAGCAGAAGACTTTAGAGATAGGGGCAGACATGTTGGATATCGTGACCCCACCGTGGTGGGACCTGTTCACTAATATAGAAGTCCCTTCCTGGATTAGGATAGCCTCCCACATTCTTGTAGTGTGCCAGGTTGTCATTGCAGTGTATTTGTTGTTTGTACACTGTAAAAAGGTCAAACATTCGCACAAGTATGAGAATAGAGGGGAATGGAGGGAGCATTATGTGCGGGTAGAAGAAGAGACACCCATGTAGATTTTTGCTGCTCTGTATAAAGTTAAAGTTTCCCTCCCTCCTCTGCATTATTTTTGATGAGTATTCATGTGTTTTTGGATTTTCGTATGTATTTCATTTTTATTATTGAAATTTATTTAGATGTGATGTGATTATTATTATTTGATGATGTGTATGTACTAGGTGATGTAGGGGTATAAGGACCCCCTCCATGCCTGGAAATAAGTTGTAAGATTTTAACTCCAAGGTATTGCCATCTATAGATGCTTAATGTACACTAGATTTTTCTGAAATGGGAAATGCATGTGTCGTGGGGTCATGGATAGGTAAATACTGGGGATGGTTAGATTGTGGAAGGACAGAAAAATTTTGCTCACCCAGAATTATGATACTCCAAGCAAGTTACAGTATCATCACGGGGGAGTGTAGGATTCTCAAAATTGGATTTCATGTTAATAAGGGTCAATAGGCAGAAGAGGCCTTGATTTTAAAGACTGTTTTAAAAGAAGCCCAGAAAAAGGGGCATACAAAATGGCCACCGTATCATGTGACCTGCTTATTGGGACACTTTAAAATGGTTCCTGCGCAACCTCAGACAGCTATGTGGATTGAACCCATAGTAAGTTCTGGAAGCCGTTTCTGAGAGAACGAAACCAGACCCACAGGCATGCATATGGATTAGATGCAGATCCACTCAAGATCGGCCTGGAGACAAAGGCCATCAAGATGTTGCCCCAGACAAAAGGGGACAATTTCATATTCATGAGAACAGCACCCAGGACTAGATAATGAGATCAGCAGGACATTCAAAACAATGGAGATAATTTCAAACCAGAGATGGGCCCGTTACCAGCCGTTTAAGACATTTTAAATATAATAACTGCCCCGCTGTGCTCCAGGCCCGCCAAAGTTAAAACAAAGACGAACCTGATTTTGGGCAGGAAGGGACGCCTCGGGAAGAAAGGTATATCTGGAGAGACTTTTCGGCAGTTGGACATGAGTTGAGACGGCAGTGGGACACGACTCAACAGATGCAGCTTGAGGAGGAAGACACAGCTTGGGAGAAGACGCTGGAGGAAGCTTGAATCGGCAAGCTCGGACGGTCACAAGGAGAGTCGAGCTAAAAGGCAGTTTGCAGTCGGACAGTCGTTGCAGCCCCAGCAGCCGGTCCAGCTTTTGAGCTGGGCAAAGAGGAGCTGGCTTAGGGAAAGATCAGCGGACTCCTCTCCACCGTCGGAGAAGAAAGAAGGATAATTATGACTGTATAAAAAGTCATTCGGAACCAGCGTCCCGCCCCGGGGAAAACCATCGGGAGATCATCGACCATCCCCGGGCCACAGCTGAAAGTAGAAGGGGCCATACCAGCCCAAGGCTCCCCTGACCAGGGTCGAGCCGACGATCCTCGACCACGCCGACATCCAGGCCCGCCGGTGTCCAGCCGCCCCCGACCCCCACCTCAGGAGAGAGGTGTGGCGCAGCTCGCTGGGGCTCCACGATCCACGTGGAGACGAAACGCCTGAAAGGACCAAACACAGACTCGTTTTCAAAACCTTGCAATTCCTAGTGGGATTGGTGAGCATGTTTCTGGCCCTTCACAATCAGATCTAGATAGGTTTAATAAGGGGGTGGATTTAAGGGTACAATTAACATGAGTTGTTGTCCCGCGATGTTCCGCGTGTTTCCTTATTTCATGATGATCTTTGCAGAGTAAAAGATGCCTGTGTTTGCCTTAGTTAGTATAATGTCGTTATGATTTGTTTGTGTTTGTTTTTCCCTCCCATGTACTGTACTCTTATCTGTGTTGCATTTGATTTGATATTTTTCCATTTGCAATAAAATTTCATTTAGATTCATCAAACTTGGTCTACAAGAGTCTTCTCTACATTGTAGTTCCTGCGCCTAAGTCCAGAGTATAGAATCTAAGGGGCGAGTGGGTCGAACCACTCAAGGTTTTACTGTGCAAGAGAGAGAGGCCTCCAGAGAGAGAAACCTCAGGGAAAGCTCTCGAGGAAAACCCCTTACAGGATAACGCTACTCCTACACTCCCTTGGGTCCCATCCCTACCTCTGACCACCGCCTTGGGTCTGGACCCAAATGGGTCCCAGAAAGTGCCTGTATGGGCACCCGCCTTGGCGAGCAAGTCAGCCTGCTGGTTGCCTTGGCCGCGGGGTTCTTTGGAGGAATGGGCCTTCACCTTGTGAATGAAAACCTCCCCTTCCTCCCCCACTGCTGCCAGGATCTTTTCCAGCAGGGGCTTTACTGTGAGGGGTCTCCCGTCAGCGGAGGTGTATCTGCGGCGGGACCAGATGGCCAGGTACTCCGTACATGAATTGCATGTGAACATGCTGTCCAAGCAAATCGTGTAGGGGGTGGGGAAGATTTCAGGGTGTGTAACAACGTACACCACCACGGACAGTTCAGCTTGCTGGGCGCTCATGGTGCTGTGGACCTTAATCGCCAGGGCAATGTTGGAACTGTCTACATAGATCTCGCGGCCTGTGGGATGTATCTCGGCCTGTAAACCTATGTTTACTTCCCAAACCCCTTCAACGGAACACCGGTGGGCTGTCCCAGGATATACCAGGTCGGCTGCGAGCTTTGGCTCACAGAGACCCTTCACCTTCAGATCCATCTGTGAGAGGAGCAAGGTCCAGCGGGCAATGCGGGCACTGCTCACTGTCCCATCCTTGATCCTCCCATCCTGAAGCATCTGGGTGGGTGTGTGATGGGTGAGGAGGGTGATGGGAGAGGTGCCTGTGAAGATCAATGATCTTTTCACAGCCCAATGTGTGGCCAATAGATGCCGCTCACAATTGGAATAGCTCCTTTCCACATCTGTGAGTATCCTGGAGGAGTAGGCCATCGGCCGCAGCCGGCCGTGCCGCTCTTGGAGCAGCACAGCACTGAGGCTGTCCCCGCTGGCTGCTACCTCCAGGGAAAACTCTTTCCCCCCATCTATGGCCCCTAAAGCTGGCGCGGTCTGCTAGTCCTTCTTGAGCCTGACAAATGCTGCCTGGCAACCCTCATCCCAAAGCCACTCCACTCCCTTGTGTAGGAGTCGGAGCAGAGGGGCTGCGGTGGCTGTATAGTCCTCAATGAAGTCTCTACAGTACCCGGTTAGCCCTAGGAACGACCTCACACCCGTTACTGTGTTAGGGACAGGTAGTTCTTGTACCACCTCCCTCCTAGCCTTATCTATGGCCCTTTCTCCAGCGCGCACGGTCAGATCGAGGAATTTCACCTCCTGCTGGCCGATCTGTGCTTTCTTGGGATTTACTTTGAAACCCTTCTGTCCTAACAGCTCCAGCAGTTCGGCCAATAGTGGGCCATGCTCCTCTTTTGAATCAGTGAACAGGAGCAGGTCATCCACATATTGAACCAACTGTCTGGGCTGGCTAAAATCCTTCAAACTGTCGGCCATGCACTGATGAAAAATGCTGGGGCTGTTGTGGAAGCCCTGTGGCAAACAGTTCCACGTGTACTGTTGCCCTTTAAACGTAAAAGCAAACTTGTACTGATCCTCCCTCCTTACAGGGATGGACCAAAACCCATTTGAAATATCCAGCACCATGAAAGTGTTCGCGGATGCTGGAATACTCCCGATGAGGTCGGCAACTGCTGCTACTGTGGGTGTGCAGGCTGGGATGTTACTATTTAGCACCGATAGTCCACCGTGGCCCTCCAGGAATTGTCCGGCTTTCTGACCGGCCATAACGGAGAATTAACGTGGGTAGCTGTTGGTCTCAGAATTCCCTACTGCACAAACGAGGACATGGCTGCTTCCATGTCCGGTTCTGCTTCCCTGGGGAAGTTATACTGTTTCTGTGGTCGGGCCATGGGATCCCCGTCTACGCTGACCTCAAACCCTGTGACCCTCCCGCAGTCATGTTTGTGAGTGGCAAATGTGGCCAGGTGGGCCTGCGCAAATGTGGCCAGGTGGGCCTGCACAAATGCCTGGAACTCTGGTGGGATGTTGCTGACCATGAGCCCGAGGTTATAATCCTCTTTGGGCTTCATGGTGCAGAGGGTCCCCTTCCCTTCCTTTCCCGGGATTACTTTGATCTCACCGTTCTTTCCTCCACCTGCCCCCCCAAAGGCAGTGATTCCTCAAATCCACTAGGATCCCATGGCCGACAAAAAAGTCGGCCCCCAGGACCCCTCTTCCACCCTCCACGTCCCATTTCATCAGGACACACGTCCACTTGGAGTGGAGCGGTCCTATCCGAATGGCGAGCTGGATAGTAAACAAGCCGGCCTGTTCTCCACCCGTGAGCCCCGATAGACTGTATGGGACCCCGCTGGAGAGAGGTGAGGCGGTGGGGTTAGCTGAGTAGACCACGGTGCATGATGCCCCCATGTCTAACAGATAAGTCCTCATCACCTTCTCCACCTCCATCTCCAAAAGGGGTCTTTTCCACTCATCATATCGGAGCGAACACAGATAAACAGTCTGCGCTGGCTCTAGTCACGGCTGTGGGTTGTATGGGGCTGACGGGGTGAGAGCACTGGTGGCGGCTGCTATTCTCCCCTGGCCAGTCAGTAAGGACCTCATCGCGTCCAAAAGTGACTCGACCTCTGCGGAAGGGTTCCCTACTCCCGCCTTTTGGGCTGGGGCTGTGGGCTGCTTTCCCTTGTTATCCTTCCAAGGGTTTTTGCACTCTTTCTGCCAGTGACCATCCTTCCCACACCCTTAACAATTGGTCTTTGTGTTGTGGGGGTTACTCTCTTCCTGGTGCCACTCTATCCTACCCGGTCCGGGTTTTATCTCATGCACCTTCCCCTTGGGTGGGTGTGCATCAGCTCCCCTAGCGTTTTTGTAAGCCAGAGTGAGCTGCCTTATGAGTTTGTGAGTTCTGTGGTCTGGGGATTTTTGGGGTCGAACCAGGCTTCTGCCTTGGCCCGGACCTGTGGCAAGCTGTTCACCACCAGACAACGGAGCCAATGCATCAGGGAATCCCCATTCAGGAACGCCCGGCCTGGCGTCCCCGGGCAAGCCTTCCGGTACAACAGCCACAGCCAGTCCGCAAAAGCCTGCAGGGTTTCCCCAGAAAGCTGGACGGTCTTCTGCACGCGGGAGAAGGGACTTCCCTCATCCATCCCCATGGCCTCTAGAACCGCATCTCTAAGCTCCTTGTACCCGCTCTGCCCCCTTTTACACTCGTCAAAGAGGGATTGGAGGAGATTACTCTCCAGGGAGAATAGCAGCATTTTGGCCTTCTCAGTGTCATCGCAGTCGTTGACGCTGGCGCTCTGCTCTATTTCCCTGACGTGGATCGAGGGGTCTCCCTTTGCGGAAAGCTTCGGCATATGGTTGACCATAACCCTGAGCTGTTGGGTGTTAAAGGTTAATATGAACTGGTTTTGGAGGAGTCCCTCAATGTCGCCATTAGCAGGTGGGCCGAACCTCCGATGCCGTGCTGGGCACATCGGTCCCGGCTCTGGCCTCTCGGGCGGGGTTTTCTCTACCTCCGCCTCCACCTCTGGCTCCACTTTGGGTTCCACCCTCGGTTCCACCCCCCCTTGCTGCCAAACCTCGCTGAAACTTGGTGCTACGGGTGGTGGCCGTGAGGTCTCCTCTCTCTCAACCGGGTCGTCCCTAGACACTACCGGTGACGTTGGAACTGTCCTCCCCTCGATCCCCATAAAATCTGCCTGGCCTGCCTTTGGGCTTATGAGGTATACCATGCCTTTTGCCTTCCGGAGGGCCCGGCTCAGATTTTCTATCCTCTCTCTGCAGGGGCCGTGGTCTGCCTCCTCAAATCCCTGTTCACTTGATGGCTTGTAAGCGGCTTTTACCACCTGTACTTTCTCTTCCTGTTCCCTGATCTGCCTTGCCAAGCGGGCGTTTTTCTCCCGCAACCTTAACTCATTTCCCTTGGCCTCGATGACTTGGAACCGTAGGTATTCCAACTGGGCCTTGTGTTCTCCCACTAAATGTACTCTTTCTTGGTTCAAAGCCTGCAAAGCTACTAATAACTTTTCCCCCGCAAGAGCCTTATCCTGAATCTCCAGGGCTGACTCCCTTAACTCGACTGCCTGTGCTGCAACGAGCCCGTCCAAGAGCTGGACCTGCTTTTTAAAGCACATCAGCCAAACTGCCTTCTCTAAGGACTTCTTGTTTTCCTTTCCCTCTGTCCACTTAGCTGCTGCATCTATCGGATGCCCAGCCCTTAACAGAGTGGTCATCCACTTCTTAGTGATATTCACCTTGCTAAACACATAATCAGAAATCCTTTCCTCCATCACGGTTCACTGTCTACTGCATCGCCACCTTGTTGCCGGTGTCCTGCTGCAGTCGCCATTTCTGTATGGGGTGGCGTGTGGTGGTCAGTCAGTTAGGCGTCTGGCTGCCCGTGAGTGGTTCGAATCGCTCCCACGCCCCTGAGATTCTCGACACCGGACTTAGGTACAGGCAGCGATACAGAAAAGACTCGAATAGACAGGTGGTTTGGATGTAAGCTGAACTCAGGATTTTATTAAACAGGAAAATTAATAGTCTTAAGAGAAATTACCAGTATATAACATTACAGGCAAATACAAATAACTGCTTTTACAGGGAATGGGGAACACACGACACATCGAGGGAAACAACTATTTTAACAATCCCCCTATACCTAACTAGATTAAGCTATGAGGGGCCAGAATTTATGCTCACCAATCAAAAGGGGTCTGCTGAACTCAAAACAGCGATGGGGTTCGGGGTTCACTCTTGGTGCTCTCTGGAGCCTGCCGTCATCACGTGGTCTCCGGGCGCTGCAAGGGCATTGTCCAGGTTCGAGTACCCCAAAGTTAAAGTCTCTGTTTGGGTACTTTACCTTGCAGGGATGATTCTTCTTCTTCAGCTGACAGCTTGAGTTTGTATGAAGATAGTCGCAGGTTGGCTGAGGCTGAAGGCCCGATGATTCGAAGCCTATCCTCAGTTCGTCTCCTCAGTTGGTCTCCTCAGTTCGTCTCCTCAGTTGGTCTTCCTCAGTTGGTCTTCCTCAGTTGGTCTTCCCTCCTCCTCTCGTCGCGTCCCGCCTGGCCTGGCCTGAATTGTCCGTGTCCACCCGATGCAGTGCCAAGGCGATTTCCAGATGGAGTGGCAAAAGGCACGGGCAAAGGCCACGGGGTAAGCACGGGACGGGTAAAGAGCGACAGCCACGAGGGCGAGGTGCCGAAGAGCGGAGAGAGAAGAGAAGAGAGCAATTGCTACCCGGGGGCCTTCAATTATACGCTTTTCGAAAACCCTTATCTGCACGCCAAATCAGGTTAGTTCTTTGTCTTAATCTTGGCGGGCTATTTTAAATAATGGCAGCAATCCATACTAACTCTTTTTAGATGGCCGGCAATTGCATCTACCGGCCCGATAATTGACTTGTATTGTCATGAATGTTCCTTGATGGACCTGTCCAGCCTCGATGGCTCTCTTAATCTGTTTCCGATTATATATGTAGACTGCTTGATGGCCTTAACTATAGGCCTAAACTGAATTTAGATGTGTCTCCAATTCGGTCTAATACATAATTCAGAGTCCTGTCTGGTTTCAAAATACAAAGTCTCTCTTCACAGAAAACTACAGCTTGGGTTTCGATCCACAAGCTGTCTGCGTTGCAGAGTCCATTTTAAAATCCCACAGGCTTTCTGCCACGAGGCACGGACGCCATCTTGGGTACCCTTTTTCATTTAAAATGTCCACGCAGGGTCCCGTTTATTAATAACAGCCTTCGGGGAAATGCAGAAATTTTGCAAATCTTACATAAGCAAGGTGATGGGTAGTTTTAATTAAGCAGTAATCTGCTAAGAGTGTGTGTATTTGAGTCGAGGTCACGAGACCCGACTATGCTTCACCCAAGCCAAAGAATCTCTTGGGGCCTGGCTGCATGTTTTTGTATCTGTTGCAGAAAGACTTTCAGGATGAAGGGGAGCGTACACCTACTCGCCCTGCCAGGGATGAGCATCGGAAAGCGAGGTGACGTGGAGGACTCTCACATCTACGGGTGCTCGGGAGAAAAGGCTCCAGTGGTGACTGCCGGGAGCAGCGAACAAGGCACGGAGGGACCTGCCAACTACGCCCACGAGGGAAGATGGCCCGGGTGGTTGGGATCCAACTCCACCCGGTACTCCAGCCAGACCGGATTCACCTGCAGGGAGGCCTCCCTCCCCTGCCCCAGAGTACACGTTGTGGCCTCACAGGTCGGGGTCACTGGAGGAAAACGCATGTGCCTGAATTGCGAAGGACAGATTCCCCTGGAAAGATGGTGGTGGCTCAGAAAGCTGAGCACGGACATGGGGAATTGTACAGCCGACTGGGAACGGATGGGAAACGATACCCACAGGACGGTCACCGGGAGCCAAAAAGGGACTAGTGTATGTTGGGACAAGTGGTGGGAGTCGGAACAGGGAATCTATATCTGTATGTGGGGGTCGAAAAGGGCATGCCTTACAAGCATATCTATCATCTTCTCCGCATCATGGCAGGATAAGGGGAAGGGGGTGGAATGGGATTCCCACCTACACACATGCATTGTCCCACGGTACCCAGCCCCAGTTAAAGCCACTGAGCTAGTGGCACGCACCCGGAAGCCCCTGCCCACGACTCAGACAGCAAGGACACACAGGGAGGGGTGCCCCACCATCACCAAGGGACCAGGGAATGGGCTGGTACTAGCACCTACCAATCAGGTACTGTACCAGGGGGTACACTACACGGTAGCCTCCGTGATTTTAAATCTCACCGAGGTACACTTACCAGAGTGGTGTCCCAAAGAGACAGAGCAGCTATACCAGGCCCTATTAAAGGAGATGTTCAGGAAATTTTATGAGTTTGATTTCGCCAATGTTGACAAAACCGAACTGTAGACCACACACCGTTAGTTTTTGGGTAACACGGGGAGGCAAAGAAGGGGAGTCTGGAATAATGTTTTTACTGCGTTTAACACTGGGTCCTCTGTCATCAACAGTCTGGATGACATAGAGCTGCAGACCCAGATAAACGGTTTAAAAACACAGTTAAGGAAGATATTAATGGATGAGAACAAGGTAGTGGGCTCAGAGTTACACGAGGACCAGGCCATGATGGTCCATTTAAAGGAGATTATAGCAGGGCTGGAGAAGCATGCAAAGACTGTAAATGCCCTCATAAGAGAGGACAGAAATGCTTCTGACCAGCCTGCGCAGAACGAGGTGTGCGTGCTATACGGGGCGTGGTTGCTGGGCGAGGGCCGCAGAAATCTGGAGGATTTAAAACAGGGTTTAGTCCCCTCCTGGATCAGCAACAAACACCTCGCAGCCATCCATCCATTTGAGAATGCATTAAGCCTGTGCCAACTCCGGCTAGCTTCCGAGGCTTACCCAGTCCCAGTGGATTGTGGGCGGTCTAACCACACGATCATGGGAATAGTAGTTAGAATGCCAGTCATGGGTAGGACAGCTCAACCCACACTGGTATACAGGGTTGAGAACATTGGAGTCATTCAAGGGGGTGCACACATTCATTTCACAGCGGTCCCACCTTACGTCATAAAGTGGGAGCACGCTATGACAGGTACTGATCTCTCGGGGTGCCGGAGCCAGGGAGCACACATAATCCTGTGTCCCCAGCACTTGAACACCTATTCAAAACCACAGTGTGGGTTTAAAGCTGTTGGCACAAAACCTATAAATTGCACCATGGAGGCAATGGCACAAGGCCATGTTTCCCCACAGGTAGCATATATAGGAGGTGGGACATATTGTGTCACCACAGGCACGCCCCACTACCAGCATGGACAGCATAGCTGGTGTCCGGTAAATGACAGCAGTTTCTGCTTTAAACCCGAGGCAGAAGTTCAAGTGGCCCAGGAACGAATTGTCCCCATTCCTGAACCCTCCACTGTTCACCTCACTGTAAAGGAGAATTTTACCAATTTGCAGAAGTACGTAGCACATTTTGGCTACGAAATTCCCCCTCTCCCTGAATACCTTACCAAAATACTCAAAGCCGTTATAGTTTCACAGAAACATTTTTACACCCTGGAGCAGAAAACAGAAGAGATAGGGGCTAAGATATTGGACATTGCGATTCCAGCCTGGTGGGACATTTTCAATAATATAGAGGTCCCTTCGTGGATTAGGCGGGCCTCCCACATTCTCGTGGTTTGCCAGCTGGGGATAGTATTGTACCTAGTCTGCACTCAGTGCAAGGGAAAGGGTCAGATACTAGAATTCCAAAACCAGAGGATCTGGAAGGAACATTACATGAAAGTGGAGGGTGATACACCTGTTTGAGTGTTTGTATTTCTGATCAAAGATTGTTTATTTGTGGTTGTTGTTTTAATAAAGATTTTTCGACGCGTTGTTAATAAAGATGTATGTGTACCAAGTGGTGGAGGGGTGTTGGTCCCCCTCCATGTTTGGATGTGTGTAAAAGACTGTAATTATTCTATGTATACTTATGTACACCACATTTTCGCGGAATGGGAAGTGCATGTCTCATGGGTATATTAGATAGATAATTGCAGGGGAAGGTTGACGATGGAGGGTCGGAAATTTTGCTCACCTTTTCAGGATGATACTTAAAGCAAGTTTAGTATCAACAGAGGGGTGTGTAAGCTGCAGGGTTCTCAAAATTCCCGCACTCCCCAAGTTACGGATCAAGGGACCCTGTTTTGAACAAGTTATTGAAAACAGGGTACCCAAAATGGCTTCTGTAAACCTCATGACCAACATTGACAGGATTTTTAAAAGCAAGGCTCTGCCAACAAGCAGGCCCAGAGATGAAACATTAAAATGCAGGAATCTGTGATCAGGGACACTTTGGAGCCCAGCCAGACAAAGTAAACACAGAATACACATTTATTTGACTCGATTCGAATCAAGTTAGGATGGGCCTATAATTGTGGCCATTAGCTTTCTGCATGTTTAATCGATAACAGCTCACAGTAGCCATCAAGGTAGGATGAAGACAATCAAGTCTTATCCATGACAAAGCAACCAGGACATCTGGGCCATTAGACCCAGAGATAACCACTCCTAAAGTAGTTAAAATAATTGGTTGTAATCATTGAAAACAGCCCGCCAAAAGTTAAACAATGGACTGACCTGATTTGGCGTGCAGATAAGGAGTTGGAGAAACGGGTATAATTGGAGGCCCATCAGTAGCAATCGCTCTCTTGCTCTCTTGACTCTTGCTCTTGACTTTGACTCTTGCCTGTGGCCTTGGGCTGTTGCCGCTCATAATCGCGCCCTGGCCTCGTGGCGGGCTCTCTTCTCGCTCCCCGCACCGCTCAGCAACCAAGGATGCCCGTTACACCGGGGCCAAACGCGGGAGGAGTTCGAGGCCCGAGTTCAATACCACATAGGACACACAGGCCGAAAAGGGGCAAAAGAGACAAGACGAGATGAGACGAGACAAAGAAGTAAAATCGACAAAAGCAGAGAAGGGCAGCAAAAGACGCATTGGTAAAAACCAAACGCCTAGTTATAAGCTGGCGTTTGGGGGAAGAAATTAGCAGTGTATGTATGGACAGTGAGAATAAGTTGGCATTTGAACACTGCGAATAAGCTGGCGTTAGACGCGGGTGCCCACGCCCGCAACGAATATGCTGGCGTTTGACGCTTGGGTAGTAAAATCGAATAAGCAGTAAAAACGGCGAACCGCCCCATTACCGCCGCCGACTGCCCGAGGGAGAAGAAGAAGAGAACCCATTGCGATGAGACGACGACAGTAGCTGAGGAGATGGAAGGTGTGTCGCATCAACAACTCCAGCACCGCGCCCTGAGACCACATGGCAACGGAGTACCCCAAAGGACAGAAGACCAAACCTCAAAACTCACAACCGTTAAAAGCAACAGGTTTTGGATTGGTGAGCATGAATTCCTGGCCCCTCATAGCTTAATCTAGTTAGGTATAGGGGTGGGATAAGGATAAGGGGATTGTTAATGTAGTTGTTTTTCCCTCGATGTGCCGTGTGTTCCCCATTCCCATATAAGTATAACTGTTTATGCCTGTATTTTCATACCAGTAATTTTCCATAAGATTGTTGTATTCTGTTTTAATAAAATCTTGGTTTTCTTCTACCAAACCACTTGTCTACTCGATTTTCTGCATCGCCGCCTGTACCTAAGTCCGGTGTCTAGAACCCAGGGGTGTGGGAGCGATTCGAACCGCTCAAGGGACAGTCAGGGGCATAACTGACTGGGCGCACGCGCCACACGCCACCCCCACAGGCTGATCTGATTTTGGCCTTAATTCCACTTCCCTGCCCACACCCCATAACCCTCGACTCCCTTATCGTTCAAAAATCTGCCTATCTCCATCTTAGATATATTCAAAGACCCAGCCTCCACAGCTCTCTGGGGTAGAGAAATCCACAGATTCACGACCCTCTGAGAGAAGACATTCCTCCTCATCTCCATTTTAAATTCTATGGCCTTGATTATCATTGGGCCGTGAGGCGGGCTTTTATGCGTGTGGGGGGTTAAAATTGCAAAACCTGGGGGCCGGGACACCCCCCGCCTGGTTCCCGCCTCCACGCCATTTTAACCTAGGTGTGTCTGATTGACCCGAATCAGTCCCGCCTGCAACAGGCCTTTAAACAGCATTAATTGGCCTTTATAATCCCATTTTAACAGGCGCTTGCCTGTTTAACCCTTTTCCCACGTAAAACGCGCCTAGTGGGGATCACGCCTGTGAAACCTGGCCTGAACACTATTGGCTTGCTGACTATCAGCTGCAGGTCAACCATTAAAGAGGAGATTTGATCAGTCATCATTTGCAGGTGGTAGGACTTTGTTGTTTCAGGCCTGGGGCAACTTTTACCAGGCTTAACCACACCTGTGGAAGGTTGGAGCCTCACACACATCTCCAGTGTGAATTCCTCGGAAACCCCTCTCGCCACTCTCACTCAACGCTTCCTCAGCGGAGGCATATGCCAGAAGCATGGGAGCCATTTATTTCCTTCCCTTCTGGGCATTAGATGAGCTTGAACACCAGCCGCGGCACCAGCAGAACCAAGAACAACAGCAGCAGTAACAGGAGCGCCAGGCTGCTGCTCACCCGCCTGAAGCTGCACAGGCCAGAAGGGGCCAGCGCTTGGAAGTGGCTTGAGAGCACCTTGCTGCACATCAGGGGGCCATGGGCACCCATATCTGCACTGGCAGCCCTACTCAGAAGGACTTCCATGAAGGTCTGGTTTCTCTGTTCAATAGATGCCCATCACTCCTCAAGAGATTTCATTCTATTATGAGCACTCACCATGTTTTCCATACCCTGGCGACTTATCTCCTCCATGGAGGTTGCCATCCTTTCCATGGTGATGCGTTCATGCGCCAATGACTCCACAAAGGCTCTGCTCATGGTCACTATGGACTCCTCCATTCGCTCCACACTCACATCGACCCTGGAGACAAAACCTGCCAGAGACTCCTGCATCTGTTCCTGGAGTTTCAGTCCTGCTGATCTTATGGATGTACCCAGAGGCAGAGGGTCGACATGCAGCTGAGCCGAGCTGGCAGAGTCCTGCGCCCTCTGACTAGCACTCTCCACTGTTGTCCCTGTCTCCACAATCTACTGATGCTCACTTGTGAGCTGTGATACACCAGGTGACAACAGTACTCTATGTCCCGAAGGTCCCACTGAGGTGTGAGTGTCTGCGCTGGTGCTGGGTGCGCTGAATTCTGCGGACGCTGCGCCCTCAGAGGTTGCAGATTCCTCTGAGGAGTCTGGAAGCTCAGGCTCTTCCTCCTGGACAGTGGGGACGGGGGCTCTCGATGGTCCTGTGGGGGAGTGAAGGAAAGAGCTAGAGATGTGAGGACAAGGTTACATGCACATTGCATATAGCAGATGATCATAAGTCCATCTGTTATAGCTTCAGAATCATTATCAGTGACTCATGCAATGTCAATGAGAGAGATGGAAAACTATTCTGTCACCAGCTTGCTGTGATGCACCCGTCTGTCCGTCCCCCACTTGCGCCTCATCCTCCAGTCCTGCGATCTCCAGGATCGCCTCCTCCCAGGGGGTGAGGTGGGTTACTGATGGTGGCCCTCCTCCTGTCCTTGCTTGTTCTCTTTTATTGTGAGCTCTCTTTTCCTGCACTGCAACTATGTTCTTCATGTGAGCCCCAAGGAGTTGACTTGACCTGCCACCTGTAGCCACACAGCCTTGGTCTGACTGGGAGACCTCTTTCTCCCTGAAGAAGGGAACAGGACCGCCCTGTGGGCCCTAGCACCATCCAGTAATGCCTGGAGTGAAGCCTCATCAAATTTGGGGGCAGATCTGGCCCTCCCGCTGGCCATTGCTCCTGCAGGCTCCTGTGCCATCTTTATGGTGAAGTTTGGGAGCCTGCAGAGGAAGCAAGGCCTGCTGTGGACCTTAGAAGCAGCAGCAATGATGACATCATATTCTGCGACTCTCTGACTGGAAATACTCAATTGCCAAGGCTTCCCACATGCTGGAAATCAATTGGCCAATTGAGTTAAAATTGCATCAATCTCACAGACCCATTTACAATCGTGTCGGAATCACTAAATTCGGGGTACCTGCCAATTCCCCGCACCTGAACTAAAATCGGCCCTATGTGTTACTTTCTAACCTAAACTCCCAGTTTCTCAGACAGGAATTTCTGGCTTGCAAACCAAGAATATCTGATGAAATGCTGAACTAACTTACAAGATAACCTTCCAAAGTTTTATTCAGCAGAGCAGTAGGAAAAAAATGCCCTGCTCCGAGATGAAGACGTAAGCATCCCTTCTGCTCCCAGGCACTTGACCAATGAATTTGTCTTTCACACAGCTCTGACTGTGAAAGGCAAAATCCAAGTGACATTGCTGGGTTTGTCTGCCCAAAGGTAGACTTTGACATTCATTGTTAAGTTTTTGCAAATGAACTACAATTTGTTTGGTGAAAAATAAAATGAGGTATTAACCCTTTGAGGGGATCTGGTGTAATTTCCACCAAACAGATCACGGTTTGGATTTATTGAGTTGTGAAGAGAATTCTGCACAGTGTTAACAAACCTCAAATAGCACGAGGGCAAAATACTTCAGAAAAAGCTCACCGCCTCCGATCAGACCACAAGCAGTGATCACAGGGTAGTGTAGGTAACGGTTACTGTTTTTCGATGATGCCATCGGCCTGGCTGCTTACAGGCCAATGAAAATTGGAGTGAGGCCAGTGCCAAGGAGGTGCTACAGTCCATATCTTGAGGAAGTCAGGCATTGACATACAGAATGTTTCCTTGAATAGAGCAGCAGAACAAATGTTGAATTAGGAAGGCACTCAAACAGAGTATTTGGACATAAACTGGAAAGAGTGGGAAAGGGATGTGAAACTGGCCAAATCTCACCAGCATAATGCAGTGAATCTCCGAGCTGCAAGTTTACAGAGCAGACTTGAGCTAAATGTAGGTTCAGGAAACAGATGGAGATGGAAGCAGCAGTAACACATGACTTATTACGTTGTGGCACTTTGATCACACGTCTGCATACACCATGGTCCCATGACTTGAATTTCCACACTACAGTTCAGTTTCCTCTTAACTTTATGAACAGCTTGTAGATGATATACACTGCAGCCACGGTGCGCCGGTGGTGGAGGGAGTGAATGTTTAAGGTGGTGGGTGGGGTGCTAATCAAGCGGGCTGCTTTGTCTTGGATGGTGTCGAGCTTCTTGAGTGTAGTTGGAGCTGCACTCATCCAGGCAAATGGAGAGTATTCCAACGCACTCTTGACTTGTGCCTTGTAGATGGTAGAAAGGCTTTGGGGGGTCAGGATGTGAGTTACCTGTCCTTTTTATTTCTTCTCCCTGACTGAGATAAATCTTGCTTAGGCCCCTATTAGAGGCGCTCTATTATGGGTTGCTGAGCAAGATAGGCACAAGTGATTCTGCAACCCTCTGCATCACACCTTCCAATACAGCAGAGCTGAGGCGGAGACCCATCCTCTGAGGATTCACAGATGCGAATCCATGTCCGCCTATATTCCCGTGTGACTGTGCTTCCCACAGCTGCACTGCCATTATTTAAAATTAGGTATTTTCCTGACTACTCTATGAATTTAGTAGCATATGTTTTCACAGTGAGTGCCAGTGACAATCAGTAGAAAAAGGAAACTAGCAATTTGTAGATTGGAAACATTAGATTTCACGTGGGCATGTAGAATTCTCTGCTAATCCCTGTACAGATGTTAGAATGCGTTTCAAATTGAATTCATAGATAATAACTATTCAAAACCCATTTGGAAAAAGTCTCAACATAAGACAAAAATGCCAGTCAATCTTAGTATCTCAAAGGATAGTAGAGAAGGAAACTGACAAACATCCTTATTGCTCAGCTATCCATATTCTCAAATACCTTCCTGCATTATTGCAAGTTACAAATTCAATTTCTCTATTTGAGGAAATGAAATGTCTCAGCCATATTTCTCGTCCAGTTCAACAATAAAGCTATTAAATTAAAAATAGAAAATGTTGTAAGTACAATAGCAGGCTGATCATCTGTAAAGAGCAAAGCTAAATCAATATTTTCGATGTTTATGCTCCCTCGATAGAGGAATTAAGTTGTCGAGTCAAAAACATTTTGTTCAGTCTTATCAACTTTACCCTTCTACATCCACCATCTCACTTCAGAACAGTGAGTGCTCCATGTGTCCTTGCCAACATTCTTCCTTCAACCAATACCAGCAAAAACAAACCATCCAGTCATTCAGTCATTTGCTGTTTGTGGGACTTTGCTGTGTGAAAATAAGTTGCTGCATTTGCTACAAAACAACAGTGACCACACTTCGAAAGTACTTAATTGGTTGCAAAGCTCTTTGGAATAGCCCAAGGATGTGATAAGACGCTATAGAATTACAGGTTCTTTCTTCCGTGAAGATGGGTACTGCAAAGATAGAGCAAGGAAAATCTTGAAAAGAAAACCCCTTCACAGCCAGATGGTTTCTTCAATAATTTGAACAGATTTTCTTGGCCGCAGATCAGGTGGGAGTTGATAGCAATGCTGGATCTGCTGATCACATCGGAACACTTTGGTCCAGCCTAAGTATAAGCGTCGGCGGGAAACTCGAGCGGCAGAGCGGGGCTATAAAAGGCCCCAGAGACCAGGTAAGGCCTCACAGCATCGGCGGGAAACTCGAGCGGCAGAGCGGGGCTATAAAAGGCCCCAGAGACCAGGTAAGGCCTCACAGCATCGGCAGGAAACTCGAGCGGCAGCGCGGGGCTATAAAAGGCCCCAGAGACCAGGTAAGGCCTCACAGCGTCGGCGGGAAACTCGAGCAGCAGAGCGGGGCTATAAAAGGCCCCAGAGACCAGGTAAGGTCTCACAGCGTCGGCGGCAATCTCGAGCGGCAGAGCGGGGCTATAAAAGGCTCCAGAGACCAGGTAAGGCCTCACAGCGTCGGCGGGAAACTCGAGCGGCAGAGCGGGGCTATAAAAGGTTTGCAGAGACCCAGGTAAGTCTCCGAACTCGGAGCTTGGCGGGAAGGAGAGAGGTAAAAAGTAATCCAAGTGTGACGTCACCAGAAAGCGGGTAAGTGATTGGTTGGTAAGTATTTCTCTCTTTTCTAAGCTTAAACTCTGTGGTTTATAGTTTCTAAGGTGCGATATTCATCATCTAGAATCGGGGCAGAGGGTATTTAAAAAGAATACTAATAAATTTAATTAATTACATAGAATGGGAGATCAGGTGATGTGTTGCTGCTGCAATATGTGGGAGCTGGTGGACACCATTGATGCTCACGGTGATCACATTTGCAGTAAGTGTTGGCTGCTCGAGGAATTCCGGCTCCGTGTTGAAGAGCTGGAGTCCGAGCTTCAAACACTGAGACACATCAGGGAGGGGGAGAGTTACCTGGACTCTGTGTATCAGGAGGTAGTCACACCAATTAGATTAATTAATTCAGATGTAGTCCGTGGCCAGGGTCAGGATGGTGTGACTAGAAGTGAGGCAGGTACGGGGATCGAGGAGGTCGTGTTGGAGGAGCCGCAGCCCTTGCTCTTGTCCAACAGGTTTCAGGCTCTTACTCCCTGTGAGGATGGGAACAGGGACTGCGGGGAGGATGAGCAACCTGACCACAGCACCGTGGAGTTGGGGGCCATTCAAGTGGGGGGAGTTAAAAGAAACATTGTAGTGGTAGGGGATAGTATTGTTAGGGGGATAGATAGAGTTCTTTGCAGCCGAGAGCGAGAGTCCCAAAGGTTGTGTTGCCTGCCTGGTGCCAGGGTTAAGGACATCTCCTCTGGGCTGGAGAGAAACTTGGAGTGGGAGGGGGAGGATCCAGTTGTCGTGGTCCATGTTGGTACCAACGACATAGATAGGACAAGGAAGGAGGTTCTGCTGAGGGAGTTTGAGCAGCTAGGGGCCAAATTAAAAAGCAGAACCACAAGGGTAATAAGTTCTGGATTACTACCTGAGCCACGTGCAAATTTGGCTAGGGTAAATAAAATTAGAGAGTTAATTAAATGCGTGGCTCAAAGACTGGTGTGGGAGAAATGGGTTTTGCTTCCTGGGACACTGGCATCAGTACTGGGACAGGAGAGAGCTGTTCCGTTGGGATGAACTTCACTTGGTCAGTGCTGGGACTAGAATCCTGGCAAATCGAATAACTAAGGCTGTAGAGAGGGTTTTAAACTAATCAGTCGGGGGGAGGTTTTAAGAGAGCGAAAAATAAAAATGACAGCGGAGAAGGCAATAGAGCAAGGTAGCAGTGGGGGAATTAAAAACCAGAGCCTGTCAGGAAGGGACAGAATGTATAATGATAAAGGTAAAGTAGTAAAAGGGGTAAAAGCAGGAATAAATTGTCAGAAAACATATTTGAAATTTCTTTATCTGAATGCACGCAGCATTCGTAAAAAATTGACGAGTTGACGGTGCAAATAACTACACATGGGTATGATCTGGTGGCCATTACGGAAACATGGCTGCAAGACAATCATGACTGGGAATTAAACATACAAGGGTATTTGACAATTAGGAAGGACATACAGGAAGGAAAGGGAGGTGGGGTTGCTATGTTAATCAAGGATGGAATCACTGCAATAGTCAGAAATGATATTGGGTCAAAGGATCAAGACAGTGAAACAGTTTGGGTGGAGATAAGGAATAATAAGGGGAAAAAGTCACTAGTGGGCGTAGCCTATAGGCCTCCTAACAGTTGCAACTCTGTTGGTCGGAGTGTAAGATTCAAAATTTTCAGTAATTTTAATCACGCAAGAAAACAGGGTTAATAAGACAGTTTTATTGACCAAAAGAAGCTTGTACAGAAAAACCTTTGATAAAAAGGGCATACAAAATGGCCGCCGGACCTCGTGATCAGTTTCTGGGACCATTTGATTTCTGTTACTGCAAGCCAGACAGGCTTGTGGATTGAGGACAGTAAGCCCGCGAAAGCCAGTATCGGGAAAACGAAACTCAGGGAACTGAGCATACATATTAATTGGATTCTAAGTACAGGACAGTTTCAGGTAACAGGATGGGGCCCATCAAGAAATGGGCGGACATTTGAATCAACACTTAAACCCATTTACTGTACAATGGAAAAACCGTTTAACAGCCATCAAGGGCAATCTCCAGACCGATCAATATACGAACCGAGTTACGGTGACAAAGTAAAAGACATTATCGGCCAGGAAGGCCAGTTAAGCTATCACCAGCTCCCGTTGTAAGACAAAGCGCCCCTGCAGAGATTTCTGCCCGCCAAAAATATTACAAAGACAGACTATGATTTGGCGGGAGATAAGACTGTCCCAAAAGGGTATAACTGTGGATTGAAAAGTCCATCAGGGGCTTCGCTTCAGCTTCGCTTCAGTTTCGCTTCAGATTCATGCTTCGGGAACACACTTCTTCTACCTCGGTAGCTTCGGAATTCGAGTAGGACGTTTCGGGACGGACTCTTCGGTTAAGGCAGCGTGGTCGGTGTTCGGCCAGGCAAGGCTCGGCCACGACGGGAAGACGACGAGGGTGGCCCGGGTACTTTTGTCGGGAGATCATCGACGACCCAGGCCGAAGGAGAAGACACCCTCAGGAAAACCGACGAGCCAGGCTGGAGGGAGAAATAAAAGGACACTCCGGGCCTAGCCCTCCAGGGCCTCAACATACCATTCAACCAGGAACTTTCCCTGTGCAGTTCTGCAACATCACATCGGTGACTGAGTCTTCCATGGGCATCCAGTTCTTAAAGGCACGTCGGTAACGGATTCAGCCATGACGAGCGCTCATCGAGACTGTATCTGCTGCTCCATCGCCTGAGAGAAAAACAAACTGCGCCAGAAGCTTCCAAATCCACGTGATGGCGGAAAGCTGTGCCAAAGGGCTGCGAACCCCCTCTTTTGCGAATCTGAAAGTGGTGAGCATGATTCCGAGTTCCTCAAGTTGAAACTTAGTTTAGGTCTAGGGTAATCGTAATGTGTTTCCCCTTTTACGATGTGCCGTGTGTTCCCCATTTCCATAGAGTTAAGTTTATAGATATGTGCATGATTGTAGTTAATTTGATCTGTGCTTATGACATGTATTTTACAATGCTGCAAACTGTTTTGTAATAAAAGCCTCCATTTTGTGTTATTCAACCTGGTCTATTGAGTTTTTCTCTGCACTACAGTTCCCTGCACCTAAGTCCAAGGTCTAGAACCGTAGGGAAGAGTGGGTCGAACCACTCAAGGGTAATTATTGCACGAAGCCTGGTAGGAGACCAGAACGAGCAAGAGAAACCCCCTACAGGAGTATAAATCAGGAAATAGTTGGGGCTTGTAATAAGGGAACAGCTATAATCATGGGGGATTTTAACTTTCATATTGACTGGACAAATCAAATTGGGCAGGGCAGCCTTGAGGAAGAGTTCATAGAGTGTATTAGAGACGGGTACCTTGAGCAGTATGTAACTGAACCAACCAGGGGGCAGGCAATCTTAGATCTGGTCCTGTGTAATGAGACAGGATTAATAAAAAATGTCCTAGTAAAGGATCCCCTTGGAATGAGTGACCATAATATGAGTTGGATCTCAAACCAGCGTACTAAGCTTAAATGAAGGAGACTATGAAGGTATGAGAGTAGAATTGACTAAAGTGGACTGGGAAAACAGATTAAAGTGTAAGACGGTACAAGAGCAGTGGTCTACATTCAAGGAGATATTTCACATCTTTCAAGATAAATATATTCCACTGAGGAAAAAGGGGAGTAAAAGAAAAGACAGCCATCCGTGGCTTAGTAAAGTAATAAAGGATAGTATTCGACTGAAAACAAGGGCATATAAATTAGCCAAATCTAGTGGGAGGATAGAAGATTGGGAAGCATTTAAAAGCCAGCAAACAATAACTAAAAGATTAATTAAGAAAGGGAAGATAGATTATGAATGTAAACTAGCAAAAAATATAAAAACAGATAGCAAGAGTTTCTACAGCTATATAAAAAGAAAAAGGGTGGCTAAAGTGAACATTGGTCCCTTAGAGGATGGGACCGGGAAACTAGTGGTGGGGAACATGGAGATGGCAAAGACGCTGAACAAATATTTTGTATCAGTCTTTACAGTAGAGGACACTAAAAATATCCCAACACTGGACAAACAGGGGGCAATGGGGGGGGGAGGAGCTAAACACGATTAAAATCACTAAGGAGATGGTACTCAGTAAAATAATGGGACTTAAGGCGGATAAATACCCTGGACCTGATGGCCTACATCCTAGGGTCTTGAGAGATGTGGCGGTAGGGATTGTGGATGCATTGGTGATCATTTTCCAGAACTCCCTGGACTCAGGAAAGGTCCCGGCAGATTGGAAAACTGCTAATGTAACACCCTTATTTAAGAAGGGAAGTAGACAAAAAGCTGGAAACTATAGACCAGTTAGCCTAACATCTGTGGTTGGCAAAATGTTGGAGTCCATTATTAAAGAAACAGTAACAGAGCATTTGGATAAACATAATTTAATAGGACAGAGTCAGCATGGTTTTACGAAGGGGAAGTCATGTTTGACAAATTTGCTCGAATTCTTTGAGGATGTAACATACAGGGTGGATAAAGGGGAACCAGTGGATGTAGTGTATTTGGTCTTCCAAAAGGCATTTGACAAGGTTCCACACAAAAGATTACTGATCAAGATAAAAAATCATGGGATTGGGGGTAATATACTGGCATGGGTGGAAGATTGGCTATCTAACAGAAAACAAAGAGTTGGAATAAATGGTTCGTTCTCGGGCTGGCAATCAGTAACTAGTGGTGTTCCGCAGGGGTCAATGCTGGGACCCCAACTCTTTACAATCTATATTAACGATTTGGAGGAAGGGACCGAGTGCAACATATCCAAGTTTGCCAACGATACAAAGATGGGAGGGAAAGCAGTGAGTGAGGAGGACATAAAAAACCTGCAAAAGGACATAGACAGGCTAAGTGAGTGGGCAGCGATTTGGCAGGTGCAATATAATATTGGAAAGTGTGAGGTTATGCACTTTGGCAGAAAAAATCAAAGAGCAAGTTATTATCTAAATGGAGAGAAACTGCAAGTGCTACATTACAAAGGGATCTGGGGGTCCTGGTGCATGAAACGCAAAAAGTTAGTATGCCGGTGCAGCAGGTGATCAGAAGGCCAATGGAATCTTGGCTTTTATTGCAAGGGGGGTGGAGTATAAAAACAGGGAAGTCTTGCTGCAGTTAAACAGGGTATTGGTGAGGCCACACCTGGAATACTGCGTGCAGTTTTGGTTTCCATATTTAAGAAAAGATATACTTGCTCTCGAGGCAGTTCAAAGAAGGTTCACTCGGTTGATTCCAGAGATGAGGGGGTTGACGTATGAGGAAAGGTTGAGTAGGTTGGGACTCTACTCATTGGAGTTCAGAAGAATGAGAGGCGATCTTACCGAAACATATAAGATTGTGAGGGGGCTTGATCGGGTGGATGCGGTGAGGATGTTTCCACTGATGGGTGAGACTAGAACTAGGGGGCATAATCTTAGAATAAGGGGCTGCCCTTTCAAAACTGAGATGAGGAGAAACTTCTTCACTCAGAGGGTAGTAAATCTATGGAATTTGCTACCCCAGAGAGCTGTGGAAGCTGCAACATTAAATAAATTTAAAATGGAGATAGACATTTTCCTAGCAGATAAGGGAATTAGGGGTTACGGGGAGAGGGCAGGGAAGTGGACGTGAGTCTAGATTCAGATCAGCCATGATCCTATTGAATGGCGGAGCAGGCCCGAGGGGCCGTATGGCCTACTCCTGCTCCTATTTCTTATGTTATTATGTTCTTATGTACTGTCTGTGAGTTCTCAGCCTGAATAACATCTGTCATTATTTTTGGGCAGGAAGCCCATTTCTGTTGTAGGATTCAAAGAAGTGCAGCAGCTTAAAGGCGAGGTCATTTTCTGCCAGGAATCTTGATTTGAGAGAGCTTCAGGCATGCAAAAAGTCTCTGGAAGAAGTTGTTTCCATACCCAGAATGTCCATTTCACCGATGTAGCTACAGAAATGTTATTCGAACAAGTGTCCCAGTGAATGGGAGCTCTCTTCGGGGCAAAGGGCACCAAACCTTGAATATGAAAGGAGGTAGCAGTGACTGTGCCCTGCAACATTTACTTGAACTGGAAGCAATGCTTATCAGGTTGGCCAAGGTAGCATGATCCACCAATTACTTGATATTAAGGCAGTTTCCCAAGCGTGCATGGCACATAAGGTTTCTTCCCCTGCATCCTGTCTTTGAATGCAGAATGTACCAAGAAGTAAAAAAGGGGGAGAAAAAAGTGGAAATATAAGTGATGGGCTCGGGTCCATCGAACTGTAGTCCCAAAAGAATCTAATGGAGACACAGCAAATAGCCATGTTGTGTACTCCCACCACTGGGGGTGTGTCCAGAATAAAGCTTACAATAAGTTGTAGAACACCTCAGTCATACACCAATCACCAAGGGGAAAACACTGGGGTACTAAACACTAGGCGTGCACACATTACATTTTGGAAATGAAAATTTATTTGCGCTTAATCAGTACCGCGTTAGTACTCCCCTGGCATCATCTCACCTGCTTGGTATCCCTCAGTTGCTCCTTCTTCTTCTTCCTCAAAAAAAATACAAAATGGTGGAATTCCCATAGGGATATCTATTGTCCCAAATTGTAAAATGTAGGAATTAACAGCGGGGTTGGGGTTATTGTCTCTGGCCAGTCAGAAGCCTCTGAGCTGCTCCAGGGACCCCCGTGCAGTTTCAAAGCGCTCCCCTATTCCTGGTTCTGACCGCCGGACTTATTCGGTAGTGATGTAGACAGAAAACGTGACTCGTGGTTGGGTGCAAAACAGACCAGCATTTATTGAAACAAAAAGAAGGAAACAAATTGAAAATAAAGGATACAGCACACTTACGCTGAAATACAGCACTTCACTTAACACAGTACACTTCTTGTCCACTAAAGCACTTGTTTACTTAATAGAACATGGTTGCTTAAAGGCAGCAGTCTACTTCTTAGTACAACACTGTTACTTAGATACAGCACTTTTTAAATACAGCTACTTCGTGTCCACTGAAGCACCTTTTCTGCTTAGTGCAACACCCTTTGAATAGCACTTTCAATACAGAACTCTTAGTGTTCACTACAGCACTTTTCTGCTAGTGCAACACTGTTACTTAAATAGGGGAGGAGAAAACAGACACAACGAGGGAAAATCGACTAAAATTAGAGTTCTAACAAAATTTCCCTTAATTCCCACCCCTATACCTATTCTAAGTTGCCTTGTAATGGGCCAGAAAAATATATGCTCACCAATGAAAATGCCTGCTCCGTGCCCTTGCGGTCTTTGATCTTCACTGCCCCAAAGTAGAGAACACCCCAGTATTTTAAAAGTAAACTGCTGGTATTCCACTCCTTTAGGCAGGCTCCCAAGTTGTAGAGGGCACGGAGACGAGGCTGCAGAGAGAGAGATCACTTCCTGAGAAGCTATTTTATACCCCATTTGGGGCCAAAATCTTCCCGCCCAAATCTAGATGCGTCTGGGCTAAACAAAAGGGATCCGATGTCCCCATTACCCGTGATGGGTTTTGGATGAATTACCCATTTATCATGATGGGTTTGTGAATGTATTCCCATTCATCATACTGGGTTTGAATAGAGCTGTCTTGGTTTGAAAAAAAGCATATCTTTCCTTAATTGCTGAGTAAACAGCCTTGGAAGTTAGTGTAAACAAAAGTCATTGTCCTGTGGTCAAACTGAAACCGCAGTCTCAAGCGGTTAATCCTTTGCGTAAACATTGTAGCAGTTTCTGTAAACAAACATCGATTGTCTCTGCAGGGAGGGAAACTCCCTGAACTGCCTTTGATTGGCAGTTTAGTCAGCCATCTTTGATCTTCCCTTTTTATATGCACACAGTCTGTGTCCTGCCACAAGGTCGGGCAGCCATCTTTGATTACCCCTTTTTCACAGACACAACAGGCTGCCTTTTCAAGTCCTTTTTGTCTTCTGCCACGTGGTCTGATGGCCATTTTTATCCCTGGATTTTTAACGGTATATTACCCAGGTATTCTTTAATCAAAAATCAATCTTTGGAACTGTAGGAAATTTCGAACCAAAACAAAAAAATGACAGTGCTAAAATCCACATCTATGTTCAAAAATATTAAAAGAAGGGCAAGAACAGATTGCCAGGCCCATCAGTTTTTATCCTCCAAACTACACAGTATATCCTCATACATCACACTCCCCGACCACTCATAATACAATCTCTATCTTTCTCATATCTTTAATTTGGAGATGGAGCAGCTTCCGGGTTTAATTAACTAGCTCAGTCTTTGACATCGAAAAATGGGCCAAATCTGGAAGTGCCATCATCAGATTAGTAAATTCAACTACTAGAACTTAATCGTTATCACCCGAGTAGATAAATTTGGTTCCACTTTTCCATGTTTAGAGGAAAAGTGCCAAAAATGTAGGAACAAAGCAGATCGTCGACAGTAAAAGTCTAAACTTGATCTGTTAACACGGCGAGTGTCAGCCTTGGCTCAGTGCCAACACTCTTGCCTCTGAGCCAGAAGGTTGTGGGCTCATAATCCCACTCCAGAAACTTAAAGATGAAATCTAGGCTGACACTGCAGTGCAATACTGAGGGAGTGTTGCACTGCCTAGAGGTGCTTTCTTTTAGATGAGGCCCCGGCTGCAGGCTCAGGTGGGTGTAAACGATCTCATGGCACTGTTTTGAAGAAAAGCAGTGGAGTTCCTGGCCAATATTTATACAACCAACATCACTAAATCAGATTATCTAGCCATTTTCGTATTGCTGTTTGTTGGACCTTGCTGTGGATGAATTGAGTGCTGTGTTTCCTACATGACAACAGTAACTACACTTCAAAAGTACTTAATTGGCTGTAAAGTGTTTTGGGATGACCTGAGGTTATGAAAGGTGTTATATAAATGCAAGTCTTTCTTTCAATGAAACAATGTGCTCTGAACATGAAATAGTTTCAGGTTCAAGCCTTTATATATGGATGATTAATGAATTTTATAAACTGCAAAAGAAAATTTTTAAAGCAAGACAATAAGATCCAAGTCCCAAAGTTTACTGCTCATAGTTCATAGGCTATCTATCCTTACATTACACAGAAAGATTTTTACAATATGAATGAATCAGGTCCTAATTACTCTGATTTAATTATTTTGTTCTGTGATTGTGTGCTGCTGGTAGTGTAAACATTTACTGCTTTTTCATGTGTTATCGGGATGTGGTTATTAAAGGCACATTTACTGCCCGTCCTTACTTGCCTTATGGGACCTCTTTTAGAGACAGAATGGTTCCAGTGGGAGATGAAATTCAAATGGCCTATTTGGGCCTTGCATGGAACAGCAATGCCTACAATTGTGGCACCTGTTGAGACTTGTTAACTTAGCCTACTTTGGGGATTGAACTCAGGACTTTCTAACCTGTATGGCTTAGCTATTCGCTGACATAACCTATTGAGCCATTAAGGGTCCCATCTGATTCTGCTTAACAGGCTGAACAGATCTGGTTGTCCAATTAAAAGATAAAATTGATCTGACAGCTTTACCCATGGAACTCTGATACTACCTCAAAGCTGGAAGCTTGAAGACTCTGGAAATGTCATCAATAGAAAACTTAACACCAACATTCGGCAAAAAATTCTCTACAAGCTGATTAAGAATGCTGGAAGATGTGCTTGCAGATTCTTTAATTGCCTTAAGACGATTGATTTCTTTAATTGAAGATTCAATTGAAGATTGAAAACTTTAATTCTGAGAAGAATTTCTGGAAATATGACACATAATAAGGAATGAGTCTCCCAATGGGGCTTCCATTATCCTGCCTTATATTATTATATCATGAGAAGAAATTATTTTTATGCAGTGAGTTGTTGTGATCTGGAATGGACTGCTTGAAAGGTGGTGGAAGCACGTTCAATAATAACTTTCAAAAGGGAATTGGATATATACTTGAAAAGGAAAAAATTGCAGAGCTATGGGGAAAGAGCAGAGGAGTGCGACTAATTTTACAGCTCTTTCAAAGAGCCGGCACAGGCACGATGGGCTAAATGGCCTCCTTCTGTGCTGTATGATTCTATGATTTGAGAGACGTGTGCTCCCCATTCAATGTCCTTATCAATATTCTGAATGTTATCTAAAACTATGGATTGAAGTTCAGACTAGGATTACTACAATCCCAGAGCATGTTCAGTTCCTGAGGAATTCTTGAGTCACTTTGAATGAGTGGAAAATGGGGAATGTAAAACATTGGGCAGGATTTACTCCTGGAGTTACAGCATAACACACCTGTGGACCAGGTGCCTGGCAGTCACACTACTGGTTCCCTGCTCTTACCCATGTCCATCCAGGATTTGGCACGAGAAGTGACAGGGGTTATATAATATATCCTCTCCCTCCCCCCTTCCCCACCCCCTGACCCGACGTCCACCTCGGTGATCCCCAGCCTTTCCAGCATGTTGTGCACCTGCCAAGCTTATGCCATACAAGTGAGCTCCCCTGATCCTGAGCATTTGGGAGGTCACCAGGCAGATCCCAGCATTTACACCGGGATTAAAGTCCCGCGGGTTTACTCCCCTTTAAATTTTTGTGGGCTGCTTTTCAGTGTTTTTTCTGCAAGTTTTATTGGCAAGCATTTTTGCACATAGATAAGGAAAGTCTCTTAAAATTAATTTGACTGAGAAAACAGGTTTGAGAATGGCCAGATTAGGTAACATTAGTTAAAATAATAAAAATAGGAGAGAAAGAAAGAATGGAGTAAAAGGGAAGAATGGGAAAAAGGAAGAGATTGAGGAAAAGGACTGTTACAATCAAGCCAAGCTAACAAATTACTTTATATTTAGTCTATGAGGAATAAACATCAAAGCTATCTCATTAGCATCTACCTATTTTTACAGACAACGTTTAAAAAATAATTGCATCCATACATTGTACTGTAAAACACAATGTTTAAAGTAACTCTATTTTTCAAATCCTTTCCGTGGAAACAGTCAACAGATCCCAAAATAATATATTAGCATGGATAGAGAATTGGCTAACTAACAGAAAGCAGAGAGTCGGGATAAATGGGTCATTTTCCGGTTGGCAAACGGTAACTAATGGGGTGCCACTGGGATCGGTGCTGGGGCTTCAACTATTTACAATCTACATTAATTAATTGAATGAAGGGACCGAGTGTAATGTAGCCAAATTTGCGGATGATACAAAGAGGGGTGGGAAAGCAAGTTGTACAGAGGACTCAAAGAATCCGCAAAGGGATATAGACAGGCTAAGTGAGTAGGCAAACACTTGGCAGATGGTGTATAATGTGGGAAAGTGCGAGGTTATCCACTTTGGCAGGAAAAATAAAAAAGCAAATTATTATTTAAATGGAGAGAGATTACAAAATGCTACAGTTCAGAGGGACCTGGGGGTCCTTGTGCATGAAACACAAAAAGTTAGCATGCAGGTACAGCAAGTAATAAAAAAGGCAAATGGAATGTTGGCCTTTATTTCAAAGGGGTTGGAGTATAAAAGCAGGGAAGTTCTGCTACAACTGTACAGGGTATTGGTGAGACCACACCTTGAGTACTGCATACAGTTTTGGTCTCCTTATTAAAGGAAGGATATACTTGCATTGGAGGCAGTTCAGAGACGATTCACTAGATTAATTCCAGAGATGAGGGGGTTGACTTATGAGGAAAGGTTGAGCAGCCTGGGCCTATACTCTTTGGAATTTAGAAGAATGAGAGGTGATCTTATTGAAACATATAAGATACTGAGGGGATACGACAAGGTAGATGCAGAGAGAATGTTTCCCCTCATGGGAAAATCTAGAACCCTGGGGCACAGTTTTACAATAAAGGGTCGCCCTTTTAGAACTGAGATGAGGAGGAATTTCTTCTCTCAGAGGGTCATAAATCTGTGGAATTCTCTGCCCCAGATAGCTGTGGAGGCTGGGCGATTAAATACATTTAAGGTGGAGATGGACAAATTTTTGCAAGATAAGGGAGTGAAGGGTTATGGGGAGCGGGCGGGGAAGTGGCTTTGAGCCCAAGATCAGCCATGGTCTTATTGAATGGCGGAGCAGGCTCAAGGGGCCAAGTGGCCTATTGCTGCACCTATTTCTTATGTTCTTAAAATGTGACATGGGAAGAACGGAGGTAAGGAGAAGAATGGGGAAAAGTAGATAATGGAAAAATAATAGAATGGGAAGAATCGGGAAAAGTAGAATGGGAAAAAAGGAAAAAGTGGGGCAAAGGGAAGAATGAAGGAAAGGGAAGTATGGAGAAAAAAGAACAACAACAACTTGTATTTATATACCACCTTTGACATAGTAAAATGTCCCAAGGCGCTTCACAGGAGAGATATAAGACAAAAAATTTACACCAAGCCACATAAGAAAATATAGCAGATGACCAAAAGCTTGGTCAAAGAGGTAGGTTTTAAGGAGCGTCTTAAAGGAGGTAAGAGAGGTAGAGAGGCTTATGGAGGGAGTTCCAGAGCTTAGGGCCTAGGCACAGAAGGCACGGCCACCAATGGTTGAGTGATTATAATCAGGGATGCTCAAGAGGGTTGAATTTGAGGAGCACAGATATCTCGGGGGGTGGGGCTTGTTGTGTTTGTGTATAATAAGACACAGACTGCAGGACAATGGTACAACAGGTGTTTACTCAACATGGCTCACATGGGAACTGATCTGTACAGATTATTACTCAGTACTATATACAGGTGTGGTCACTGCCGGTACTTAAGTATACATGAGCTGTAAAAGATAGTTCCCCCCTTAAAGGTATAAGAACATAAGAACATAAGAAATAGGAGCAGGAGTAGGCCAATCGGCCCCTCGAGCCTGCTCCGCCATTCAATAAGATCATGGCTGATCTGATCCTAACCGCCAATCCACTATCACAGAACCATCTCCTGAATCTAACAGAATTAGACACATGAAATAGGAGCAGGATCAGGCTACACGGCCCCTGGGCCCGCTTCGCTACCCACAGGGCCATGACGGATCCGAACCTAGACTCATGTCCAATTTCCTGCCCGCTCCCCGTAACCCTTAATTCCCTTTACTTCTAGGAAACTGTCTATTTCTGTTTTAAATTTATGTAATGATGTAGCTTCTACAGCTTTTTGGGGCAGCATATTCCATGGACCTACCACCCTCTGAGTGAAGTAGTTCCTCCTCATCTCAGTTATGAAAGAGCAGCCCCTTATTCTAAGACCATGCCCCCTAGTTCTAGTTTCACCCATCATCGGGAACATCTTCCCTGCATCCACCCGATCCAACCCCTTCACAATCTTATATGTTTCAATAAGATCGCCTCTCATTCTTCTGAACTCCGATGAGTAGAGTCCCAATCTACTCAACCTCTCCTCATATGTCCATCCCCTCATCCCCGGGATTAACCGAGTGAACCTTCTTTGTACTGACTCGAGAGCAAGTATGTCTTTTCTTAAGTATGGACACCAAAACTGTACGCAGTATTCCAGGTGCGGTCTCACCAATACCTTGTACAACTGAAGCAATACCTCCCTATTTTTATATTCTATCCCCCTAGCAATGAAAGCCAACATTCCATTGGCCTTCTTAATCACTTGCTGCACCTGCATACTAACCTTTTGAGTTTTGTGCACCAGGACACCCAGATCCCTTTGTACTTCAGTACTTTCCATTTTCTTGCCATTAAGATAATAACTTGCTCTACGATTTTTCCTGCCAAAGTGCATAACCTCACACTTTCCAGTATTGTATTCCATCTGCCAAATCTCTGCCCACTTACTTAGCTTGTCTATGTCCCCTTGAAGGTTTTTTATGTCCTCCTCACTCACTACTTTCCCCCCCATCTTAGTATCATCTGCAAACTTTGATATGTTACCCTCGGTCCCCTCCTCCAAATCGTTAATATAGATTGTAAAGAGTTGGGGACCCAGCACTGACCCCTGCGGAACACCACTAGTTACTGATTGCCAGTCTGAGAATGAACCATTTATCCCAACTCTCTGCCTTCTGTTAGATAGCCAATCCTCTATCCATGCCAGAATATTACCCCCAATCCCGTGATTTTTTATCTTAAGCAATAATCTTTTGTGTGGCACCTTGTCAAATGCCTTTTGGAAGTCTAAATACACTACGTCCACTGGTTCCCCTTTATCCACCCTATACGTTACTTCCTCAAAGAACTCCAGCAAATTTGTCAAACATGACTTCCCCTTCATAAAACCATGCTAACTTTGTCTTATTAAATTATGATTATCCAAATGTCCTGTTACTGTCTCCTTAATAATGGACTCCAAAATTTTACCTACCACAGATGTTAGGTCTATAGTTTCCAGCCTTCTGTCTACTGCCCTTTTTAAATAAGGGTGTTACATTAGCAGTTTTCCAGTCTGCCGGGACCATTGCCGAGTCCAGGGAGTTTTGGAAAATTATTACCAATGCATCCACAATCCCTACCGCCACTTCCCTCAAGACCCTAGGATGTAAGCCATCAGGTCCAGGTGATTTATCCGCCTTGAGTCCCATTATTTTACCGAGTACCACTTCCTTAGTGATTTTGATCGTGTTTAGCTCCTCCCCACGTTTAGCCCCCTCTTTGTCCAGTGTTGGGATATTCTTAGTGTCTTCTACTGTAAAGGCTGATGTAAAATATTCATTCAGTGTTTTTGCCATCTCCATATTTCCCACCATTAATTTCCCGGTCTCATCCTCTAAGGGACCAACATTTACTTTAGCCACCCTTTTTCTTTTTATATAATTATAAAAACTCTTACTGTCTGTTTTTATATTTTTTGCTAATTTACTTTCATAATCTATCTTCCCTTTCTTAATCAATCTTATTGTTATTTTTTGCTGTCTTTTAAAGTTTTCCCAATCCTCTATCCTCCCACTAGATTTGGCTACCTTATATGCCCTTCTTTTTAGTCGAATACTATCCTTACTTTCTTTACTTAGCCACGGATGGCTGTCTTTTCTTTTACACCCCTTTCTTCTCAGTGGAATATATATTTTTTGGAAGTTGTAAAATAACTCCTTAAATGTACACCACTGATCATGTATCATCTTACCTTTTAATCTATTATCCCAATCCACTCTACTCAATTCTGCTCTCATACCTTCATAGTCTCCTTTATTCAAGCTTAGCACGCTTGTTTGAGATCCAAACTTCTCACCCTCTAATTGAATATGGAATTCAACCGTGTTATGGTCACTCATTCCAAGGGGATCCTTTACTGGGACATTTTTAATTAATCCTGTCTCGTTACACAGGACCAGATCTAAGGTTGCCTGCCCCCTGGTCGGTTCAGTTACATACTGCTCAAGAAACCCATCCCTAATACACTCAATGAACTCATCCTCAAGGCAGCCCTGCCCAATTTGATTTGTCCAATTAATATGATAGTTAAAATCCCCCATAATTATAGATGTTCCCTTATTACAAGCCTCAACTATTTCCTGATTGATACTCCGTCCAACAGAGTTGCCACAGTTCGGAGGCCTATAGACTACGCCCACTAGTGTTTTTTTCCCATTATTATTCCTTACCTCCACCCAAACTGTTTCATTGCCCTGATCTTTTGACCCAATATCATTTCTCTGTATTACAGTGATTCCTTCCTTTATTAACATAGCCACCCCACCTCCCCTTCCTTCCTGCCTGTCCTTCCTGATCGTTAAACAACCTGGTATGTTTAATTCCCAGGCATTGTCACCCTGCAGCCATGTTTCTGTAATGGCCACAAGATCATACCCATATGTAGTTATTTGTGCCATTAACTCATCTATTTTGTTACGAATGCTACGTGCATTCAGATAGAGAACTTTCAAAGATGTTTTGTGACACTTAGTTCCTGCTTTTGCCCTTTTTATTACTTTACCTTTTACTCCATACCTTCTGCCCCTTCCTGACATGCTCTGGTTTTTAATTTCCCCACTGCTACCTAAGTCTATGACCTTCTCTGTTGTCATTTGTATTATTTGCACTCTAGGAACCTCCCCCCCACTAGTTAGTTTAAAGCCCTCTCTACAGCCCTAGTTATATGATCCGCCAGGACTCTAGTCCCAGCACTGGCCAAGTGAAGCCCATCCCAATGGAACAGCTCCCTCCTGCCCCAGTACTGGTGCCAGTGTCCCAGGAAGCAAAACCCATTTCTCCCACACCAGTCTTTGAGCCACGCATTTAACTCTCTTATTTTATTTGTCCTAGCCAAATTCGCTCGTGGCTCAGGTAATAATCCAGAGATTATTACCCTTGTTGTTCTGCTTTTTAATTTGGCCCCTAGCTGCTCAAACTCCCTCAGCAGAACCTCCTTCCTTGTCCTATCTATGTCGTTGGTACCAACATGGACCACGACAACTGGATCCTCCCCCTCCCACTCCAAGTTTCTCTCCAGTCCAGAGGAGATGCCCTTAACCCTGGCACCGGGCAGGCAACACAGCCTTTGGGACTCTCGCTCTTGGCTGCAAAGAGCTCTATCTATCCCCCTAACGATACTATCCCCTACCACTACAACATTTCTTTTACTCCCCCCACTTGAATGGCCCCCCGCTCCATGATGCTGTGGCCAGGTTGCTCATCCTCCCCGCAGTCCCTGTTCCCATCCTCACAGGGAGTAAGAGCCTTGAACCTGTTGGACAAGTGCAAGGGCTGCAGCTCCTCCAACACTACCTCCTGGATCCCCGTACCTGCCTCACTTCTAGTCACACCATCCTGACCCTGGCCACGGACTACATCTGAATTAATTAATCTAATTGGTGTGACTACCTCCTGATACACAGAGTCCAGGTAACTTTCCCCCTCCCTGATGTGTCTCAGTGTTTGAAGCTCGGACTCCAGCTCTTCAACACGGAGCCGGAATTCCTCGAGCAGCCAACACTTACTGCAAATGTGATCACCGTGAGCGTCAATGGTGTCCACCAGCTCCCACATATTGCAGCAGCAACACATCGCCTGATCTCCCATTCCATGTAATTAATTAAATTTATTAATATTATTCTTAAATACCCTCTGCCTCGATTCTAGATGGTGAATATCACACCTTAGAAACTATAAACCAAGGAGATTTAAGCTTAAAAAGGGAGAAATACTTACCAACCAATCACTTACCCACTTTGTGGTGACGTCACACCTTGAATAATTTTTACCTCTCTCCTTGCCTGAGATTGGAGATTGGTGAGGCCTACCTGTTTCTGGGGTAGATGTGACCTGTACGCCGGGTTCATCACCAGGTATGTATGGGCGAGGCATGGGGTTGACTTGTTCCTGTGACTCTAGGATCTGGTCAGCATGGCGTCTCACGATGCTCTCCCCAACGTCCACTATGTACATTAGTGGGCCCTGCCGTGTGCATATCGTTCCTGGCTGCCATTTTTCTGTTCGGTAGTCGCGGGCCAAGACTGGCTGCCCTACATTGAAGCTCCTTGTTGGCTTCTCATGGATGTGCTAGAATTGCTTACTCTCAACATCTCTTCGTACATTTGGTCTGAGCAAATCCAGGCGAGATCTTAACCTTCGGTTAAAGAACATCATGGCTGGGGCCTGGTTGGTGACTGCATGTGTCGCATTCCGGTAGGCGAACAGGAAATTGTCCACCTTGTGCTGCAGCGGAATGTTGTCATTGTGATGTGCCTCAATAAATCCGAGACTCGATGTTAGCGAAACAAAACAAGGCTTTTATTGACTTAGAAGGTAACACACAGAGGAGAATGTATCTTCCATCCAGAGGTCTGCCGTACTGGATGTGCTGCAGGCTGGGCCAGCTTGCATAGGAGCCAGATATGGGCGGAGCCCTACACACAGTACAATACAATGGAAATGAAACTGAAACCAACCACAGTCACAGGCAGAGAAATACTGATGAGTGATGAATGGAATATTTCATCACATTCACCCCTTCTATAGATTTAGTCTGTTCGGGGGTTTGATAGTCCTCTGCGACCGACGTGGCTGTTGTGGTGCCGCGGGTGTCAGCTGGGTGTCCCCGGTGGCCTCCTGGGTCTCTGCCGGGGGTGCCGCCAGAGTTGTTGAAGGGGTAGTTGGTGGGGGTACTGTTGGTCGATGTTCTTCCGGGGGTGATGAAAGAGTAGTGGGTGGGTAAGAGTTGCTGTGATTGTTGTTGCTGCTGTTGTCGTGGTTGTTGTCGTTACCGGCTGGGGCGACGTCTTTTATGGACACGGTGTCCTCCCTTCCATCGGCATGCCGGACATACACGTATTGGGGGTTGGCATGGAGTAGGTGCACTGACTCCACGAGAGGGTCCGTCTTGTGGCCCCTCACATGCCTTCGCACGAATACCGGACCTGGGGTGGAGAGCCATGACGGCATGGATACGCCTGAGGTGGATTTCCGGGGAAAGACAAACATTCGCTCGTGAGGCGTGGCATTAGTGGCAGTACACAATAGCGACCGTATCGAATGGAGCACATCTGGGAGGACTTCCTGCCAGCGGGAGATAGGGAGGCCTTTGGTCCTTAGAGCTAGAGTGACTGCTTTCCATACTGTCCCATTCTCTCGCTCCACTTGACCGTTACCCCGGGGGTTGTAGCTGGTGGTACGGCTCGTGGCGATCCCCCTGGACAGCATGTACTGGCGTAGCTCTTCACTCATGAAGGACGCCCCACTATCCGTATGGATGTAGCTCGGCATACCGAACAGGCAGAACAGGCTGTTGAGGCATTTAATGACCGTGGCGCTGGTCATGTCTGGGCAGGGGAAGGCGAATGGGAAATGAGAGTATTCGTCCACAATGTTCAGGAAGTAAACATTGCGGTCAACGGCCGGGAGGGGGCCCTTGAAATCTAAGCTGAGCCGCTCAAAGGGCCGTGTAGCTTTGATTAAGTGGGCTCTATCTGGGCGCTAGAACCAAGGCTTGCACTCAGCGCAAGTGCGACAGTTCCTGGTCAGGGACCGAACTTCCTCAATCGAGTAGGGTAAGTTGCGGGACTTTATGATGTGGAACAGCTGCGTGACCCCTGGGTGGCAGAGGTCATTGTGGAGGGTCTGTAGCCGATCCCCGGTGGCGCTGGCACACATCCCTCGTGTGAGGGCGTCGGGGGATTCGTTAAGGGCCCCTGGCCGGTAAATGATGTCATAATCGAAGATGGAGAGCTCGATCCGCCACCTAAGAATCTTATCATTTTTAATCTTCCCCCTCTGTTTACTATTGAACATAAACGCTACCGACCGCTGGTCGGTAAGTAGGGTGAAGCGTTTGCCGGCTAGGTAGTGGCGCCAGTGGCGCACTGCCTCCACGATGGCTTGGGCCTCCTTTTCTACGGAGGAGTGTCTGATCTCGGGCCCTTGGAGGGTCCTCGAGAAGAAAGCTGCGGGCCGCCCCGCCTGGTTGAGGGTGGCCGCCAAGGCAAAGTCAGACGCATCACTTTCCACTTGAAAGGGAGTGTTCTCGTCCACTGCCTGTAGCGTGGCCCGCTCAATATCCTGCTTAATGCTTTTGAAGGCGGCATGGGCCTCAGCAGAGAGCGGAAAAGAGGATGCTTTCAAGAGGGGGCGGGCTTTGTCGGAGTAGTTGGGGACCCATTGGGAATAATAAGAAAATAACCCCAGGCACCTTTTCAGGGCTTTGGGAGTGTTGGGCAGGGGCAGCTCCCGTAGGGGGCGCAATCGGTCGGGGCCTGGTCCGATTTCCCCATTCTCCACCACGCTGCCTAGTATGCAGAGGCGCGTGGTGTTGTAAACGCACTTGTCCTCGTTGTTGGTGAGGTTGAGTTTTTGTGCGGTTTTCAGGAACCTCTCGAGGTTCGAGTCGTGATCCTGCTGGTTGTGACCGCAGATGGTGACGTTGTCGAGGTAGGGGAAGGTTGCCTGCAAGTGGTGGTCATCGACCATGCGGTCCATCTCCCTCTGGAAGACCGAGACCCCTTTCGTCACCCCAAAGGGGACTCTGAGGAATTGGTAGAGGCGTCCGTTCGCCTCGAAGGCGGTGTACGGGCGGTCCTCTGGTCTGATAGGGAGCTGGTGGTACGCTGACTTGAGGTCGATGGTGGAGAACACCCGGTATTGGGCGATTTGGTTCACCATTTCTGATATGCGGGGTAGCGGGTAGGCGTCTAGTTGGGTGTACCTGTTGATCGTTTGGCTATAGTCGATCACCATCCGTTTCTTCTCGCTACCCCTTACCACCACCACTTGGGCGCGCCACGGGCTATTGCTGCGTTCAATAATGCGCTCTTTCAGGAGCCTGTCTACCTCGGTCGCGATAAACCGCCTGTCCTCCCAGCTGTACCTCCTGCTTTTGGTCGCTATTGGCCGGCAGTTAGGGGTAAGGTTCGCGAATAGCAAAGGCGGCTTTACCTTCAGGGTAGCCAGACCGCACACTGTGAGGGGCGGCTGGGACCCACCGTAATTGAGCGTGATGCTTTGGTGGTAGCACTGGAAATCCAGGCCCAAGATCACGCTCGCACGTAGATTCTTCATGATTAATACTTTAAAATTATCGTATACAGTTCCGTTAACGGACAATTGTACCGTGCAGTAACCCATAATGGTCGATGTCTGGGTTTTATCAGCCATAGAGATGGTACCCCGAGTAGGGACCACCTTTAGGGAGAGTTGTTGTACCAGTTCAGGGTGGATAAAACTCTCCGTGCTTCCACTGTCAATTAAACATTTAACCCTGCACCCGTTTACCTCGATGTCCACCATTGATTTGGATAGCGGGTGCAGCCTGGTCTGGTCCACTGTGACCAATGCCACTGTAGGGCCCTGATCGAGACAAGATGGCATCCATGCTGTCTGCTCACAAGATGGCGGACCCCACGAGGTCGGGCAAGATGGCGTCCAAGATGGCCGCTCCCACGGCGCACACGCGGCGGTGGCGGGTTTTCCGGCGGGGTTCCCTCTGCACACCTTCCCGAAGTGCCCCTTCTTACCGCACTTAAAGCAGGTGGTGCCTTTCGCCGGGCACAGGTTTCTGGTGTGCTTCGGCTGCCCGCAGAAGTAGCAGTTGGGTCCCCGACGCGTCGCGGCTGTCGTAGGGCTTCTGGGGGGAGAGCGGGGCCCCAACGGTGTGGGGCTGCCGGGCGGGGAAGATGCCTTCCAAGATGGCGGCGCCCTTGGTGCACACGTGGCGGCGTGGACGGCGCGGGCTGAAGAGTAGGCGTCCGAGTTTCTCTGGGCCACATCCAGGGATCGTGCTGTGTCCGCAGCCTGTTTCAGGTCCAATCCCGTTTTTTTCCAGCAGTCTCTGCCGGATGTAAGTGGAGCTGAGGCCTGTGATAAAGGCATCGCGAACAAGCTCGTCAGTGTACACTGCGGCTTTTACATCTTGGCACTTGCAGTCTTTGCCAAGCGTTTTCAGGGTGCCTAGGAACTCCTCCACCGATTCCCCAGGTCGCTGTGCGCGAGTAGTGAGCAGATGCCTAGCATACACCTCATTCGTAGGCTGCTGGTAATGCGCCTTTAAGATGTCGCAGGCGGCCGGGTACGTGTCGGCGTCTTGGATGAGGGGGTAAACCCGGTGGCTTACCCAATCCCGCAGAATTCCGAGTTTCATACTCGCAGCGTCCGTAGCGTCTTTGACGGCTGCGGAATTGTCCAGGAAGAATTCCATACACATAAACCAGTGTCCGAAGCGTGCCGATGCGTCCGAAGCATGCTGGTCCAAATCCAAACGTTTGGGTTTCAGGAGTTCATCCATTGTGTTGAAAATTAAGTCAATAAAATTGATGTGCCTCAATAAATCCGAGACTCGATGTTAGCGAAACAAAACAAGGCTTTTATTGACTTAGAAGGTAACACACAGAGGAGAATGTATCTTCCATCCAGAGGTCTGCAGTACTGGATGTGCTGCAGGCTGGGCCAGCTTACATAGGAGCCAGGTATGGGCGGAGCCCTACACACAGTACAATACAATGGAAATGAAACTGAAACCAACCACAGTCACAGGCAGAGAAATACTGATGAGTGATGAATGGAATATTTCATCACACATTGTACATCGCCTTTATTGCCTTCTTAAAGGTTTGTACGAACCTCTCCGCCAATCCATTTGTGGCTGGATGATATGGGGCGGATGTGTAATGCCTTACCCCATTCTTTTTCAAGAACCTCCGGAACTCTTCGAACACAAACTGTGGTCCTTTGTCGGAGCAAATCAGTTCTGGCAAGCCATTCCTGGCAAAAATGGTCCGTAGGACTGCAATAGTTTTCTCCGTGGTGGTGGAGGACATTTTGATGACCTCAGGCCATTTTGAGTGTGCATCCACGGCTATTAAAAACATTGAGTCCATGAATGGACCAGCAAAATCAATATGCACCCGTTGCCATGGAGATGAGAGCCACTCCCATGGGTGTAGAGGGGCCTGTGGTGGTGCATTTTGGACTTTCTGGCATCCTGAGCAGCTCTTGGTCAGGTCCTCGATTTGTTTATCGATTCCCGGCCACCACACATAAGCCCTGGCTAGGCTTTTCATTTTTACCCCTCCCAGATGACCCTCATGAAGCTCATTGAGCGCTCTATCCATTAACTTGGGTGGAATTACCACTCGGGATCCACACATCAAGGTTCCCCGGCACCCTGACAGCTGTTCTCTCCTTGTCGAGAATGCTGGCAACAGTGAGTCGCCATGTGCTGGCCATCCCTTCACCGTCAAATCATATACCCGAGACAGTGTCGGGTCATTTCGGGTTTCCTTTTCGATACAAGCGTTAGTTACCGGTAGGTATTCAACTATAGTCAAATGGAATATTTCGACAGGATCTACTGCTGGTGCTTCCTCCGCAGTAGGCAGTGGCAGGCGTGATAGCCCATCAGCATTTCCATGCTGTTTCGTGCCCTTATATTCAATCTCATAGTGGTGCGCCCCTAGAAAATGTGACCATCTTTGTAGTCGTTGCGCAGTCACAGACTCACAGAATCACAGAAACCCCACAGTGCAGATAGAGGCCATTTCGGCCCATCGAGCCTGCACCGACACATATCCCACCCGATTCCCATAACCCCGACACCAACACATATCCCACACTATCCCCGTAACCCCACATATTTTAATCCCCCTAACACTAATGGTCAATTTATCATGGCCAATCAACCTAACCTGCACATCTTTGGAAGGGTGTTCCGGTCATCACCGGAACGCCCTTCTTCGGATTAAAAATGGAGACAAGAGGCTGGTGATCAGTCAGCAAGGTGAATTTCTGCCCGTGCAGATAGTGATTGAACTTTTTTACTCCCCACACTAGGCTGAGGGCCTCCCTGTCAATCTGGGCGTAGTTACGCTCGGCTGAGGTTAGTGATCGTGACGCAAAGGCTATTGGCCTCTCTGAGCCGTCCGAGAATTTGTGCAACAGCACCGCTCCAATGCCGTAGGGTGACGCATCACATGCCAACCGAATTGGTAATGCCGGGTTGTAATGGGCCAATACCTCTTTCGATGTGATTAGTGTTTTGCTCTTCTGGAAAGCTCGTCTACATTCGTCACTCCACTTCCATGGCACCCCAGTTTGCAGTAGGGTGTTCAGTGGGTGTGGTATTGTAGACAAATTTGGCAAGAACTTATGGTAGTAGTTTACCAGCCTGAGGAACGACCTCAGTTGTGACACATTTTCCGATGCTGGAGCCTTGACTACTGCCTCAATCTTTTCAGGGGACTTATGTAACCCCTCTTTATCGATAACGTGGCCACAATACGAGATCTGTTTTCTAAAAAACTTGCATTTGGGGCGGTTAGCTCGGAGCCCATATTCCTGCAATCTAGTGAGCACCTGCTCCAGGTTGGCAAGGTGATCACTGTCATTTTTGCCCGTGACCAGGATGTCGTCCAAATAACACTGGGTCCCTGGGATCCCTTGCAGGACTTGTTCCATTGCCCTCTGCCAAATAGCTGGAGCTGATGCTACCCCGAATACCAGCCGGTTGTATTGGTAGAGACCTTTATGGGTGTTGATTGTGAGGTATTTTTTTGATGCTTCTTCTACCTCCATTTGCAGATACGCCTGGGCCAGATCAATCTTAGTGAAGCGTTTCCCTCCAGATAGCGAGGCGAAAATATCTTCAATCTGCGAAAGTGGATATTGTACAGTGTGAAGGACCGGGTTCACTGTTACCTTAAAGTCCCCACAGATGCGAACCTTCCTTGGTTCCCCAGGCGTGCTGCTCAATGACTTTTTCATCACAGGGACGATGGGTGTAGCCCACTCGCTCCAGTCTACCTTGGACAGTACACCTGAACGTTCTAGAGTTTCCAGCTCTGCTTTGACGGCTGGGCGGATCGCATAAGGTACCGGTCTGTCCTTAAAAATTTTGGTCTTGCATTTTCTTCCATTTTAATCATCGCTGTCATGCCTTTTAGTGTTCCGAGTCCTTGCTGGAACACTTCTTTCGCATCAGTTAGGATCTTTGACAGTCGCCCAGGAGTGACGTCGTCATCCTTTTTGTCAGCCACAGTCAGTGCCTGTATGGAATGCCAATCCAGTTGTATTTTCCGGATCCATTCACATCCCAGTAATGGTGGTCCTCCATCTTGCAATACATACAGGTCTAGTTTTGGTTTTTCTTTACCGTTATATATAACGGTCACCCTTATTTTTCCTTTGGGGTAGACTTTTTGCCCCGTGTACGTCTTCAAAATAATTTTTGTATCTCTCAAGGCTATATGTGAGAACAGCCGCTCATAGTCCCGTCAGTTTATGACTGTTAGGGCTGATCCTGTGTCCAATTCCATCTTTACCTGGACTCCTGCTAACTTGAGAGTGACCCAAATGGTTCGGTGATCCTCCATTTGGATCACCTTATGTAGTTTCAGACAACTCAGTTCCCTGCTTTCGGAGTCGTTATCACTCTTTTGTTCGTCTGAACTATTCTCCGTCATCTTATGTACCTTCTTGTACTTTTCTTTGGTAGGTTTCTTATTGCTGGTTTTCTTTCCCGACCTGCAGACTCATGCTATGTGTCCTACTTTTCCACACTGTCTGCACACTTTGTCTTTGAACCAGCAATCATTCTGGTCGTGTGTTGTTCTGCCGCAGCGATAGCACTTCTCTGTTCTATATGACATTTCGTTTGTGCCAATTTCTTGCGGTCTCTGTTGTATCTCTGCAGCGCCCCGTGCTGCTGCTTCATATGATACCGCAATGCTGAAAGCCTTTTCCAGCATAAGGTCCTTTTCAGATAAAAGCCGTTTCTGTGTTCCTTCACTTTGAAGCCCACACACAAACTTGTCCCTTAAGGTATCTGCCAGTCCCGCTCCAAACTGGCAGTGTTTCGATAGTTTGCGCAGTTCTGTTAAATAATCAGCATTGCTTTCATCCTTATGCTGGTTCCGTTTGTGAAACTTGAATCTTTCTGCTATCAGCAGCGGTGTGGGGTTTAAATGTTCCTGTAGTATCGTTACTATGTCTTCAAAACTCTTTTCCATTGGCTTTGTTGGGGTTACTAGATTTCATAATAAACCATACGTCTTTGCACCCATTAAATTTAACAATACCGACGCTTTCTTGTCATCTGACACCTCATTTGCCTTGCAGTATACCTCTATTCGTTCGACATATGTAGTCCAATCTTCGACTTCATTGTCAAACGCGGTGATACTGCCACTCTTAGGCATTTTGGGTGTGGTTTAAAATGGCGTCTCACAATGGCTTAAAATGGGTCTCCCGCGCTTTCCTTCCTCCCCCGCTGCTGCCAACGCTGCTCCCGGCAGTTCTCGTGGCAATGGCGGCGCCCTGTAGGTTTCGCGTGCTTCTCCTGCGCTGCTGCCAATGCCGCTCTCGGCGGTCCTCATGGCAATGGCGGTGCCTCGCAGGTTTCTGCGCATCTCTCTCTCCCTCTCTTCGACACTGCTCGGCCCCTGAACACCGGCTGCGCCCTGTGCGCTATGCCCTCTCTCTCTCTCCCCCATCGATGCTGCTCGGCCCTTTGCTGTGCCGCTCAGTCTCGCTCTAACCTGCCGCTGTCCGGGAAGGGTCTGCGCACTACCTGTTGCCAGCCCGTTTCGCTGGACCACCTCGACTGGAAAGCCAAGCCTGGCTCTCGAAAGCCTCCCCCGCAATTCTCGAGTCTCTGCTGGATGACTGGGCGGTTGCCCGTGGTTGATGCCCGAGTCTCTGGCCTTGACCTCCAATCCACTGATCTCCAGGAACGAATCCCCGGGAGGTTGCAGGTAGGTTCGAACTTGCCTTGTCGCCAATGTTGTGTCTGTGTATAATAAGACACAGAGTGCAGGAGAATGGTACAACAGGTGTTTACTGAACGTGGCTCACACGGGAACTGATCTGTACAGATTACTACTCAGTACTATATACAGGTGTGGTCACTGCCGGTGCTGCAGTATACATGAGCTGTAAAAGATAGTTCCCCCCTTAAAAGTATATACATTACAGGGCTGAAGGGGATTGCGGAGATAGGGAGGGGCAAGGCCATGGAGGGATTTGAAAACAAGGATGAGAATTTTGAAATGGAAGTCAATGTAGCTCAGTGAGCACAGGGGTGATGGGTGAATGGATCTTGGTGCGAATTAGGACATGGGCAGCCGAGTTTTAGATGACCTCAAGTTTATGTAGGGTAGAATTTGGGAGGCCAGCCAGGAGTGCATTGGAATAGTCAAGTCTAGAGGTAACAAAGGTATGGATGAAGGTTTCAGCAGCAGATGAGCTGAGGCAGGGGCGGAGTCAGATATTGTTACAGATGTGGAAATAGGCGATCTTAGTAATGCCACGGATATGTGGTCAGAAGCTCATTTCAGGGTCAAATATGACACCAAGTTTGCGAACAGTGTGGTTCAGCCTCAGACAGATGTTAGGGAGAGGGATGGAGTCAGTGGCTAGGGAACAGAGTTTGTGGCGGGACCTGAAGACAACGGCTTCGGCCTTCCCAATATTTAATTGGAGAAAACTTCTGCTCATCCAATACTGGATGTCGGACAAGCAGTCTGACAATTTAGAGACCGTGGAGGGGTTGAGAGAAGTGGTGGTGAGGTAGAGCTGGGTGTCATCAGCGTACGTATGGAAACTGACACCGTGTCAGACTAGAGAAAAAGAACAGAGAAAAGGATAAAATTGGAAAAAGAGAAGAATGAGGCAATAAGGAAATGAGACAAGGAAGGAGAGTGGGGGGCAAAGGGTAAAATGAGGGATAAAGGGAAGAAAGAGAGGGAAAGGAAAAATGGGGAAAGGGAAAAGTTAAATTAGGGGAAAAAGAAAGAATTAGGTAAATGGAAAAAAGACCAAACTGGAGTAGTTTAATTTAATACATTCTTTATTTTTGCTGATATTACAGGAGCTTTTTTTTACTGCCATGTCAGTGTTTGTTTCCATGTCAGAGTGTGTGAGCTGAAAACCTTAAAATGTGGTATCCCATATGGCCTAGATTTTCCTGGGAGCTGTTCAATGTCCAAGGATTAAAGCTGCTTCTCTTTCTGCTCCTTTGTCGCTTCTCCTTTTTGTTTCTGCTTTTTTATGGGCTTTCTCTGCTTTGTTCTTTCTCATTCCATTCACCGCCCTTGCAAGGAGCTCCTCAACAAACTGATGCCCTCCTACTATTCACTTTTTATCTAGGATTGTGCTTCTTGGCACAGAGAAGGTTAAGGGGAGGTTTAATAGAGGTGTTCAAAATTATATGGGGTTTTGATAGAGTAAATAAGGAGAAACTGTTTCCACTGGAAGGAGGGTCGATAACCAGGAGACACAGATTTAAGATAATTGGCAAAAGAACCAGAGGGGAGAGGAGGAGAATGTTTTTGCACTGTGAGTTGTTATGATCTGGTTTGCACTGCCTGAAAGGGTGATGGAAGCAGTTTCAATAGTAACTTTCAAAAGGATATCTACTTGAAGGGGACAAACTTGGAGGGCTTTGGGGAAAGAGCAGGGGAGTGAAACTAATTGGATAGCTCTTTCAAAGAGCCGGCACAGGCACGATGGGCCGAATGTGCTGTATGATTCTAAGCAGACAGGAACACATGATTGCTAATTATGAGCGGTCTGTACAGAGCGGGATTAAATGGCGTGGACTTGAACAGAGTGCTTTGTCTGGGAATTTGGAAAGAGTGGGAATTCGGAAAGGAGAGGGAAGGAGTTGCTGCTTTTTGCCTACACTACTTGTACTGCTGTGTGTTACAGGTAGATATTTAATTTCAGTACCCTTAACTTAATCGAGAACAAGTAAGTAGTCAGGAAACTACACTGTAAACTAAGCTACCTAATTACAAATTTAATTAAATAAATCAAGGTCGTATAGGGATGGCAGGCGGTGTGCCGCAACTGCAGCATGTGGGAGTTTGTGGAAAGCATTGTGATCCCGGACAACCACATTTGCAGTAAGTGCCTGCATCTTGAGGAATTTCAGCTGAGAGTTTTTGAGCTGGAGCCTGAGGTGCAGGCATTGCAGGGCATCAGGGATGGGGAGAGTTAACTAGACACTTTGATCCAGGAGGCAGTCACACCCCTTAGGTTAGGTAGTGGTACAGGTCTGGTTCGTGGTCAGGAACAGGGACAGGAGGGTGTGACTGCAACTCAGGAAGGTAAGGGATCCCAGGTGCAGTGCTGGAGGAGCCTCAGCCTTTGCCCAACAGGTATGAAGTTCTTGCTGCCTGTGTGAATGAGGGAAAAGCTTGCAGGATGGATGAGCAAGCTGACCATAGCACCATGGTATAGGAGGCCATTCAAGTGGCGGGGAGTGAAAGGGAATGTAATTGTGGCAGGGGACAATGTAGTCAGGGGGATAAATACTGTTCTCAGCAGCCACGACCGAGAGTTCCGAAGGTTGTGTTGCCTGCCCGATGCCAGGGTTAAAGACATCGCTTTGCGACTGGAGAAGAACTTAGAATGGAAAGGGGAGGATCCAGTTGTCGTGGTCCACGTAGGAACCAATGACATAGGTAGAACTAGGAATGAGGTTCTGCTGAGGGAATTTGAGAAGCTAGAATCCAATTTAAAAAGCAGAACCTCAAAGGTAATAACCTGAGCAATGTGCAAATTGGCATAGGGACGAACAGATTAGAGATTTAAGTGCGTGGCTGAAAGAGTGGTGTGGGAGGAAGGGGTTTCGGTTCATGGGGCACTGGCACCAGTACTGGGGAAAGAGGGAGCTGTTCTGTTGGGACAGGCTCCACTTAAACTGGGCTGGGACCAGTGTCCTGGCAAACTGAATAACTAGGGCAGTAGACAGGGCTTGAAACTAATGAGGGGTGGGTGGGAGGATTCAGGAAAGAGTAAATTTAAAAGCAGTGAGAGCAATGTCAAGGCTCTGGAGCAGAGTAGAGTTTTGGTTAAAAATAAGCAGAAAGGGTCAGGAAGGGACAGAGAGAGTAACAAAGGTAATAAGGCATCAGTGACTAAGGTGACATCAGGGAAAAAGAGAAATAAGTCAAAGCTAAAGGCACTATATCTGAATGCGCGAAGCATTTGCAACAAAATAGATGAATCAACAGCACAGATAGAAATGAACAGGTTTGATCTAATAGCCATAACGGAGGCATGGTTGCAAAGTGGCCAAGGTTGGGATCTAAATATTCCAGGATACTTAACTTTTAGAAGGGATAAGCAAAATGGAAAAGGAGGAGGGGTAGCCCTGATAATAAAGGATGGGATAAAGGCAGTAGAGAGAAAGGATCTTAGCTCTGAAAATCAAGAAGTAGAATCAGTTTGGGTGGAGCTAAGAAACAGCAAGGGGCAGAAAACATTGGTGGGAGTTGTTCATAGGCCCCCAAACAATAGTTGTAATATAGGGCAGAATATAAATCAGGAAATTAGAGGCACATGTAACAAGGGTAATACAGTAATCATGGGAGACTTTAATCGACATATAGACTGGGCAAACCAAATTTGCAGTAATAGTGTGGAGGACGAATTCATGGAATTCTAGATCAGTATGTTGAGGAACCAACCAGGGAACAGGCTATTTTAGATCTAGTATTGTGCAACGAGAAAGGGATAATTAATAACCTTGTAGTAAAGGGGCCTTTATGGAATAGTGACCATATTAATGCCGTGTATTTTCCGATGCCTACGGGTGTGTACGAGCTGTGTACACGCCCGTAGGGACATCAGAAATGCCGGTTTCGGGAATGCGAAGTGCATGCGCTGAAAACCGGCATTTCCGATCTGTCAAGAATGCTCTTGACAGATCACACGCCTGCCCTGGAGAAGAGTCTCTGCAGGCAGAGAGTTCCGCTTTCTGCAGAAACTCCGTCCGCTGAAAACCCTTAGAAATCTTACACCTGGTAAAAGCAGGCGTAAGGCTTTTACCAACGTAAGAGTTGAAAAAAAATGTTGTCACTCATTTATAATTTAAAAATACTTTTAAAAAAGGTAAGTTTATTTTTAGCCCCATAAAAAACTTGAAGAATTTTTTTCAAAAAATTAATTTTTGTTAAATATTTAATTTAATGTAATTTTAACACATTTAAAAAATGTGATTTAAAAAAAACAATGTATTTAATGTTTCAGTATCTTTTTGGGGTGATCTCTATTCATATATTTGATAGGTTTATCTGTCAAATGTATGAGGGGAGATTCCCTTCTCCTATTGGCTGGCCTGGCCCACGTGATCCCAGGGACGTTTGCGAACTGCATGTGCCCCTGGGATACCTGGGCCCTGCGCATTTCGACTGTGGAGAGGCCCAGGTGCGGAAATGGCCGGACGGCTGGAGCACTCAGGTAAGTCCGTAGATTTTTTTCTGATAGGGGGCATCCGTACGCAGGAAGCCTCCTATCGGAAATTACGGGCCAATATGATAGAATATTATATTGATTTTGAAAATGACGAGTTAAATCCGAAACTAGGGTCTTAAATCTAAACAAAGCAAACTACGTAGGTATGAGGTTTGAGTTGGCTAAGGTAGATTGGGAAACTACATTAAAAGGTGTGACAGTGGATGAGCAACGAGCATTTAAGGAATTAATGCATAATTTACAACAAATATACATTCCATTAAGGCACAAAAACCCCACAGGAAAAGTTAGATATGGTATTAGATCAAAGGAAGAGGCTTCTAATGCTGCCAAAATGAGTAGTAAGCCTGAGGATTGGGAGGATATTAGAATTCAGCAAAGGAGGAACAAGAAATGGATAAAGAAAGGGAAAATAGAATATATGAGAGTAAACTAGCGCAAGACATAAAAACAGACTGTAAAAGCTTCTATAGGTATGTAAAAAGGAAAAGATTAGCGAAAGTAAATGTGGGTCTCTTACAGGCTGAGACAGGAGAAATTATAATGGGGAATAAGGAAATTGCTGAGAAATTAAACAAATACTTTGGCCGCAAATTTGATAGTGCTGAGGGGGCGGGTTTGGAGGTGGGTCCACTGTCAAAATAGCAAAGATTGACAGCGGGTAGGAATCCCGCTGTCAAACCGCCTCCATGCGAGTCTCCCAGGTGTTGGGTCTGTCAGCGCAGAACTGACCCAACATCAAGCGGTGGGGGATACAATTCATCTACTTAACTGGCTTGTTAAGAGCCAATTTACGAGTATTTTGAGACTTACTTCTAATGTTACCTTCTCCCCCACAGGTTACCCACTGTTCGTGGTACACTCCAGCTCAACCTGGCGTGTTTTGAGTCTGCTCTGATGTTTGTGAAAAGCTGACAGCTGCAAAAGTGGTGTCAAGGATGCCACGTTGCAGATGGTGAGCTTCAGAGCGCAGAAAGCGTTGGTTACCTCATTTTTAATAAATATAGAGATTTCTTTAGCTTACAAGTTTTTAGATCCAACTGTATGTCCAGTGCCAGCTCATTGGGAGAACCTCTCTCACCATTGACAGATCGCTTCTGTCATCTCACCTGCAGCTGTCATCTATTCCAGCAACATCGGAGCCAATTAAACAAGCAGACCTTGGCCCTCCAAATCCTTCCACAATCAGCCCCAACACCAACATCATCAACCTCATCACCAACCTTCGCTGCCATCACCTGATGCTGCACTGGACACAGGGCATCACCATGGCCAGATTTTCTTCACTTGACACTGTAAACCCTTGCTGCCACATGATGCACCAGGTTGACACCATCCCACACCAGCACCATGAAGCATCCCTTTAATGTCCAAAATAGCAGTGGGGGGGGGACTTATGACTGAACAATCACTGGAACTCAGTAAGACACCTCTCAAGGTGTGCTGAGATCTGTCCAATATGGGGCACTTTTTGAAAAAGAGATTTCACTGTATGACAACACATTCCCAGAAACTTCACACGGGCATTGGCTAAACCTCTCAAGTGTGTTGTGTGTTGTTAGTTGGTATGCTTGCAGTAGGATGAGGGTGAGTGTGAGGGGTGGCTAGTGAGATGGGGAAGTGATAAAGTAGATAGAGAGGGTTGGGTGGAGGTGCAAGGTAAGTTGATGTCCTGCGGAGGGCTCTTCCACTCTTGGAAGGGAAGAGAACCTCCCTGCGTGCTGTGACTCCCTCCATAAGCATATGGAGGGAGTCATTGGAGAGCCTGGATGCAAGCATTCACTTTTGTGTAGTGATTGTCAGTGTTTGCAGCACCTCAATGCATTTGATAAGGTGCCACACAAGAGATTATTAAACAAAATTAGGGCTCATAGGATTGGGGGTAATATACTAGCATGGATTGAGGATTGGTTAACACACAGAAAACAGAGAGTCGGAATAAACAGGTCATTTTCGGGTTGGCAAGCTATAACTCGTGGGGTACCGCAAGGATCAGTGCTTGGGCCTCAGCTAATCACAATCTACATCAATGATTTGGATGAGGGGACCAAATGTAATACATCCAAGTTTACTGATGATACAAAGCTGGGTAGGAATGTAAGTTGTGAGGATGATGCAAGGAGGATTCAAGGGGTTATAGACAGGCTAAGTGAGTGGGCAAGAACATGGCAAATGGAATATAATGTGGGGCAATGTGAAGTTATCCTGTTCTGGACCGATGGACTATTTTATGTGCAGATAGCACCCTCTGGTGATGGTTATGTGTTAGCAGTGTGTTTGTATGAAACAGAGGTCATTTGACCTTTGTTCCTTTCTTCCTGTGTGAGGTCATTTGACCTTTGTTCCTTTCTTCCTGTGAGAGGTCATTTGACCTTCGTACCTTTCTTCCTGTGTAACCCAGGAAGTGGAATTCCAGGAAGAGCCTGGCAGTAATGGAGGATTCCATAAGGGTTTCACAATCCAATGTAATCTGATTTCATATGTTAGGCCAAGCGCAATATCTGTGAGTATCTTTGTTTGTTAGCATAATAGCAACATTGTCAGAGTAGTATTTTGACAATAATATGTTTATAAAAGGTTAATATTTGATAGTTACAGAAGTTAGTCCAAATGTTAGTTAGTTATACAATTAGTCTATTCTACTGTTGTAAATATGTTTATATCTTATGTAATATCAAATGTATAGTACTCAGTTTATGTACAAAACATACTTTATCTTTGTTTAGAGTTTCACAAATTTGTTCAAGTAAAGGCTTCAAACAGCAAACGGCTTCACGAAGAATTATTTTGAATAAGTGTTTAACTTGCTGGATAACTAGATAGGAGCACGTCTAGTGCGGCCAGTACATATCCACTTTGGTAGGAAAAATAGTAAAGCAGAGTATTTTTTAAATGGTGAGAGATTGGGAAATGTTGGTGTTCAGAGGGACCTGGGGTGTCCTTGTACATGAATCACTGAAAGTTAACATGCAGGTACAGCAAGCAATTAGGAAAGCAAATGGTATGTTGGCCTCTTTTAAAAGAGGATTTGAATATAAGAGTAAAGACGTCTTACTGCAATGATATAGGGCCCTGGTGAGACCACACCTGGAGTATTGTGTACAGTTTTGGTTTCCTTACCTAAGGAAGGATATACTTGCCATTGTAAGAGTTGCTGGAAACAAAGAGACTGCGAGACTTTCATAGCAGCAAAGAAAAACGCGTGTTAGCTTTATTAACTCACCGCATGGACTGAGGGACTCGGCCTCGTCGCAGGGCTATGATGTCATCACACAATCGACGAGTCTTAAAGGGACCCTGCCCCGATAACCCAACCAAGTTCCGTACATAACGTGGAGCGATAACAACATTGGCTATACATAGTAAATTGTGTTACTGTCCCTATGTGGTCTCCGCCACATACGTCCCCCCAGAATTCACTAGAACTGGCAATGTCAGTCGTTGAGGGGCCCAGATCACACGGCTGGAACGGCTCCTTAAGTCCGGGGCGGGGACCGGGGGGGTCACAGGAGGGTCCCCGGGCACTCGGTGGTGGACTGAGGGTGCAGAAGCCGGAGGTCGGCCCCGCCGCGGGGGCTGAGCCAACCCAACGGGTCGGTCCGGACCCAGGTGGGCCAGCTTAAGATGGTCCATGGAAATGTAGTCCGGCTTACCGCTGACATCCACCACGAAGGCCTTGTCCCCGGCTTCCAGGATGCAGAATGGTCCATCGTAGGGTGGGTGAAGAGATTCCTGGTGGGCGTCGTGGCAGACGAAAACGTACTCCGCCGCACGAAGGTCGGGCGGAACGTGGGACTGAGGGAGACCATGCTGTGACATGTGCACCGGCGCGAAAACCTTGGCATTGTCCAGGAGGGCGGACCGCTGACGGGCTGCGGACCAAGGGTCCGTGGCATTGGGGACGAAATCCTCGGGAACCCGCAGCGGCTGTCCGTAGATGACCTCGGCGGAGGAGGACTGGAGGTCCTCCTTGGGGGCGGTCCTGAGTCCCAGCATGACCCACGGGAGTCTGTTGATCCAACTGTCGTCCCGGAGGCTGGCTCGGAGCGCAGCCTTCATGGAGCGATGAAACCGTTCGCACAGCCCGTTAGCCTGAGGGTGATATGCGGTGGTGCGGTGGAGTCTCAACCCGAGGCCTTGGGCGACAGCGTTCCAGAGCTCCGACGTTAACTGGGGCCCCCGGTCGGAGGAGACGTCAGATGGGGCGCCGAACCGGGCGACCCAAGTGTTGATGAACGCCCGAGCCACATCGGCGGACATTGTTGACAACAGCGGGACGGCTTCCGGCCATCGGGTGGTTCTGTCGACCATCGTGAGGAGGTGGGTGAACCCATGGGAGGGCGGCAGGGGCCCCACCAGGTCCACATTAACATGGTCGAACCGCCTCTCGGGCACCGCGAAAGGCGCCAACGGGGCCTTAGTATGGCGATGCACTTTCGAGCACTGGCATACCACGCAGGTATTGGCCCAGTCGCGAACGTCCTTCTTGAGCCCGTGCCAGATGAACTTAGCTGCCACCAGCTTCTGTGACGGCTTCCTGCCCGGGTGGGAAAGGCTATGGACGGCGTTGAAAACCTGCCGTCTCCACCCGTTGGGCACGACGGGGCGTGGCTGCCCAGCGGAGACGTCACACAGGATCGTGGTGCCGGCATCGTCAAACGCGACGTCCGCTAACTGAAGGCCCGTGACAGCCGTCCTGTAGGCCTGGACATCCGGGTCGGAGGCCTGGTCGGCCACCATGCGGGTGTAGTCGATGCCGAGGTGTACGGCACTGGCGACGGCCCGGGAGAGACAGTCGGCGACAGGATTGTTTTTCCCAGCCACATGCTGGATGTCTGTCGTGAACTCGGAGACGAAGGAAAGCTGGCGCTGCTGATGGGCCGACCACGGCTCAGAAACTTTGGCCATGGCGAAGGTCAATGGCTTGTGGTCTACAAACGCCATGAATGGGCGGGCCTCCAGCAGGAAACGGAAGTGTCGGACGGCGAGGTAGAGGCCGAGAAGCTCACGATCGAAGGTGCTGTACTTCCGCTCGTTGGGGCAGAGCTGCCGGCTGAAGAAGGCAAGCGGCTGCCAGGTGCCGTTGACTCACTGTTCATGGACGGCGCCGACAGCATAGTCCGATGCGTCAGTGGTGAGAGCGATCGGCGCATCGGGCAACAAATGCACCAGCATGGTCGCATTAGCCAGGGCCCTTTTCATGTCCGTGAAAGAAGTGGCCATCTCCTCGGACCAGTCGACGGTGAACTTGGCGGGCTTGCCTTTGAGGGCCTTGTAAAGGGGCTGCATAAGCTGGGCTGCCCGGGGAATGAAGCGATGATAAAAGTTCACCATCCTCAAAAACTCCTGCAGGGCCTTCACGGTGAGGGGTCGCGGAAAATCCTTCACGGCCTCCACTTTCGACGGCAGTGGCACCGCCCCGTCCTTCGTGATGCGGTGCCCGAGAAAGTCGATCGAGGACAGCCCGAACTGACACTTTGCCGGATTGACGATTAGACCGTGCTGGCTGAGGCGTTCGAAGAGAGTCCGGAGGTGGGACACCTGCTCCATCCTGGAGGCGCTGGCGATGAGAATGTCATCCAGGTAGACGAACAGGAATGGCAGGTCCCGTAACACGGTGTCCATTAGGCGTTGAAAAGCCTGAGCGGCGTTTTTGAGACCGAATGGCATGCAGAGGAATTCGAACAGCCCGAACGGGGTGATCACCGCAGTTTTTGGGACGTCCTGCGGCCGAACAGGGACCTGGTGGTAACCCCGAACGAGGTCCACTTTAGAGAAAACAACTTTCCCGGCCAGGCGGGCAGAAAAGTCCTGGATGTGTGGAATCGGGTAGCGGTCGGGGGTCGTAACGTCATTGAGGCGCCGGTAATCACTGCACGGGCGCCAACTGCCTCCTGGTTTTGGTGCGATGCGGAGGGGCGTGGCCCATGGACTGTTTGGCCGGCGAATGATGCCGAGACGCTCCATCGTGTCGAACTCGGCTTTAGCGATGGCGAGTTTCCCCGGGTCGAGGCGCCAAGCGCGGGCGTAGACAGGCGGACCGGTGGTCGGGATGTGGTGTTCTACCCCGTGCTTGGTGGCGGCGGACGAGAAAGTGGGCTTCGTGAGGTCCGGGAACCTGGCGAGGAGACGGGAAAACTCGTCAGAAGCCGAGAGTGCGCTGGACAACTTCGTCGTACCGGGACCACTGAGCGAACACGGGAGCGAACTGAAAGTCTCAGCATTGACGAGACATCAGTTCTTGACGTCCACCAAAAGGCCATTGGCGCAGAGGAAGTCAGCGCCGAGAAGGGGGGTGGACACTTTCGCTGTAACAAAGTCCCAAGCGAAACGTTGCCCGCCAAAACACAGCGTCACGCTCTGTTTCCCGAAAGTACGGATGGAACTGCCGTTGGCGGCTTCGAGGGTGGGGCCGTGTATCCCTCCTGTATGCCTATGATTGACGCGGGCAGGACGCTCACCTGGGCACCCGCGTCGTAGAGGAAACGATGTCCAGAGTCAGTGTCCGTAATGAATAACAGACTACCTGAACGGCCGACAGCCATGGTAGCTAATGAGTGGGCCTTCGCGTTTCCCGACGCGGTAAAGCTGCACGGGGGCTGGCACTTCTTAGCGTTGGGGCCGAACTGCGCGTGGTAGGAGCACATGCTTGGGGGCTGCCGCCGTTGGGCTGTGACAGTGGGGGCAGGGCCCCGCATGGCCGTGCAGTACTGTTGCCCGGCGGAGAAAAATTTGGCGGCCTCCTTGGCCAGGGCGCGGAAATCACTAATATGAGAGTTGGCTAAAGCCGATCGTACCTGCTCTGGCAGCTGTTGTTGGAACAGTTCTCTGAAGAGGAAGCACGGCTTGTGCTTGCCCAGGAGGGTTAACATGTGGTCCATCAGTTCTGAGGGCTTGGAGTCACCAAGCCCGGGTAGAGAGAGAAGCTGACATGCGCGCTCGGGTTCAGTTAGTCCAAAAGTTTCTAGGAGGTGCGTTCTCAGCATCGCAAATTTGTGGTGCTCCGGGGGGTCCTCGAGCAGGCTCACGATTCTGGCCGCGGTGGAGCTGCCGAGAGCAGAGACGACATAATAATACTTCGTGTCATCCGCGGTGATGTCCCGGAGTGCAAACTGAGCCTCGGCCTGGGCGAACCAAGCGGCAGCGTGTTGTTCCCAAAACTCCGGTAATTTGAGAAAAACGGCATTCGCCGCCATCTCGGACAAAGTCTTTGGAAACGTCCAAAAGAGAAACGGGGTCACCAATGTAGGAGTCGCCGGAAACAAAGAGACTGCGAGACTTTCATAACAGCAAAGAAAAACGCGTGTTAGCTTTATTAACTCCCCGCATGGACTGAGGGACTCAGCCTCGTCGCAGGGCTATGACATCATCACACAATCGACGACTCTTAAAGGGACCCTGCCCCGATAACCCAACCAAGTTCCGTACATAACTTGGAGCGATAACAACATTGGCTATACATAGTGAATTGTATTACTGTCCCTATGTGGTCTCCGCCACACCAGAGAGGGAGTGCAACGAAGGTTCACCAGACTGATTCCTGGGATGAGGGGGATTGAACTATGAGGAGAGATTGAGTAGACTAGGCCTATATTCTCTAGAGTTTAGAAGAATGAGAGGTGATCTCATTGAAACATAAACATTCTTACAGGGCTTGACAGGGTAGATGCAGGGAGGATGTTTCCCCTGGCTGGGGAGTCTAGATCCAGGGGTCACAGTCTCAGAATAAGGGGTTGGCCATTTAGGACTGAGATGAGGAGAAATTTCTTCACACAGAGGGTGGTGAATCTTTGGAATTCTCTACCCCAGAGGGCTGTGGACGCTCAGTTGTTGAGTATATTCAAGACAGAGATCGATAGATTTTTGAATATTAAGGGAATCAAGGGATATGGGGATAGTGCAGGAAAGTGGAGATGATGTAGAGGATCAGCCATGATCTCATTAAATGGTGGGGCAGGCTTGAGGGGCTGAATGGCCTACTCCTGTTCCTATTTCTTATGTTCTTATGTTCTTGCATATTATGAAAGAAAACATCATTTTCATATTCGAATGGCACTATTTGGAAGCAGCTTTTGTTAGATCTAAACAGCCATCTGTGTCAATGAAAGACAATTGCACTCACTGAAAAACCAACCTTCTTTGAAAATATCTGATGCTTGCACAGGACGAAAATCAAACGCTTGTTGTATCTATGTGAACTGAGAGCAAAAATAACAAGCACATCACAGCTAAATCTGTTCTCATCCCATGCCAAGAAAAGAACTTCAATCCAATGACTTTCTACTGACCTCCCATTTGGTTTTTGTATTAAGGCTGTTAAATTACATTAACAACATCCTGAGGTGAAGCTGGTGAATTGCTTCCAGGAAGTTAGCAATTTAATTGGTCACTAATGTCAAGGGATAGAAGGTTGGGTTTAGGAATTTTTCCATCTGTTTTTTATATCATGCCGGATTACCTCTGATGCAGTAACCTGCCTCGAGCTGTGCTTGAGTTCTCCCACCCAATGCTTTATTTAGCTGAAATTTAGCCCCAATCCTTGCTGACTCCCTTTAAGAGGTATTTCACTACAAAATTATCCTGTGAGCATTACAGAACGAGGGAATCTGAATAGTAAGAAGAATACTCACAACAGTTCTTGACATAATTTTAGAGAGCCCCCTCTTTTCTCCTTACCCAAAGTTTGCCCTACAGTGTTGAGTGAGACATTTTCAGGTTACATCCAGTGAATATACTGTGAAGAATTACAGGTAGATTATGACTCAGAAAGCTGTATTGCAGAGATATCAGGCATCCAAACCCCACAAAAAAAGCACCCTGTACTGAGGCAGTCTAACATTGCTATTCCACACACTCTATGCTGCGGGCTCTCAGAATGAGATTCCCAAATGAATGCCGCATTCGCATGTGGACATATGCCCGCGAGCAAACTGATTGAAGTTGCCAGAAATAATTTCATTTGTGCCCTTCGCTGAAAGCAAATCTGCGCTGAAATACATCCATGTCTCTGTCTCAGATATGAAAGGACAGTACTTCAGAACCTGAATGCGCCACCCAGCCTCAAATAAGCACAGCAATTAAAAACAGTGCCACCTCCGCACTTCATCAAGCCCTGGCAGGTCTTAGCAACCTGACGGGGTAAAGTGAGCTGTTGCATTAAGCAGGCAGCTGTTTAAACCAGATGATAAATGTGTACCTTGTAGCAATTAAAGCTAGTGATCTTGGAAGCATGTCTGCTGATGATAACATCCTGTACAATAAAGGTGGCTACTTTCTTCTGTAGTGATGAAGCGCAACATGATACACGGACTGTGCCTAAGGCTGGGGATGCACCAGTAGCTGTAGCCGTCTTCTCCAAACGTCTATTCTGCTCCTGCTTTTCCCTCCCTCCCAAGCTCTGCTGCTCCGCTAACCCTTCCCCCACCTAGCCTGAATCTGGAATCTCCACCCCGTCCATGACCCCGCCACCTACCCCCACCCGCACCCACTCCAACTCCACAAAAGGCTGTGGATGATGGGACAATTGGAACTCTCAAGACTGAGATCAATAGATATTTGTTAGGTAAGGGTATCAAGGGATATGGGTCAAAGGCAGATAAATGGAGTTGAGGTACTTCAGCCACGATCTAATCGAATGGCAGAGTAGGCTAAAGGGGCTAAATAACCTACTCCTGTTCCTTTGTTCCTAGCCAAAGAAAATAGAATTTTTGTTGAAGGAGAAAAAATTGCAGGGATATGGAGAAAGAGCGAGGGACTAGGAATATTGGGTTGCTCTGCGAAAGAGCTGGCGCAGACTCGATGGGCCAAATGGCCTCCTTCTGTGCTGCACTATTCTATGATTCTATGATTCTATTAGTCAAGGATGTCACTGAGCGGCAGTAGTGTGGTAAACCACTGTATTGTATATTGCCACCTCTGGGTGGCGCTGTGTATGGAGGCATGCCTCAGCTGACTCCACCCACCACTGTGTGGGTTTCGTTCAGACTTGTTCAGTCACTCACGAAGAAGCATGGTCTCTTCTTAGCTAATAAAAGCCTTATTCATCTCTTCTTTCGACTCATCATCTCTTCTTCGACTCATCACCTTTTATGAAGTAATTGATAAGCGTATCAATTTTATTAGCTAAAAGTTAAATGGCGACACCTGAGGAGCAACAACAGCAACGGATACAGCAGACATTGCTGAGAGCCCTCAGACCACCACGCCTGGACCTCGACCCTCAAGATGTGGGTGCATCAGCCAAGTTTGAACACTGGCTGAGCTGCTTTGAATCCTTCCTCGCAATCTCACAGGTTACAGAGGAGGATCACAAACTGAAAATTTTGACCGCCCAGGTGAGCCATCAAGTATATATGCTAATCCGGGACTCTAATACATACGTGGCGGCCCTCGAGCTACTAAAAGGGCAATATACGCGCCCAGTGAACACAATTTACGCCCGACACCTCTTGGGATCCCGCAGGCAGCAACCGGGAGAATCGGTAGGGGCATTTGCACGGGCGCTACTGGCACTCTGCAGAGACTGCGATTGTAAAGCGGTAACGGCTGTGGAGCACGCGCAGGGACTCGCCTGTGATGCCTTCGTCAGGGGCCTCCAGTCAGACCACACCCGGCAGAGACTGCTAGAAAGCAAGGAACCCGACCTGAAGACGGCCATTGCCCTTGCGCTCTCGTTAGAGGAGGCCCACCGAAACCTCGAGGCATACCCCTGTAACGGCGCCGAGACATGGCAATCGAAACCGTGGGACACGGGACCGCCGCCCCCGGCACCAACCGCTGCAGCGACCCAACCGAGACAGCAGCCTCCGGTAAGAACTGCTTCGATGCCCAGTAACCAGGCCCAAAAATGCTATTTCTGTGGCCAGTTAAAACATCCCAGAGCGCACTGCCCAGCTAAGACAGCTACCTGCTCGGGCTGCGGGAAGAAAGGCCATTACGCTAACGCCTGCAAGGGGAAGCCAGCCAGCAGCGCAGCGTGCGGGCCGTGGGAGCAGCCATCTTATCCGCCATTTTGTGTACCCCCGGCCGCATGGCATCCGCCGCCATCGTATCCAACGCACTCAACCGCCATTTCGTCACCGGAACCGACCACCGTCTCGGCGGATGACTATAGTGACTCACTAAGCCACATACTGGCCTCCGTGACGCTGGATCAAGGCCACCCTCACCATCTATCCAGCTCCATGATGGATATCGCGGTAAACGGCCGCGCCACCAGTTGCCTGATCGACAGCGGGAGCACAGAGAGTTTCGTCCACCCCGACACGGTACGTAGCCACTCCCTCACGATTCTGCCAACGCACCATCGCATTTCTATGGCGTCCAAGTCCCAGTCAATGGACATCAGCGGCTACTGTGTGGTGACCCTGTCAGTAGGGGGCACTGAATATCAAAAATTTAAACTGCTAGTCCTGCCCCGTCTTTGCGCTGCCGTCCTGCTAGGGTTGGATTTTCAGTGCCACCTTAAGAGTGTCACACTAGCATACGGTGGACCCCTCCCCCCACTCACAGTCTGCAACCAACAACTTTTAAATCGCCCGCTGCAAACCACCTGCAGCCTTTCCACATTAAAAGTCCCCCCCCCTCCCCTGTTCGCTAACCTCACCCGCGACTGTAAACCCATCGCTACCAAAAGCAGGCGGTACAGTGCCGGGGACAGAGCTTTTATCAGCTCTGAGGTGGAGCGGCTCTTGAAGGAGGGCATTATCGAAGGTAGCACTAGCCCCTGGCGAGCCCAGGTTGTAGTCGTTAAAACCACTGCAAAACGCCGCATGGTAATCGACTACAGCCAAACCATAAACCGGTACACCCAGCTGGACGCGTACCCCCTCCCTCGCATATCTGATATGGTCAATCAGATTGCGCAATACAAAGTATTCTCCACCATCGACCTTAAGTCAGCGTACCACCAGCTGCCCATCCGCCATGAGGACCGCCAGTATACTGCCTTCGAGGCAAACGGCCGCCTCTACCACTTCCTTAGGGTCCCCTTCGGCGTCACCAACGGGGTTTCGGTCTTCCAAAGGGAGATGGACCGAATGGTTGACCAGAACGCGCTGCGGGCAACCTTCCCCTATTTGGATAACGTCACCATCTGCGGCCACGACCAGCAGGACCACGACGTTAATCTAGCAAATTTCCTCCGTACGGCCCAACGGCTGAACCTAACGTACAATAAGGAAAAATGTATGTTTCACACCAAGCGCCTGGCCATCCTCGGCTGCGTGGTGGAGAACGGAGTCATCGGGCCCGACCCCGACAGAATGCGCCCCCTAATGGAGCTACCCCTTCCCCACTGCCAAAAAGCACTGAAGAGATGCCTGGGGTTTTTCTCCTACTACGCCCAGTGGGTGCCCCTCTATGCAGACAAAGCCAGGCCCCTCATCAAAGCCACCTCCTTCCCCCTGACACCAGAGGCGTGTGCAGCCTTCACTCTTATCAAGAACGATATCGCGAAGGCCGCAATGCACGCGGTGGATGAGTCCATCCCCTTCCAAGTGGAGAGCGATGCCTCCGACTTCGCCCTAGCCGCGACCCTTAACCAGGCGGGCAGACCCGTGGCCTTTTTCTCAAGGACCCTCCAGGGCCCCGAGACGAGACACTCCTCCGTCGAAAAGGAGGCCCAGGCTATTGTAGAAGCGGTGCGTCACTGGAGGCATTACCTGGCCGGGAAACGATTTACCCTGCTCACTGACCAGCGTTCAGTAGCTTTTATGTTTAATAATAAGCAGAGGGGTAAAATCAAGAACGACAAGATCTTGAGGTGGAGAATCGAACTCTCCACCTACAATTATGATATCTTGTATCGGCCAGGGAAACTCAATGAGCCCCCAGATGCCCTATCACGTGGTACATGCGCCAACGCGCAGAGTGATAGGCTGCAGTCCCTCCACAATGACCTCTGCCACCCGGGGGTCACCAGGTTTTTCCATTTTATCAAATCCCGTAACCTGCCCTACTCCATCGAGGAGGTCAGGACCATGACCAAGAGCTGCCAAATCTGCGCCGAGTGCAAACCGCACTTCTATAGGCCGGACAGAGCAAGCCTGATCAAGGCCACCCGCCCCTTCGAACGCCTGAGCGTCGATTTTAAAGGGCCCCTCCCCTCCGCTGACCGCAATGTGTACTTCCTCAACATAGTTGATGAGTACTCCCGTTTCCCCTTTGCCATCCCTTGCCCAGACATGACCAGTACCACGGTCATCAAGTGTCTGAATGACATCTTCGCTCTGTTCGGGTTCCCCAGCTATATACATAGCGACAGGGGCTCATCGTTCATGAGCGACGAACTTCGGCAGTACCTGCTAACAAGAGGTATCGCCACGAGCAGGACCACCAGTTACAACCCCCGGGGGAACGGCCAGGTGGAAAGGGAGAACGCGACGGTTTGGAAGGCAGTCCTCTTAGCACTAAAATCTAAGGGCCTTCCGACCTCCCGCTGGCAGGAGGTCCTCCCTGCAGCGCTTCACTCCATTTGGTCACTGCTTTGTACTGCCACTAATGCGACCCCTCATGAGAAAATGTTCGTTTTCCCCCGGAAGTCTACATCGGGAACCTCGCTACCGGCATGGTTGACTTCTCCTGGGCCCGTCCTACTGCGGAGGCACGTGAGGACGCATAAAACGGACCCCCTGGTCGAGCGGGTGCACCTCCTACACGCCAACCCCCAGTATGCCTGGGTGACATACCCAGACGGGCGGGAGGACACGGTCTCCATACGAGATCTCGCACCCTCGGGTACCCCTGAATTACCACCGTTATCCCCCTTACCACTGTTATCCCCCACCACCCCTCCCAACCCAACCCCTGCAGACGGCATGCCAAAGCCCCAGGAATCTTCGCCAACCACCCAGACACCAGACCCGACGTCGGATGCTGCAACACCACCGCCGCCACCACGACGATCAGGACGTCAGACAAGGCCTCCTGATAGACTTAACTTGTAGTACCCTTCACCCCGCCGGACTTCACATTAAACAAGGGGTGAATGTGGTAAACCACTGTATTGTATATTGCCACCTCTGGGTGGCGCTGTGTATGGAGGCATGCCTCAGCTGACTCCACCCACCACTGTGTGGGTTTCGTTCAGACTTGTTCAGTCACTCACGAAGAAGCATGGTCTCTTCTTAGCTAATAAAAGCCTTATTCATCTCTTCTTTCGACTCATCATCTCTTCTTCGACTCATCACCTTTTATGAAGTAATTGATAAGCGTATCAAGTAGAACATTCTAAGGGGAGAAGGTGAACACAGAGGTCATTATCCATATCGGTATCAACGACATAGGTAGAAAGAGGGATGAGCTCCTGCCGGCAGATTTTAGGGAGCTAGGAAAGAGATTAAAAAGTAAGACCTCAAAGGTAGTAATCTCCAGATTACTCCCGGTGCCACGAGCTAGTGAGCATAGAAATAGGAAGATAGAGCAGATGAATGTGTGGCTGGAGAGATGGTGCAGGAGGGAGGACTTTAGATTCCTGGGACATTGGGACCGGTTCTGGGGGAGGTGAGACCTGCACAAGCCAGATGGTTAGCACCTCAACAGAGCTGGGACCAATGTCCCCATGGGGGGTTTGCTAGTGCTGTTGGGGAGGGTTTAAACTAATTTGGCAGAGGGATGGGCACCAGGATGTAGCATTAGAAAGGAGAAACAAGATGCACAAAGGATTGGGAGAGACAAATGTCACTAGAGTAAGAAATAGTATAGTAGTAGGTGGGGTCAGACTAAGAGAGAATACAAGAAGGTCTAAGATAGGTTTACAGTGCATGTGTGTGAATGCACGAAGTGTGGTAAATAAGGTTGGTGAGCTGCAGGCGCAATGAGACAAATGGGAATATGATGTTGTGGCAATAACGGAGACCTGGCTCAAAAAAATATATAAATATTCCTGGATATAAGGTGTTCAGGAAAGATAGGGAAGGAAAGTAAAAGAAAAAGAAAGACTTGCATTTATATAGCGCCACTCACGACCACCGGACATCTCAAAGTGCTTTACAGCCAATGAAGTACTTTTGAAGTGGAGTCACTGTTGTAATATGGGAAGCACAGCAGCCAAATTGCACACAGCAAGCTCCCACAAACAGCAATATGATAATGACCAGATAATCTGTTTTTGTTATGTTGGTTGAGGGATAAATATTGGCCATGACACCACGGATAATTCCCCTGCTCTTCTTCAAAATAGTGCCATGGGATCTTTTACATCCACCTGAGAGAGCAGACAGGGCCTCGGTTAACATCTCATCTGAAAGACAGCACCTCTAACAGTATAGCACTCCCTGAGCACTGTACTTGAGTGTCAGCCTAGCTTTATGTGCTTAAGTCCCTGGAGGGGGACTTGAACCCACAACCTTTGACTCAGAGGTGAGTGTGCTACCAACTGAGCCACAAAGGAGGTGGGGTGGCAGTATTGATTAAGGAGAATATTACAGTGCTGGAGAGAGAGGATGTCCTGGAGGGGTCAAGGACAGAATTTATTTGGTTAGAGTTGAGAAATAATAGAGGTGCCATTACACTACTATGTAGGCCGCCAAATAGTGGGAAGGATATAGAGGAGCAAATTTGCAGGGAAATTACAGAGAGGTGCAAGAACTATAGAGTAGTGATAATGGGAGACTTCAACTATCCTAATACAAAAAGAAAATAGTGCAGATGCTGGAAATCTGAAATAAAAACAGAAAATGCTGGAGAAACTCAGCAGGTCAGGCAGCATCTGAGAAGAGAGAAACAGAGTTAACGTTTCAGGTCGATGACCTTTCGTCAGAACTGGAAAAAAGCAGGAAATGGAACAGATTTTTAAGCAAGTGTAGAGGCTGGGAAAGGGGAGAGGGGATGAAAGAACAAAAGGGAAGGTCTGGGATAGGATAGAAGGCAGGAGAGATTAAGAGACATTGAGAGATATTCAAGGCAAAAGGAGATGGTAATGGGACAGGTTAAGAAACAAAGGATGGCTCTAGGTGAAATGTAAATTGCACTGGCAGAATGAAAGACAGCTGCCATGTGGGGGAGAAGAAAAAAAGACAGAAAAAGAGTGTGGATGAAAAATATACATATACTGGAAGCGCCCCGCCTCCTTCTTGGGGCGCTACGAGGGAATATCATGGCCCTACATATTGCAGGCCTTCCTCCCCTTATTAAAGGGGAGGGGCCTTGCACAGCGCGACCCGGGGCCACTGGGATTGGAGTGCCGGCAAAAGAGCCCGGCACTCAAGAGAAGTGCTGGGCTCACGGAGCGCAGCCGGCACTCCACGATGGTTGGGGGGCGGGGGGTGCTCAGGAGGCCAGGACGGCAGCGGGGGTAGGTGCTGGCAGGCGGCCAGCAACAAAAATGCCCGTCCAGCACCTCACCTTTAATTAGCACCGCCCTGGCTGCAGGCAGGCCTCCCTGACCCCGTCGGACATAGCGCCCTGCAGTAAGTCAGGGGGCGCTACCGAAGATCACGGCTGGGGCACGAGCGGGGCGCTGCACATGACGATTATGTCATCGCCAGTTGCGCAGCGCCATGAGGCGCTAACGGTTACCACCACCGCTAACCTTCCGCTGCATTTTGCGGGAGGCGTTGGCGGCATCGCGCCCAGGCACTAGTTGCTTTGCGCCCCGTCAGCGCCCGCGCTAACGGGAGGCGCAAAGCAACCGGATTTTCCCCCCGTTAACTCTGTTTCTCTCTCTACAGATGCTGCCTGACCTGCTGAGTGTTTCCAGCATTTTCTGTTTTTATTTCAGATTTCCAGCATCCACAGTATTTTGCTTCAATGATCTGTCAGTCACTGCTACTGTTCTGAGCGCCCACTTCATTTATTAGCTCCATTAAGTGTAATTATGCACAGTTGACACAAACTAAAATTACATTTTAAAGCTGTACAGCAACACTAAATTAATAAAATGTATCTCTAAGATGTGCATAACCAAATGAATCAGCCAAACCTATCTTATCTAGGATGAACCACAGTGTACCAGAAGACACAACAGCACCTGTATTGTATGAGGTACACAAAGTTACAGGAAACCTTCATTATCCACCACAACGAAGGGGTCCTTTCCAGTTGATAATGGGAATTGGTGGATAATTGAGACTCAGCAAACTTCGGTCTCACACCTATTGTAGAACAATATCCCAGGCACGGGATTTAAGGTAAGTACAATGTAGATAACGTAAATTGAATTTAATCTTGCTTGGCCTGTGAGGTTGACTGATGTCAGACAGGAGGAGATTGGTGTTAGTGGGTTGTACAATGAGGTGATATCTCATGCTGGACTTTGTTCCCTGCAAGTTACGGTGGATCACTGGGAGAGGTGGGTAATTGGAGAATAGATAAATGGAGGTTTCACTGGATTCAAGTGTGTGTGATAATGATATCTGTGGGGGTTAGTCCTACAGGGGGCAAGGATTAGACTTTGATCAGGGCCTCTGTCACACACCGATTGAAACAACTAATTTGTAAGCATTCATACTTTTGGCCATTGTACCATCTATTTAACAATTTCTACCTGAAGTATTAACCCTGATTTTACACAATTTTAGGAAGAGGTTCTGTACAGACTGACTCTTGGGATGGCAGGACTGTCATATGAGGAGAGATTGGGTCGACTAGGCCTGTATTCGCTAGAGTTTAGAAGAATGAGAGGGGCTCTCATTGAAACGTATAAAATTCTGACAGGGCTAGACTGACTGGATGCAGGGAAGATGTTTCCCCTGGCTGGGGGTCTAGAACGAAGGGTCACAGTCTCAGGATACAGGGTAGGACATTTAGGACTGAGATGAGGAGAAATTTCTTCACTCAGAGGGTGGTGAACCTGTGGAATTCTCTACCACAGAAGGCTGTGGAGGCCAAGTCACTGAATATATTTAAGAAGGAGATAGATAGATTTCTAGACACAAAAGGCATCAAGGGGTATGGGGAGAGAGCGGGAATATGGTATTGAGATAGAGGGTCAGTCATGATCATATTGAATGGCGGAGCAGGCTCGAAGGGCCGAATGGCCTACTCCTGCTCCTATTTTATCTATATTTCTATGTTCTATTGAGATTCTCTACAATGGGAGTGAATATTTCAAATATATTGAAATTGGATCATAAAGAGAATTCAGGCTATGTGGTGTTGTACTGAGCCATACAAACCAGGAAGGCCTTAATTTTGATCCCTGGTCTGTGTGGAGTTAGCTGATCCTGGTAGGGGAACCATAGTTGGCCTCAATATTCCCAGAATAGGAACACATCTTACAAGATTCCCACTCTTAACTGTTGTCCAGAGATCCTCATTGCAAATACTTGCATATGTGAAAGTTGGGTGATAATTAGGTCCAGCTATGATTAGTTCCCCTCTCCCCACCTCATGACTGTAGAGGTTGCAGACACTATCTAGACTCACACGTGAAGAAATGGCTACATGGGTGAGGTACTGGAAAGAGGGTGGGAGTCACTACTAGCCCAACGGCATCTCAGTGTGAGTCAGCACCTCCAGGTCAGGATGAGGGCGGTGGGGGAAGGGAGACAAATAGGAAAGAAATCCCAAAAATACAAGGTGGCTTTCACCTTCATATTTGTTCCCAGAACAATGAACACACAATTATAAATACATCCAGTATCCAAACACAAGACAAAATACAAGAATAAACACTGCACATAACGACAGGTTTTCATTGTGTAATGAATCTTGTATATAATATTCATTGCTTATGTCAAATTAGACAGATGGAAACTGAAACAAATTAACTGCAAACATTATTTTATTAAGGAGTGTTTTGCACATATAAACTAAAAACTTTCACAGTACATTAAATTGCATTCTTATTAAATTACATTTATTTCTTTTGTGATTGCCTTTATTCATAATAATTGCAGGTTCATGTTGATAGATAACCTTACCTTAGCATGCTGTTGAACAAATTAGTATGGTTTTTTTTTATTCGTTCATGGAATGTGGGCATTGCTGGCAAGGCCAGCATTTATTGCCCATCCCTAATTGCCCTTGAGAAGGTGGTGGTGAGCCGCCTTCTTGAACCGCTACAGTCCGTGTGGTGAAAGTACTCCCATAGTGCCGTTATGGAGGAAGTTCCAGGATTTTGACCCAGCAACGATGAAGGAAAAGCGATATATTTCCAAGTCAGGATGGAAGGGAACTTGGTGGTGGTGTTCCCATGCACCTGCTGCCCTTGTCCTTCTAGGTGATAGAGGTTGTGGGTTTGGGAGGTGCTGCTGAAGAAGCTTTGGTGAGTTGCTGCAGTGCATCTGGTAGATGGTACACACTGCAGCCACGGTACGCTGATGGTGGAGGGAGTGAATGTTTAAGGTGGGGGATGGGGTGCAAATCAAACGGGCTGATTTATCCTGGATGGTTTTGAGCTTCTTGAGTGTTGTTGGAGCTGCGCTCATCCAGGCAAGTGGAGAGTATACCATTACATTCCTGAATTGTGCCTTGTAGATGGTGGAAAGGCTTTGGGGAGTCAAGAGGTGAGACACTCGCCATAGAATACCAAACCTCTGACCGGCTCCTGTTGCCATATTATTTATGTGGATGGTCCAGTTAAGTTTCTGGTCAATGGTGACCCCCCAGGATGTTGATGGTGGGGTACTTGGCAATGGTAATGCTGTTGAATGTCAAGGAGTGGTGGTTAGACTCTCACTTATTGGGGATAGTCATTGCCTGGCACTTGTGTGGTGCGAATGTTACCTGCCACTTATCAGCCCACGTCTGAATGTCGCCCAGGTCTTGCTGCATGTGGACATGGACTGCTTCAATGGCCCAGAAATTCGGGTCGGAGGCTTCCCGTGGCTGCAAGCCCCCGACCTGCACTTACCTTGCGCGCCGGCCGTTGAGCTGTGGGCCCCCGTGGAATTGCGATCCTGGGCCTCCTCCAACTGCTGGCGCTCAGTGCTTGCGTATCCCAGGGGCGCAGTTAGTTCGATGCATCCCCCGGGATCACGTGGGCCATGGAGAGCCAATGGTAGCAGGGAATGCTTCATTCATAAGTTTGACAGGAAGACCTGTCAAACCTATAAATACTACAAGCCCCAAAACATCACTAAATCTTCAAATAAATTTTTTAAAAACCATCACATTTTTAAAATAAACTATAAATTACATGAAATAACTATTTTAAACAATAATTTAAATTTTTGAAAAAATTAATTACATTTTCTAATGGGGCTAAAAATAAACTTACCTTCCTTTAAAGTATTTAAAAATAATAAACCTGTGGAAAAAATGTTTTAATTTGAATGAATTCACCACTTTCCTTGTAAAAAGCAAGCCTTGTGACTGCTTTTTACATGTCTAACTTCTGGAGACTTACCCTCCCAGGAAAACTTGCAAATAAAAACGTAAGTTTGATGCGCATGCGCAGCCACTCCTGCGCATGCATTCGACTTCTGAACCCCTTCTTTCAGGGGAACGGAAGTGCCGGTTTCCCGGTTTTCCTCCCGTTAGCTGTTTAATGGTCCACCACCATTCATGACTGGGTGTGGCAAGACTGCAGAGCTTTGATCACATCCGTTGATCTGTTCTGAATCTATCCCATTTCACACAGTGGTAGTGCCACACAACATGATGGAGGGTGTCCTCAGTGTGAAGATGGGACTTCGTCTCCGTAATGACTGTGCAGTGGTCACTGCTGTCAATGCCGTCATGCATCTGCCATAGGTAGGTTGGTGAGGACAAGGTCAAGTAGGTTTCTCCCTCATGTTTTTCCCTCACCACCAGCTGCAGGCCCAGACTGGCAGCCATGTCCTTCAGGACTCAGCCAGCTCAGTCAGTAGTGGTGCTACCGAGCCACTCTTGGTGATGGACATTGAAGTCCCCCACCCAGAGTACATTCTGCACCCTTGCTACCCTCAGTGCTTCTTCCAAGTGGTATTCAACATGGAGGAATACTGATTCATCAGCTGAGGGAGGGCGGTAGGTGGTAATCAGCAGGAGGTTTCCTGGCCCATTCTTGACCTGAAGCCATGAGACTTCATGGGGTCCAGATTCAATGTTGAGGACTCCCAGGGCCACTCCCTCCCGACTGTATACCACTGTGCCGCCACCTCTGGTGGGTCTGTCCTATCCCACCTGCATCACCAATGGTGATGAGAATTCTGGGACATTGGCTGAAAGGTATGATTCTGTGAGTATGACTATGTCAGGCTGTTGCTTGACTAGTCTGTGGGACAGCTCTCCCAATTTTGGTACAAGCCCCCAGATGTTGGTGAGGAGGAATTTGCAGGGTCGACTGGGCTGGGTGTGCCATTGTCATGTCTGTAGCCAGTACCGAGGTCAATGCCGGGTGGCCAGTCTGGTTTTATTCTTATTATTGTTATTCATAGCGGTTTTTTACAACTGAGTGGCTTGCTAGGCCATTTCCGAGGGCAGTTAAGAGTCAACCACATTGCTGTGGGTCTGGAGTCACATATAGGCCAGACCAGGTAAAGATGGCAGATTTCCTTCCCTAAAGGACACTAGTGAACCAGATGGGTTATTATGACAATTCAATAGTTTCATTGTCACCATTTCTGATACTAGCTTTTTATTCCAAATTTATTCAATTAACTGAATTTAAATTCCCCAGTTGCTGTGGTGGGACTTGAACTCACATCTCATGATTATTAGTCAAGGGCCTACAGATTACTAGTCCAGTAACATAACTACTATGCTACCGTTCCCATTTGTTTGATAATGATTTTGCCAGCAGCAGTAACTCAGTCCGTCTTGCACGGCCTGCCATAGATTTGGTATTGCAGCAATACTGTGGAGGCTCTTTCCTTTCATGGTGTCCCTGTGGCATTTTGGTTGGTTTTTTTTCATGGTCATCCTTTTTTTTTGAACATAGCTTTTACAAAGACAATGGCCTAGAAATTGAGTGCCCTTAGCGCCGATTTACCGCCGCAAAGACCCTTCAGTAGCGCCGGCAGCCGTTTGGGCGCGGCCCTGCTGAATTTTTGGCGCGCGCAGGGGGACTTAGCGCCGGCACTAACTTCCGGCGCTAAAGCCCTGGCTAAGCCAAAACTCAATTTCTAGGCCAATAGATCTTAGCAAATATGTATAATTGATGTTCTAAACAAAAGACTCATAATTACATCGAAAACTGCAAGAGCTAAACTGAACCTCAGATTAAGTATGTTATCCAAACTTCAGATAAGATTAAAGGTTTGGAGCTACCCCAACTGATGGTTGCCTGCGATCAGGGGATTGATGTGGGTGGCGGTAGGCACGATCCCCCAACTACAATGGCACAGCACGCTGAATCATGCCATTGCCTCCTAAGAACTGCTTTAACCAGCCTTGATAAATTGATAAATTAGTAAATATTAATGCGTTGGTTGTTGATATTAATATTAAATAATATCTTTTGGATTTGTAGTTATTAAATTATTGCATGATATCAAGATCCAAATACATGCAAATCTCTTTATGTTCAATTCCTGTATGAGGAGTTGTGAATTGTCATGAATACATCTCATGACATAATTATGAACAACTGAACTTCCTGCAAATCTTCCTATTGCCGCAACTAATTCTCAAAGAACATCCATCAAAATTCATCAACAACAGCAACAACTTGCATTTTTATAGCACCTTCAACATCGTGAAAACATCCCAAGGTGCTTCAATCAAGTGGTATTGAAAAGCAAATTCTTAACTGTTCAATTGTAGAGCTCTGCGAGTTGCACAGAATAAAAGAACTGTCATTGATACCATTTCATGAACATCCATTTAACTGGTAGTTAGCTGGTACTGCGGTGGTATTTTTGAAAGCCCAAGTACTATTATGGTCAAACCAGGTTGACAGACACCTGACCAAGTCGATCCACAATGCTTCACAACCGCCAATGGCTCTGACTACAGACTAAAAAATTGTAGGTTTGAACTACTATTTCAACAAAAATAGAAAAAAAAAACCATGACTGCATTTGAGATACACCTGGGAACAAAGCATGCAACAGATCTGAGTCGATTTAACAGTAAGTGCTTCTTCATAGACATCATTTGATGTAATTTATTGAACAAATGAATTCACAAACAGAATTTCAGTACCAAAGGCTCGTATGCACTGAGATACATGTGCAGACAATGAGAATAACTTAAACGCATCCTTGGAGCACTTTAGAATGTCTTGTGAGGAGTATCGCAATGAATGCTATGGATAATTCAAATGTCATTGCTCTTTGAAAAAGAAGCATGTTGGATCTGGCTTCTTTTTCCTTTTCAAAGTGTTATCTGTATAAATTATTGGTTTGGAAATAAATATATATCACAACTTCACAAGTCGGGCTGGAATCACATCAGAGAGAAAGAAACTGCAGATGGAAATAAGGGCCTAGAAATTGGGTTCTGGTCTTGCCAGGGCTGTAGCGCCAGAAGGTTTGCGCCAGCGGTAATGCGGCAGCGCCCGACGAAAATTCGGGTGCACCGGGCCCAGACGGCGGCGGGCGCTAAAACCCTCCTTTAGCGCCTCAAAACGGGCGTCAACTTGGGTTTCCCGGCGCTAATCCCCCGCTGCGGCACCCGATGCGGTGCGGCAGGCGGGGGAACTGCAGGCCTCCTCCTCCTGTTAAGGAGGAGCTGCCTGCAGCCGACAACTGTCCGGCGGATTGACCCGACATCTGAGCCCGGCACCTCGGGGAAGTGCCGGGCTCGCATGAGACACTGATCAGGGCCGCGGGGGGGGAATGCAGGAGTCCGGGAAGGGATGTGCGGGCAGGCGGCCGCCGGGAACGCGGCCGGCCGCCGCTCCACCTTTATGCGCCGGCGCACACTGGGGGAAGACTCTGGCCTAGAAATTGAGTTTTGGCGCTGCCAGGGCTTTAGCGCCGGAAGTTAGTGCCGGAGCTAAGTCGCGCTGGTCGGGCCCAAAATTCACTGGTTCTGCGCCCAAACGGCTGCCGGCGCTGCTGAAAGCTGTTAGCGCCTGAAAACTGGCGCTATGCGCTGAATTTCGGCGCTATTCCGGCGCTGCGGCGCCCGCTGTGGTGCGGCAGGTTCGGGAAGTGCAGGCCTCCTCCTTCCCTTAAGGAGGAGGCCTGCACTTCCCGAACCTGCCGCACCGCAGCGGGCGCCGCAGCGCCGGAATAGCGCCAAAATTCAGCGCATAGCGCCAGTTTTCAGGCGCTAACAGCTTTCAGCAGCGCCGGCAGCCGTTTGGGCGCAGAACCAGTGAATTTTGGGCCCGACCAGCACGACTTAGCTCCGGCACTAACTTCCGGCGCTAAAGCCCTGGCAGCGCCAAAACTCAATTTCTAGGCCTTAGTTGCGCCTGCCACGGGCGAGGCGGGCGCAACTGAATTTCGGCTTGGGGCCGGGTTACCACGGCAACCGGGACGCTGCGCACACTGATGACGTCATCGGTGCCGGCGCAGCGCTACCGGTCTACCGCCGCGGAAGGGCCCCAGGCAATTTAGGAACCGGCGCCAATTGCAGCGCTAGGCCCTCTAGCGCCACAAAATCGGTGCTAAGGGCACTGAATTTCTAGGCCGGGGTTTCAATATATCGAATTTTCTACTTTACAGAAACCCTGAATAGGAATCTAGGATGCATCCATTGCTCAACTGTAAATATACTGCAGCAGATTAAACATCCTTGGGGACTGAGTGGTACTAGGGTTAGAAAACTTACTCTTCAGCTCTGGGTGTTGAGTTGAGTCTCGCTCAAACTAATGTAATGAAAGGGTCCTACATTAAATGAGGTTGAGCTGCCTCAACCTAATTTCTAATAGGCATGTGGCCACAAGATAAAGCCATTCCTAATTTAGCACTAAATTTGTGCTCCCACATCGAGGCCATAAGGACATACAAGATGACACACACAATATATATCAATGATTTGGATGAGGGAACCAAATGTAATGGGCCAGAAATTAGGATCGGGTGCTTGCCACGCGTGCAAGCCCCCGATCGGCACTCACCCTGCGCGCTGACATCTGAAGCCCGGGCCTGCTTGCATTTCCTGTCACAGGCTCGGTTCCAATGTCAGCGCGATGTGCTTTCCTGATCCAGCGGCGTAGTTAGTGCGATGTGCCGGCTGGGATCAGGTGAGCACTCTGCAGCCAATCAGGGGAGGGGAAACTCATTCATGAGTATGATAGTAAAGACTGTCAAACTCATGAAAAGTACGGGCGCCCAAAAGACTACTTTAACTTTAATTAAAATTTTTAAAAACATCCCAATAATTAAGTAACCTATAATTAACTTTAAAAAACTATTTAAAACAATTAATAAAATTTTTGAACATTTTTTTTTCACGAATTCGGGTCTAAAAATAAACTTACCTTACTGTAAAGTCCTTAAAAACAATGAAGCTGTGGAAAAAATGTAATAATTTTAAATATTAGACCACTTACCTTCAAGAATCCACTGCTTACGCCTCCTTTTTTCATTTCCAAAAAGTTCAGTCCCTTGCACACGCGCAAACCTGTCTAAACAAAGGAAGTTCAACGCGTGCGTGCAGAGTCCTGCGCGCACGCGTTGGACCTCTTAACCCCTTAATTCGATGGAGAGGAAATGCCGGGTTCCCGCGCATGCGCTGTGCATGCTGGAATCCGGCACTTCCAACGGGCCCACGCGTGAGTACACCGTCCGTACTCACGCGTTGGGACCGGAATTACTGGCCCAATATTTCCAAGTTTGCTGATGACACGAAACTAGGTGGGATTGTGAGTTGTGAGGCGATGCAAAGAGGCTTCAAGGCGATTTAGACAAGTTGAGTGAGTAGGCAAATACATGGCAGATGCAGTATAACATGGATAAATTTGAAGTTACCCACTTCAGTAGTAAAAACAGAAAGGTAGAGTATTATTTAAATGTTGATAGATTGGGAAATGATTTGTTAGGAAGGCAAATGGTATGTTGGCCTTCATTGCAAGAGGATTTGAGTACAGGAGCAAGGATGTCTTACTACAGTTGTACAGGGCCTTGGTGAGACCACACCTGGAGTACTGTGTGCAGTTTTGGTCTCCTTACCTAAGAAAGGATATTCTTGCCATAGAGGGAGTGCAGCAAAGGTTCACCAGACTGACTCCTGGGATGGCAGGACTGTCGTTTGAGGAGAGATTGGGTCGACTAGGCCTGTATTCACTAGAGTTTAGAAGAATGAGAGGGGATCTCATTGAAACGTATAAAACTCTGACAGGGCTAGACAGACTGGATGCAGGGAGAATGTTTCCCCTTGCTGGGGGGTCTAGAACGAGGGGTTACAGTCTCAGGATAAGGGGTAGAACATTTAGGACTGAGATGAGGAGAAATTTCTTCACTCAGAGGGTGGTGAACCTGTGGAATTCTCTACCACAGAAGGCTGTGGAGGCCAAGTCACTGAATATATTTAAGAAGGAGATAGATAGATTTCTAGACTCAAAAGGCATCAAGGGGTATGGGGAGAGAGCGGGAATATGGTATAGAGGGTCAGCCATGATCATATTGAATGGCGGAGCAGGCTCGAAGGGCCGAATGGCCTACTCCTTCTCCTATTTTTCTATGTTTCTATGAAGGCTTGCTGTGCTTGTTATATGTCGTGATATGGTGAGCATTTTCTTTTTGAATGGATTTGCCATGTTGCTACAGAGACCAGAGCAAGTTTCTGCCCCCAGTGTGATAGATGCAAAATGTCACATTGTGCTGCATTATGGAACTGTTCAAATGAGGTGAAGGTTCGTTGTCAGGGATGCATAACATTTGAAAAGTTTTCATTTCCCAGTTCTGATACCTGCAATGAGCACAAAAACGCAGCAAAATAAAAAAAAGACAAATCCTGTAGCACAGCAACAACTGAATGAAATTATTCATTGCACGGTATCAGCATATTATGCCAAGCAATTCAAAAGACTAATAATTTCACTTCCGCGCAACTGATCCATACCTTAATACAAGTAACCAACCCAGTGCTCGGGCCTTTCTGCTTTATGCAAATTGTTATCGAACAATGACATTGTGAAATAATGTGGGGGAGGGGGTAGATTTCCTCTAGCGAAATTGTCAAACCATTCTCAAAGAACTCAGTACTAGAAATAGCCACGAGGGAAATCTCTCCCTGTGCTCCACGCACCCCACCCCCCAACCCCTCCACCCCATGCATTGTAACTCAAGAAGACAAAAGAGGATATAAACTACTCCAGCAAAACGTCAGCATGTCAGAACGTAAGATGAGCTGGCAATGAAGCTAACTGTCTCTGATGGTCACGAGAAGTTGTGCCTCTTTGAAACTTTCATATTGCCACCTAATTTTCAGTGAATTGAGAGACTAATTATTGCCCAGAACACATTGGAACCAGTGTGACTGAAAGTCAGAGTAATTACTACTCGGATACTATGAAACCAATACTATTGTCAGAGAAAGTAATTGTTACACGGGATACCGTGAAACCAGTATTATTGTCAGATAAGTAATTGTTACCCAGAATATTGTGAAACCAGGTACTACTGTCAGTTAAAGCAATTGTTACACAGAATGCTGTGGAGAAAGTACTTCTGTCAGATAGAGTAAAATGAGAATAAGCTTGTTTAAACTTAATTTATGTCAATAAGAGTTTGTTAATTTTAGGTGTCCCCACTCTTATTTTTACAAGTTGTACTTATTGTACCTACTTCAAAGTGTCCATCATCTTTCTTTCTTTCTAAAGAAAAGTGCACCTTTAATTGAATATTAAAGGATGAGCATATTTAATTTGAAGGGTAGATTTGTTTGAGTTTAAAACACGAAATGAATTTTCGACACCACATCTATAAGACCCAGGATGTATTTGCTTTTGATCCTTAATCCAAAGAAATGTAATCTCCATTTTATAAACTTGGCTAATGGATGTTGGTGAACGTCATCTCTTAAAGCAGGGTTTAATGACAGTTGTGAATGTGATGGATTTGTGATTGCACATCATTAAATGGTACTTATTTTATTCAATCACCTTTCCTTATTATTTCTCCTGTGATCATGGCTGTGGCTCATTGGCATTGGTAGGCCATCCACTGAAAATCCAGGACACTTCAGCTCAGATAATGTAGCAGATAAAAAGCAGTTATGTCATGACCAGGCGTCTGATGTGATAAATATCTGCAGAAACTAGAGCAACCAGGTTATTCACAAGTGACAAAATCACAAAAAGGCTGTGATTAGTCAGTCTCACGAGTGGAGATAATTAGCACCTAACACCGCCGGACATCACCCGTTCTATTTGTGAGGATTGAAATGACTGTTAGCAATATTCGTGGATGAATGCATCACACGATCATCTAACATTCCTTTGCCCACTATTTTAACGTAGGCATTAACCCATTAATTTTAAATGAGTTAACGCCTCTGCTAAAATGTCATATGAACACATTAAGCATCCAACCATTAATATCACCAGCAGTAATTCCCATCTATAATTCGGTTATCCATTGCTCTAGTCCAAGAAACTGATAAGAATTGTTAGGAACAAAATAAGCCCATTAGATCCAACAACCCTGTGCCTTTTTAATAAAATATCACCTTCTCGCCATAGCGCTTATTCTTTTTCCCCTCCATCAATGCATCTCAGTGCTTCTTGAATCCATCAACACTGCCCACTTTGATGACTATCCATAGCATCTCATTCCAGAACTCTATTATACTTTATGTAAAAAAAAGTAGCGTGCACTGCTAACTTCCCCTGTGCCTTGTGTACCACTTTGTGACTGTCATGACCTTGGTTTTTCAATTATTAAAACAATGAGAAATATAATTTTTATTTCCTCTGGTGTTTATGTACACAACAAATAGCAGCACAGTTGCATTCATATAATGCTCCTCCTGTAAAGGGAAAGCGCAGAGAGCTTTACAAGGAGAGGAGAATATTGGCCAGAAGGAAAGACAGAGAGGGGAGAACTGAAGCCAAGGTTGCAGAGATCATTGTTAACAGGTTTTCTAAGGAAGGAAGCAGTCGCAAGAGAAAACAATTTTGGGAGTGATTCCAGAGAACGGAGGGCATTAGGGACGAGCTTTAGTCTGGAGTTGGAGGAGCAGAGCGTGTAAATTGGCTTATTAGGCTAGAGAAGATTGCTGGTTTATGTTGGAGCAAAAAACACAGTGAGAAAACAAGGACAAGGACCTTGAGCTCATTACGATGGGGGCAGGCCAGGATAGGGGTGACAGGCGGGCATGAATTTATGTATGTGTGAGTGTGCGAAAGATGGAGCAGAGGTGACCATCAATGACAGCATTTGCGAATTCAAGCCTAAACAGTAGAAACAGTTTTAATTCCTTTTGTATATTTCATGGATTTGATTCCTAAAATCTTGCCTCAGAAACATCTATGAACTAGTCATGGAGATTAGGGCTCATGGGATGGGGGTAATATATTAGTATGGATTGAGGACTGGTTAACGGACAGAAACAGAGAGTAGGAATAAACAGGTCATTTTTGGGATGCCAGGGTGTAACTAGTGGGGTGCCGCAAGGATCAGTACTTGGACCTCAGCTATTTACAATCTATATCAATGACTTAGATGAGGGGACTGTGTGTAATATATCCAAGTTTGCTGATGATACAAAGCTAGGTGGGAAAGTAAGCTGTGAGGAGGACATAAAGAGGCTGCCAAATGATATGCAATACTGCGGATGCTGGAAATCTGAAATAACAACAGAAAATGCTGGAAACACTCAGCAGGTCAGGCAGCACCATGGATAGAGAAACAGAGTTAACGGGGGTGATTTTGCCAGCCCTGGGGAGGCGGGTTTGGAGGCTGGACTACCGGGAAAATGGCAGAATCTGGGGGCGGGCACGCATCCCGCCCCAACCCGCCTCCGTGCCATCTCCCCAGGAGGCAAGTACCCGACCTGCATTGGGTCTTCTGGAGGCGGGAAGTGGATTACAGCCACTTAACTGCCTGTTAACAAGTAGTTAAAAGGCAGTTAAGAGGATTATCCCCATTTTTCCAGCTGAGGTATGGGCTTCCCAACGTTGGGAAACCCCGCCAGGGTCAGCGAGGCGAGCAGTGGGTCTGCGGGGATCGGAGGGGTCCAAAAGTGCGCTGTGGAGGTGAGTGATGGGTGCAAGTTTGGAGAGGTAAGTAAGTGAGGTGAGTGAAAAGTGATAGAAAATGTTTACTTACCTTTGTTTCTTCCTGCAGGCTTCAATCGTTGGGGATGCGGAGGCTCCGGCATCTCAATGGCAGAGATGCCAGAATGGCTGCTGCATTCTCCGATGCAACAGCCATCTGCTTTCTGCTCAGGAAATAGGTTTGGTGAGTCTTGAACTCACAAGAACTCACCGAACAACAGAGAATGTCAGTGTTTGATAGCTTCTCAAAGCTGTCACATGATGACAAGTCATCTGTCGAAAATTTTAACAGATGAAACGTCATACGCTGACGTTCTCTGTAACTGGCTTCCCCTTAATTGGCCTGCTAAGCCCGCTGGGTGGGCTTAACAAGGTTACTCAAGGGAAAATAGTGTGGGTTGGCCACAAGTCGATGGAAACGGGACTAAAACCCGACAAGCAACAGTCCCGCCTCCAACGCGCCCCCATTGGCAAAATCACCCCCAAAGTTTCAACTCGGTGACCCTTCGTCAGAACTAGAAAAAGTTGGAGAAGTAACAGATTTTTAAGCAAGTGTGGGACAGGGAAAGGGAGGAGGGGAGGAAAGAGCAAAGGGAAGGTCTGTGATAGGCTGGAAGGCAAGAGATATTAAAAGACACCCTCTATCACCCCCAACACCCCTTCCCCTTCCCACGGCACCTTCCTGTACAAGCGCAGGAGATGCAACACCTGTCCTTGTACCTCCTCCCTTCCCACTGTCCAGGACCCCAAATACTCCTTCCAGGTGAAACAGCGATTTAGTTGTCATTCTTGCAATTTAGTATACTGTATTCACTGCTCACAATGCGGTCTCCTCTACATTGGGGAGACCAAACACAGATTGGGTGACCGCTTTGCAGAACACCTCCGTTCAGTCCGTAAGTGTGCCTGCGAGCTTCCGGTCACCTGTCACTTTAATTCTTCGCCCCACTCCCACTCGGATCTTTCTGTCCTCAGCCTGCTGCATTGTTCCAATGAAGCTCACTGGAGCTCGAGGAACAGCACCTCATCTTTCGATGAGGTGCTTTACAGCCTTCCGGATTCAACATCGAGTTCAACAATTTCAGACGATAACCTCGGCCCCTATGTTTTCTTTTTTCTCTCACATGGCAGCTGTTGATGATTCTGCCATTGCCATTTACACCTCATCTAGACCCATCTTTTTTTCTTAAGTTGTCCCATTACCATCTCCTTTTGCCTTGCACTATCATTCCTTTTGTCTTTTAATCTCTCCTGCCGTCCAGCCTATCACAGACCTTCCCTTTTGTTCCCTTCCCTCCCCTCCCCCCTTTCCCTGCCCCTACACTTGTTTAAAAATCTATTACTTCTCCAAGTTTTTCAAGCTCTGACAAAGGGTCATTGACCTGAAACGTTAACTCCGTTTCTCTCTCCACGATGCTGCTTCACCTGCTGAGTGCTTCCATCGTTTTCTGTTATTGCAAAATGATATAGACTGGTTAAGTATTGGGTAAGATGGTGGTAGATGGAGTATAATGTGGGGAAGTGTGAAATTATCCACTTTGGTCAGAAAAATTGAAAAACAGAATATTTTTAAAAAGGTGAGAGACTAGTAAATGTTGTTATTCAGAGGAATTTGGGTGTCCTTGTACACGAATCACTGAAAGTTAACATGCAGGTACAGCAAGCAATTAGGAAGGCAAATGGTATGTTAGCCTTTATTGCAAAGGGGATGGAGTATAAGAGTAAGGAAGTCTTGCTGAAATTATATAGGGCTTTGGTGGGACCACATCTAGAGTATTGTATACAGTTTTGGTCTCCTTACCTACTTGCCTTGGAGGGGGTGCAACATAGGTTCACTAGATTGATTCCTGGGATGAAAGGGCTGTCCTGTGAGGAGAGATTGACTCTCCAACAAGGGCTACACTAACCACGTGCTGTGGCCCAGTGGGTAGCGCTCTCGCCTCTGAGTCAGAAGGTTGTGGGTTCAAGTCCCACTCTACTGACTTGAGCACATATTCCACACTGACACTCCAGTGCAGTACTGAAAGAGTGCTGCACTGTCAGAAGTGCCATCTTTCAGATGAGACATTAAACCGAGGCTCTGTCTGCCCTCTCAGGTGGATGTAGGAATCTCCTTACAGAAGAAAGGATATACTTGGCTTAGAGGAGGTGCAACAAAGGTTCACTAGTTTGATTTCTGGGATGGAAGGGTTGTCCTATGAGGAGAGATTGAGTAGAATGGGCCTATATTCTCTGGAGTTTAGAAGAATGAGAGGTGATCTCATTGAAACATGTAAGATTCTGAGAGGGCTTGACAGGGTAGATACTGAGAGGCTGTTTTCCCCTGGCTGGAGAGTCTAGAACTAGGGGGCATTGTCTCAAGGTAAGAGGTTGGCCATTTAGGACTGAGATAAGAAATTTCTTCACTCAGAGGGTGGTGAATCTTTGGAATTCTCTACCCCAGAGGGCTGTGGATGCTCAGTCGATAAGTATATTCAAGCCTGAGATTGCTAGATTTTTGGGCATTAAGGGAATGAAGGGATATGGGGATAGGGCGGGAGAATTGAGTTGATGTAGTTCAGTCATGATCTTATTGAATGGTGGAGCAGGCTCGAGGGGCCATGTGACCTACTCCTGCTCGTAGTTCTTATGCTCTTATTTGATGGATTTCAGTTGTTATGACTCATCTTGAATGGTCAATTGATTTTTGTCTTCATCATTGAAAATTCATCAAAGCTTAGATGCCAGTTTAATACAGTTTCAGTTAAACACAGAAAGAAAAACTCTGGAACCAAACCAGAATGGTGTGTATACACAGCAGGAAAAGTGGCAAACTGATTAAAATTTTGGCTGCAGATCTTCATCAGAACCCTTTCAGTCCTTTGTTGCCATGTTTCTGGTCTGTTCCAATTTGCTCTGTACTGACATGAACACTAAAATAGGTAATAAATAGGGCTTCAAGAGAGCAATAAATGCAGCTGTGACCATCACTGTCCTCGTAATTATCATTAACAACAATCATTTAATTCATAAGCTTATTCTGAAACTGTTCTTCCGCCTTGTAGTCATAAAAATGTGTAAAATAATTCTAGTATTTGATTGATGACAGACTGCAGTAGATAATAGGACCTTTAGGATTTCTTTAGAAGCTTAGCCAGATACCCACTGAGTATAACATTAGTGAGGTGTAATTGGGGGCCAATTACAACCCACTTCATTTTAATCAGCATTTGTACCTTTGAAAAAACAAATGATTCCTAATATAGTACTGTGTCTCAGAACAATGAATGGGTTTTTGTGAAGCTTATTTGTTTTTTCTATACTGTTCTACACACAGGGCATACAAAAGGACACGACATTCTACAAGCGAGAAAGGTGTTATAAACTCTGCCGCCCGCATCCTAATCCATACCAAGTCCTGTTCACCCATCACCCCTGTGCTCGCTGACCTACGATGGCACCCAGTCTGACAACACCTTCATTTAAAAATTCTCACCCTTGTTTTCAAATCTCTCCATGGCCTCGCCCCTCCCTATCCCTTTAAACTTCTCCAGCCCTACAACCCAACAAAATCTCTGCGCTCCTCCAATTCTGGCCTCTTGCGTATCCCCGATGTTCATCGCTTCACCATTGGTGGCTGTGCCTTAAGCTGCCTAGGCCCTAAGCTCTGGAATTCCCTCCCTAAACCTCTCTGCCTCTCTACCACTCTCTCCTCCTTTAAGATGCTCCTTAAAACCTATCTCTTTGACCAAGCTTTTGGTCACCTGCCCTAATTTCTCCTTATATGGCTCGGTGTCAAACTCCTGTGAAGCACCTTGGGACCTTTAACTACATTAAATGTGCTCTATACATTCCAGTTGTTGTTCTTGGTGACAAAGTTATGATTGAGTTATTAAGGGCTTGCTTGTGAATGATTAGTCTGTGTTAGCCTGAAACCCAGTTTTTCTTCTGATGCAATAAGAAGATAATTTGGATTTTTTATATATTTCTGGAACTTCTAGGTGAGTTTGTGAGGAATATCGGCTTTTGAGAATCCAATAATTCCCATTTATTGGACTCACTGCATTTCCAATTCAGGTATAGGATGAGGTAGATGAAGAGTGTGGCATTTTAATTTTGCGCTTAAACCATCCCATGGTCTCCCTCTTTGATTTGCCAATTAGTGCCAAATTATGGGTGGTTCTTTGCTGTGGGTTCAGGATACACTTGGAACTTTAATTGAGACTGTCAAAACAAAGTCTTGCAATTATATAGCGCCTTTAATGACTTCAGGACATCCCAAAGCCCTATTACAGCCAATGAAGTACTTTTGAAGTGTAGTCACTGTTGTAATGTAGGAAACGTGGCAGCCAATTTGTGCACAGCAAGCTCCCGCAAACAGCAATGTGATAATGACCAGATAATCTGTTTTTGTCCTGTTGATTGAGGGACAAATATTGGCCAAGACACGAGGGATAACTCCCCTGCTATTCTTTGAATAGTACCATCGGATCTTTTACATCCACCTGAGAGAGCAGACGGGGCTTTTGTTTAACGTCTCATCCAAAAGACGACAGTGCAGCGCTCCCTCAATACTGCACTGCAGTGTCAGCAGAGATTTTTGTGCTCAAGTCTCCGGCGTGGGACTTGAACCCACAACCTTCTGGATTCAAAGGCAGGAGTGCTACCAGCTGAGCCACGGCTGACACCAACTGCTTTCATCTACACAGCTGTCAGAGAGGGAGGTCTTTATCCTGTCAGCCTTGCTGTATTTAATGCAGCTGTTACAGAAGAAAGGACAGTGCTCTAACTCAAAGAGTCAGCTATGTAAAAAAATATTTAAAATCTCTTTTGGTTCATGGAATTACTGAATGCAAAAGGCACTCAGCATTTCCTGTGACAACCGCAAGACAACTGCAACATTGGCCTACGTGTAGCATAATGGATATGTGAGAAAAAGTAATTGAAGCTAGATCAAAACCCTTTTTCATCAATCAATGCAGAACTGGTAAATTGGCCAGTGTGAGCCATTGGAGGTGAGAATTCAAACTCATGATCTACTGAGCTACGAGTCCATCGCGCTGCAGCACATCACCAGGGCACTTGTACCCTACTTGGCTGTAGAAGTAGAGAGCTATGGTTACGAACAAGTTGCTGCCGGGAATGCTTGAGGCAGAGACCGTTGCTTCTTTTAAGAGAAAATTGGATAGATATTTGAAGCAAAGGAAGATATAGGGCCACGTGGAGAGAATGAGGTAAAGGGATTATTTTTTAAAAATTCATTCTCGGGATATAGCCGTCACTGGCAAGGGCAGTTGACCTTGAGATGGTGGTGGCGGGCCTTCTTCTTGAGCTGTTGCATTCTATGTGGTGAAGGTGCTCCCACAATGTTGTTAGGTAAGGAGTTCCGGGATTTTCCCCCAGTTACGATGAAGGAACGGCAATATATGCCCAAGTTGGAATGGTGTGTGACTTGGAGGGGAATTTGGAGGTAATGGTGTTCCCATGCATCTGCTGCCCTTGTTGTTCTAGGTGGTGGAGATGGCAGGTCTGTGAGGTGAATTTTGAATTGCTTTAGCAAAACATTAGCCCAGACACAATGGCGATAGCGGATTGGCCATTGGGAAAGGAAGGTCGGGCGGTGCGTGTAACGGGCAGCCGGTCCATTACTGCCTGTGTTGCGCCACTGTCAATGTTGATATTAACTTGTGTACCATGCGGTTGATAATTTTTATAATACTACGAGTGGCATGAAGATCTATGAGGATGAAAAAGTCTCAGCAAAGTCATTGTACTATAGCCAGTTTCAAAGCTATCTGGAAGCCTGAAAGTCTGAAAGCCACCGCCTCCCTCAAAAGACTCCAATGAAAACACATTTCTCTGTCTGTAATGGGGGTATAAGGCCTCAGTATGAAGTCCTCTCCTGATGCTTACATAAGGAAGCACTTGGCCTCTGCTCAGAACAACAGAACACTGCAGTCTTTCCTTTTGCATATTCTTGATGTCATGTAACTGTTTCTGCTATCCTGCCAGGTTCTTTTATTGCAAGAGATCTGCCCTCTTGTACCACAAGGCTTTCAGGCAGGAATATTGGGCAGCCTGCCTCAATAATTTCTCTATGGTACAACAATGTCCCTCAAAAAAATGATTCAATTGCTACAGTGGCACAAAGAGTTGGACTGCCCTGTCAAGGTGGGAGTAATGGTGGGATGAGGCCTGTCATTCCTCAGGTTCTAGCTGCACTACATGTGGTTCATGTTTGCATATTACACTGAGTGCCATGATAATGAGAAAAAAAGTTACCAGAATCACTGTCTCAAAGCTACAAGTTCCCTCAAAAGAATTTAATAAGCAAAAGTTTTTCATTACCTCTCAGAGTTTGCAGTCCTTTCCTAATGCAGTGAGCAAAGATCAAAATATCCCCACATTGGCCTTGCTCACCTCCTAATGGCCATTTTTAGAGCAACATTGGTGGAGAACTGAACGAAAGTAGTCACCTGGCCTCCTGGGCACCAATCAGGTGCAGAATATGGGTAAAAAAAGAGAAAAAATTCACGTTTTGCTCACAAAAAATCAAGTGGCACAGAGATTGAGGTCAAATATTTACTCAAAATCTCACCAACAAATGTCAACATAGATTATTTTCTTGGGCCCTCCTTTCTATAAATATAAACTGATGGAGCAATCCGATCCATCCTTCTTACATTGCACTCTGACAAATCTTTGGACATTGTGGGGGTAATTTTCAATTCACTGGCAGGGCAGGAACCTGACAAAGCGATTATCTGCCCAATGTAGAACCCGGACAATTTCTGTTCCATTGATTTCAAGGGGACACAAATCACCGGGTCCGACAACAAGTAGGGATTCCGCTCTGCCAGGTTACTGCGCAGGTTGGTGAGAATGATCCCCAGGGTTTTCATAGTAAGTCATCTGGTAAAGGATGGACATGCGCACCAATGAAAATTGTTTTTTTCCTCAACTTAAAACTTTATAATAAACACCATTCTGGAAACCAACTGTCATTTTTACTGAACAATATTTGGAGCTCATCCCAGGTGTTATATGCTGCAGGGTCCAGGTATCACCTTTCCTGTGAGTTCACACAGTTCACGAGATCTATTACAGATAGCTGAGCTGACAAAGCTACACAGATGAGAAGCGGCAGATGCTCCAGGTATTGATTGGTCTTCTTGTGTTTCAGGAAGCCAGCTGACTGTGGAATGGAAACCAGTAATGAATTTTCACAGCACAGTCTGCACTTCCACTTAGCTAAATTGGCCCAAAAAAAGGAAATATTTTCTGCTGAATGCAGAGAGCAGGTCCTTAAAATGATATTGCCCTTTTGAGTTAACACAACTTTATAAACTGCATAAATGGGTGTTTACCTGTTTTTATTGTGAGACAACTGTTATATATTTTCATTAAAACAATGGACCCATAGCAAATAAGAGAGAACAAGAACTTTCATTTATATAGTGCCTTTCATAACCTCAGGGCTTTCCAAAGCACTTTACAGCCAATGAAGTACTTTTGAAGTGTAGCCACTGTGGAAATGTAGGGGAAAAAAGAGCAAATTAAAGTTTGGAAATACCATTTCTGAAAAAAAATCATTTTCCACGGTACGTTGTTTCAAGAGAATTTGAGTTTGAAGGTCAGCGTAACTTTTTAAAAAGTAAAAATTGCTTGGCATACATTACAGTGCACTGCGAAGATAGATTGAAAAGAATATTTCAATCTGTCTCCCATTCTGCCAACGCATTTTGTGGTGTATGTGCCTTTAAGAGCCCCCTGTGTACTGTAATGCCGGTAATGGCCACTTGGGCTATATAAGCCTGTATAGTGTCTTGTATCTGTTAGTTCACCTCCAGACTTTGTTCAGTAAACACCTGTGAAACCAACTCCTGCATTCCGTGTCTCCATTAACACACGGATACAATAGTGGCGACGAATTGGAAACGGACTTACCTGCAATTCGGCAGCACCTCAAGGAGATCGATTCCTCAGATGAAAGTCGAAGAAAAACAAGAAAGAAAAAAAAACTGTGGTTTCACCAGCTAGCCGAGCTGGTGGCAGGTACTGCAATAATCCTTCCTGGGCGGCGGGCTGGGGCTCCATCGGCTGGCTCTGCAGCGGGGCCGAGCAACGAAGGCGGAGGCAAACAGAGACAAAGGGTGGAGCACTCGGGAGACGGCCGGTGCTGCAAAGCAGGTTGGCGTTCGGACCAAGCAGAGGGAGGGAAAAGTCCCAGAGAGTCCGGCGGGAACGAGTCTCCACCTATTAAAAAAAATACCTGTGTAAATAAAAACCGCGGAGAACAGCGTTGTCAGCAGCGGCAGCGGCGGGAAAGCGCGGGAGGCACCACTTTTTTTCTGTGGGGAAGAAAGGAAATCACGGGAGGCGCCATTTTTTTTTCAGGATGCCTAACACTGGCAATATTACTGCTTTCGATAGCGATGTAGAGGATTGGACCACATATGTGGAAAGAGTGGAGGTATATTGCACAGCAAATTAAATAGAGGATGATAAAAAGGCATCATTACTTCTAAATCTAATGGGCGCAAGGACATATGGGCTGTTACGAAACTTAATCACTCCAGCCAAACCGAGGGACAAGAATTTTAAGGAGATTGTTGATACCCTACAGGAGCACTTAAACCCAACACCGCTGCTGATAGCGGAACGATTCAAATTCTTCAGGAGGAACCAGCACAAGAATGAAAGTAACGCTGATTACCTCACCGAATTAAGGAAGCTGTCAAAGCACTGCCAATTCGGAGCAGGACTGGCAGATTCTCTTCGAGACAAATTCGTCTGCGGTCTCCTAAGTGAAGGAACACAGAAAAGGCTACTTTCTGAGAAAGATTTGACACTGGACAAGGCTTTCAGTGTGGCTGTATCATATGAAGCAGCCGCAAGAGGAGCTGCAGAGATACAGCAAAAGCCACAGGACTTCGGCACCCATGAAATGACACAGGGTTTCGAGAGATGTTATCGCTGTGGCAGATCCACCCATGACCAGAGGGACTGCTGGTTCAAGGACAAAGCATGCAGGCAATGCGGAAAGATTGGACACATTGCACGTGTATGCCGATCTGGAAAAAAAAAATCCACGGACAGGAGAAAAATCAATAAGAAAAAGTACAGAAAGGTACAAATGATGACGGACTGTAGCTCCGAAGACCAGAAGAGCGATAGCGACTCCGAAAACAAGAGACTAAGCTGTCTCAAATTACATAATGTAATTGCCAAAGAAGATTACCAGACCATTTGGGTTACCCTCATGATAGCGGGGTCCCCAGTTAAAATGGAGCTAGATACAGGATCAGCTCTGACCGTCATAAGTCGACGGGATTACGGGCGGCTATTTCCGCATATACCTTTGAAACACACATCCATTATCTTGAAAACATATACGGGGCAGAAAGTATACCCCAAAGGGAAAATAAGGGTGCCTGTTGTATACAATGGCAAGGAAATACAGAAGTTGTATTTATACGTTCTGCAAGATGGTGGTCCACCGCTGTTGGGACGTGAATGGATCAGGAAGACACGTTTAGACTGGCACTCCATTCAGGCACTGACGGTGACCAGTAAGAAAAAAAATGATGATGACGTCATACCTGAACGATTAAAAGACATCTTGGCCAACGCCAAGGAAGTGTTTCAACAGGAACTAGGAACCTTGAAAGGCGTCACCGCCTCAATAAAAGTGGAAGATGCGGCAATTCCCAAGTTTTTTAAGGCAAGGCCGGTGCCATACGCAATTCGTCCAGCAGTCGAGGCAGAGCTGGAGAATTTGGAAAAGGCAGGCGTATTATCCAAGATAGATTGGAGCGAGTGGGCAACACCCATCGTCCTGGTCATGAAGAAAACGTTGAATAATGATAAATCTGAAGAACAGAGAAAAATTCGCATCTGTGGGGACTTCAAGGTGACTGTAAATCTGGTCCTTCACACGGTACAGTATCCTCTTCCGAGGATAGAAGATATTTTCGCCTCACTATCCGGAGGGAAACGTTTCACCAAAATTGACTTGACACAAGCATATCTAGAGATGGAGGTTGAAGAGGCCTCTAAAAAGTATCTCACGATTAATACACACAAAGGCCTGTACCAGTACAATCGACTGGTTTTCGGAGTAGCATCAGCTCCAGCTATCTGGCAAAGAGTTATGGAGCAAGTCCTCCAAGGGATTCCGGGGACTCAATGCTACCTAGACGACATCCTTGTAACAGGAGAAAACGACAACGAGCACCTTGCCAATTTGGAGCAGGTGCTCACTAGGCTGAGAGGACGGGGCCTACGAGCAAATCGCCCCAAGTGCGAATTTTTCCAGAAACAAATATCATATTGTGGCCACATAATTAACGAGGAAGGGTTGCATAAGTCACCTGAAAAAATTGAAGCGGTCATAAAAGCCCCAGCACCTGAAAATGTCTCACAATTAAGGTCGTTCCTGGGATTGATAAATTACTATCATAAATTTTTACCGAACTTGTCAACTGTTCTGCACCCTCTTAACGAACTGCTACAAACGGGAGTAATTTGGAAATGGAGCAAAGACTGTTAACGTGCCTTCCATAAATGCAAAGGCTTGATCACGTCCAAGGAAGTTTTGGCTCATTACAACCCATCACTGCCAATCAGACTGGTGTGCGATGCATCCCCTTATGGCGTAGAAGTGGTATTATCGCATAGATTCCCTGATGGCTCGGAGCGGCCGATAGCTTTTGCGTCACGCTCATTGAACTCAGCTGAGCGTAACTATGCCCAGATCGACAGGGAAGCACTCAGCCTGGTATGGGGAGTTAAGAAATTCAACCAATACCTACACGGACAAAAATTTACCTTGTTGACTGACCATCAACCCCTCGTCTCCATATTTAACCCTAAAAAGGGTGTTCCCATTATGACAGCGCAAAGGCTACAGAGGTGGTCCCTTTTCCTAGGGGCACACCAATATGACATAGAATACAAAGGATCAAAACAGCATGGGAATGCTGACGGTTTATCGCGCCTACCGTTGCCAACGGTAGAAGAGGCACCTACAGTGGACCCAGTGGAAATGTTCCACTCAACCATAGTGGAATGTCTACCAGTAACAAATTCTGCCATTGAAAAGGAAACGAGAAATGACCCGACTCTCTCATGAGTCTACGATTTAACGGTGAAGGGATGGCCAGCACATGGCGAACCACTGTTGCCAGCATTCTCGCAAAGAAGAGAACAGCTGTCAGTGTGCCGAGGAACCTTGATGTGTGGATCCAGAGTGGTGATTCCACCCAAACTCCAGGATAAAGTGCTAAAAGAGCTTCACGAGAGGCATCTGGGTGGAGTGAAAATGAAGAACCTAGCCAGAGCGTTTGTGTGGTGGCCAGGTATCGATGGAGACATCGAAGAAATGACCTAGCGCTGCCTAGGATGCCAGAAGGTCCAAAACGCCCCACCACAAGCCCATCTACATCCATGGGAGTGGCCCTCATCTCCATGGCAAAGGGTACACATCGACTTTGCTGGTCCATTTATGGACTCAATGTTCTTAATCGCGGTGGATGCACACTCCAAGTGGCCGGAGGTAATAAAGATGTCCTCCACCACTACGGAAGAAACCATCACAGTATTAAGGACCATATTTGCCAGGAATGGGCTGCCTGAACAGATCTGTTCTGATAATGGACCGCAATTTGTGTCTGAAGAATTCAGGAAGTTCTTAAAAAACAATGGGGTTAAGCACTACACGTCCACCCCATACCATCCCGCCACCAATGGATTGGCTGAAAGGGTTGCCCAGACCTTCAAGAAGGCCATAAAGGCCATGGGTAATGAAGACATAAATCTACAGCATAAGGTAGATAACTTCTTGTTTGCATACAGGAATGCAACACATGTGGTTACAAACCAAACTCCCGCCATGATGTTCTTCAATAGAAGCCTAAGATGCCAGCTGGATTTGATCAAGCCAAACATCAGAAGGGACGTGGAGAACTGGCAATTTCAAGGCATGAATGAAAGGCCAACTAGAACCTTCCAGATAGGTCAACAAGTTTTGGCCCGGGACTACCGTACCGAGAAATGGCAGCCTGGAACTATTTGCACACGACTAGGACCGCTGATATATACCGTGGACATTGGAGAAAGCATAATAAGGCGCCATGCTGACCAGATCATAGAGTCATCCGAAAAGGGACAACCTACACCACAACTCTATACGCCTAATGATGAAGCAGAGATACCCATAGTATCTACCTCCGATCCGGTGATACTGGAACCAGATGAACCCGACACTGGCATTCAAGCCGAATCGACCTTGCCAAAAGAACCTACTACACCACCAGAAACTACTACACCACCAAGGCGTTATCCGGACCGAGTCAGGAAGCCTCCAGAGAGACTGACTTATAATTGATTAACTGCAGCAAATGTGTAGATTATTGTTCTTGTAACATGTTAATTAATGATTACTTAAAATGTTCTGTACTGGTTGTCTAAAAGGGGAGGAATTGTGGTGTATGTGCCTTTAAGAGCCCCCTGTGTATTGTAATGCCGGTAATGGCCACTCGGGCTATATAAGCCTGTATAGTGTCTTGTATCTGTTAGTTCACCTCCAGACTTTGTTCAGTAAACACCTGTGAAACCAACTCCTGCATTCTGTCTCTCCATTAACACACGGATACAATACATTTCACACCTAATCTAGGGCCGTCTTTTGTCTCCACTAGTCCTATCACCATCTCGTCTCGTTTTGAATACCTCTTAATGTCTCTTCACTTCTCTTTTGTTCTCTCCCAGCTTCCAAACTGGCCTTTTAATTTGTTTCATTTCCTGTGCTTTTTCAGTCTTGACAAAGGTTTTGACCTGAAACATTGACTCTATTTCTCGCTCCACAGATGTTGTCTGGCCTGCTGAGTTTTTCCAGCATTTTCTGTTGTTATTTTGGATTTCCAGCATGTGCAGTATTTTGCTATCGTACAGATTGAAAAGAGTGTTTTATACTGGGCTTTATTACCTTCTAGAGCTCGGACTTGCCTTTACAGCTATTAAAATGCACACTTGGGTTTTATCAAACAACTTTCAAAAATAAAGTCCTATCAATTTTTGAAGCTGTTTATTGCAAATTACAGTTGGCAATGTGTGGAGCAGAAATGGAGGCCGTGATTTCCCAAACCTCGGTGGGTCCAGTGCGGCTGGGATCGGTGGCGGATTGTGATCCCGCTGCTGGCTCCAACCCGCTGTCCAAAGTGGTCTTACATTGATTGGGCTTGTTAAGCCCTGCCCAGCTCATTTCCCGGCCAATTGAAGGAAGTGGATCTGATGACACGTCATCAGCCGGTTTCCTTAATGGAACCATGCGCAAATTGATGTTGACAGTTGTGCTGTCAGTGTTCTACAGCATTGAAGTGCTGCAAACACTGATGAGCACTGCACAGAGGTGCATGCCTACACCCAGGCTCTCCCATGACTCCCTCCATATGCTTACGGAGGGAGTCACAGCACGCAGGGAGGTTCTCTTCCCTTCCAATTGGCAGAAGAGACCTCCACAGGAGATCAATGCAGCCTGGTTGGACATTGCACAGGAGGGCACAAGCAGGGATGTGGTCAGGAGGACCTGGCTGCAGTGGCACAAACCTTTCAATGATCTCAGTAGATCACAAAACGTTACTGCAAAGCCACACTCTCCCTCATCCTGCTGTGCCACTCATCACATCCCCATCACTCTGCCTTCCCTACCCTACCCCTGCACATCCTTACTCACACCAACTTACCTTGAACCTCCACCCATCCCTCTCTATCTACATTATCACTTCCCCATCTCACTAGCCACCATTCCCACTCACACTCACCCTCATCCTAGTTCAATCATACCAAGTACCAACACACAAGGGTAGGCACTTGTGTGTTTTAGCCAATGTTCATGTGAAGTTTCTGTTAATGTGCTGTCAAAAATGAAATCTTTATTTTCAGCACTTTGTGTTCTTGGACAGATTTGTGTGCATCTTTGGAAGTGACTTAGTGAGTTGCAGTGAATGATGAGACATAACGGTACCCCTCACAATGGTAATGTGTGTGAAAGGAATGGCTTGGGCATTGTAAGGAGTTTATGATGTTGGTGTGGGGTGAAGCTAACCTGGCGCATCATATGGCAGCATCAAGTTAAGTAAATCTGGCTATGGTGAGGCCATCCCTGGTGTCCCGGCCAGCAATGTGGTCAGGTGCTGATGCCCTGTGTCCTGTGTAGCATCAGTTGATTGCGGAGAAGGTCGGTGTGGTTGTTGGTGCTACTGGTGTGCCTGGTGCTGCTGGTGTTGAGGCTGATTGTAGTGGGATTCTGAGGACCAAGGTGAGATAGTTTCAAGGGTACCGATGCTGATGTAATAGATAGCAGATGAACTTTAGATGACAGAAGCGATCCGTCAATGGTGAGAGAGGTTTTCCCAATGAGGTGACACTGGATAGAGAGTTTGCTCCAAACACTTGCAAGCTGCATAAAGCTCAATCTGTCTTCCAAATGCAGTAAGCAACAGCTTCTGACCTTGGAAAGTGAACAGCTCTGAGATGGGAGCTTTTATACCACATTTGCAGCTGTCAAGTTAAGAAATGATCCCATGGTGACACAACTCCCGACCCACTTACCTGACGTGATCCCCGAGCAACGTGGAAGCCATGGGCGAAATCCTGAAATCTAAATGTGAGCTTGAAATAGTTTTTAAGTGCCTATTACCAAATTCTTAATGATCTAAATTGCCTCCCCTGCCGCTTGGTGTCGAATCTGTTCAGCGATGACAGACCCGACATCTGGGAAACTAATGTGGCAGCAGGTTGACAGTGGGTTCCCTAACTGCTGTCAAAACATTTGTTTCCCACCTGACTCGCCACCAAATGCGCCCACTCAACCCCCAAAAAATTCCCCCGCAGTGTGATATTTTAGTCACTATGTTCTAATAGCGAGTGGGTCTGAACACTGGATGTTGTGGCCCTTTTACAGATTCAAAGCATCTAATTCCAGATTCTGATACTCCCTCCTCACCGACTCCATCAGCAGAAACCCGAAGAGGCTCAGAAAATGAATACTGACACAAAATTAAAGGGATAGACACATTTCACCCATGCATCAACAGGGACTCTAAACAGATATATACACTCGCCCACCACCTTACCCTTAACAGGATTGCCTGGGTACCGGAATATACTTGTCTCCCTTAAATCATCATGAGTTAAGTCAGATGCAACTGCCCCATTCTTCCATATTATTTAGATCATCATTATTTCACAAACTTAATTTGATCTCCTCATGCTACACAGCATTCCACAGGTAAGGAAATGGCTAGGTTGCCCAGTTTTCAGGCTTTAACTGTCGCAGTTCCTGTAAGATTTGCAAAATTCTGCAGATCCTCCAAACCAAGATTACCCCAAAAGAAGAGATTTTTGGACTGTTTAAAGAATATTGGGCCTAAAAGGGGCTTAAAATCAAAACCCAGAATTTTGGTTATTTTAAAAAGCATGTCCAGGCCTGTGAAAGACTGCAACAAAGGGGTTGCGGATGGGCCTCTGTAAAACGAGCATTTGGGTATTGGCATAAGCCAAACTGTCTGGGAACGTTCTGGACTATCTCAGTCATTTTACATAATGACAATAGGCCTACGGAAGAGCAGTTCCCGCCCAAAAAAATTACAGAGCCATCCAAAGTATGCATAATGCAGAACATGCCACTGACCAACAAAAGGGACCCTGACCCCAGCAGGAAAAGACAAAACTTACTAATCGGACCAGAAATTAAACAGTCATTTAAAGTCAATTTAGGTTTCGATGAACCATCCCGAAACTAGTTCATACCAACTTAAACCAATTAAGATAGATGGGACCAGCTCGAAACCCATTAAAGAATTCAAAAACTATAAATGTTAATGAGCCCGCCAAAAATGACAATGGGCCAGAGAAGAGTTGGCGGGCAGATAAGCAAGGCCTCAAACGGTATAATTGGGGCCTGCTTTTTCAGTTGAGAGGAAGGAGGAAAAAGGAGAAAGAAGTGAGAGGAGTTTTCGTTCGGTCAAGGAGTTCGGTTCAGTACAGTCCAGAAGAAAAGAGCAGTTCGGTTTCGGCCCGTTCGATATAGCACGGCTCGTGTAGAAGAGAAGAAGAAGGGAACTTCAAATTCCAAGTCAAATCACGAAGGTATCTGGAGTCTGAGCCAGGAGAAGACATCATCGAATGCCTCACGGCAACCAAAGGCCCCAAAAAACAAACAGCCAAAAATATTACCAGCAACTAGGTAATATTGGGCCACCGTGACCGACAAGAAACCAACCTGGAAGAAACAGAAGATTCGCAAGTTTGTTTCCACTCTACAAACTATTCTGACTTACCCCTGGGTAAGATTTGATGAAAAGACTCTAGACCATATTTCTGACCAAAAGAAATTGGGTACTTACCCGATAGATCCAATACGCACCCGACCGCATCAGCGGACACACGAAGACTGAAACAGCAATGCAGGTGAATTCTTCTACCACGTTCGGGGTATGGCAGGCCCCAACTGCCACACCTAGAGAACCCCGAAATTGCGAACCTCTACAACTGTCAAAGAAGTCGTTTGGTGAGTATTATCCCTGGCCCTCTGGAATCCAACTTAGTTAGTGTAGTGGGATTGGGAGGGGTGAAGTATTCTGTCTATTGTTATTCTCCTTCGTATATTCCAAAGTGTTCCCCCTTTTCGAGTGATAAGATTGTTGTGTTGTGTATATTTTCTTGTCTCAAATAAAATCCAAGTTCTTTCACTAGCTCAGTTGTCTGTTGCAATTTCATTACAACCCCCAAATAAGTACAAGGTCTAGAACCAAGGGAGTGGGAGCGATTCGAACCACTCAGGAGTCAGAGGCAAAGCTGACCACACACACCACCCCCTACCGAAAATGGTGACCGCGGCAGGACCTTGGCAAAAGTGATGTACTGGAGTAGACCCTGTGTTTGACGAAAGAACAAAGATGGAAGAGAGGATTTCCTCATGTGTTTGAGAAGGTGAATATCACCAAGAAATGGGTGACCAGTCTATTGCACGGTGAGCGTCCCATGGACGCTGCAGCCAAATGGACTGAGAGCAAGGATCATAAGAAGTCGGTAGAAAAGGCTATCTGGTTGGTCTGTGTCCTGCGACAGATCCAGCTTTTAGATCAGCACATTAAGATGTTAACAGAAGAGCTACCGGAGGCAGCCTAACTGTCTCAAGCAAGAGCTATAGCAGGGGAGGGATTACTGCAGGAATTAGAGGCCCAAAGTCAGGAGAAGTTACAGATAGCGGAGAAACACAGGAACAGACATGAGTATTTTCAGTGTCAAGTCACCGAGGCTAAAAGCAATGAGTTAGTGTTAAGAGAGGAGAACGCTCGCCTAACCAGACAGTTAAAAGAACAGAAAGAGAGGTTAAGAGACGTGCAGGCAGCTTATAAGGTAGCAAGCACTAGGGTTTTTGAAACGGGAGATCACGGCCCCTGCCAAAAGCAGATCAACAGTTTAAAACTTGCTCTGTCTAGGGCAAAAGGCATGGTATGCCTAGTGAGCCCGGGTGTGGCCCAGGTGGACCTGGAAGTGGAAGTGTTCAGACGTCACCTGTGGCACCGGGGAACAACCCGGTTGGGCAGCAGGAGGGACAAGCAATCTGTAGGGAGGGCAGGGAGGAGTGCACACCACCACCACCTGTGGCACTGGGTTTTGACTCGGTTTGGCAGCAGGCAGTAGGGGGCAAGCCAATGCAGGAAAGGTCAGAGCCGGGGTCGATGTGCCCGGCTCGGCAGCAAAGGTTTGGCCCGCCCGACGGTGGTGGGGGCCAGGGGCCCCTTGAAAGCCAATTCGTGATTCCCCACGGTACCCAACAGCTTAGGGCTATGGTAAGCCATCTGAACAAACTCACCCACAAGGGAGACCCCTTAGTCCACTTCATGGAAGTGGAACAAGCAGCAGGCATCAACGAGTGCGACGACTCTGAGATGGCCAAAATGCTTCTGTTCTCCCTGGATGGCAAGCTGTACCAGTCCCTCTCTGCTGAGAGCAAGAATGGACAGGGCAGGTACGCTGCCATCCGGGAGCAAGTTCTGGAGGTGATGGGGATGAATGATGGTAGTCCTTTCTCCCGAGTCGAGAAGACTACACAATTAGCAGGGGAGACCCCACAAGCTTTCGCAGACAGGCTGTGGCCTGTGTATAAGAGTGCCTGTAATGGGGATTGTAGTAACCTGGGAGATTATGAGTAACCTGATCCACCAGGTGGTGCTGTGGCAATTGGTCTCCTGAGTTAAGTCTGGTCTGTACTGGTTGTGCTCTTTGTTTTTGCTGCCTCATGGCAGAAGCTTTTATGTGCAAGTGTTGATTAAACCATGTTACGAAGTTAACCTGTGTCCATCTCCATCTATCGCCACCTCAAGATACTACATATGGCGACGAGAATAAAGGATGGAAAAGTTTTGGAGGATCAGTCATAGTTATGGAGTATTCGGGAGAGGTGCTCGGGTTGGTTAGCAAACTAGTCGGAAAAGCACGAGGCTAGGCCGCGGGAGTCGAAACGGAGTTTGATTCTTTGGCTGAAGTGACTGGACTCCAAGGATGGCAGGAACGGTAGGCTCCGTGGCACCTTTTGACAGCAAGTCACAGTCTTGGGAGGAGTATTGTGAAATACTGAGCCATTTCTTTATGGCAAACGGGGTGGACAGTGCTGAAAAGAAAAGGGCCATTTTACTGAGTTGTGTGTGAGCGCAAACCTATACACGGATGAGGAATCTGCTGAGCCCGGAGCAGCCAGGAGAAAAATCTTTCGACGAGTTGGTGAGTCTACTAAAGAATCATTTCAATCCGAAACCTAGTGAAATAGTACAGAGATGGAAATTCAATTCGACGATTAATAGGCCGGAAGAAAGCATTACTGAGTATGTGGAGGAGCTTCGGAAGCTCGCACAGGACTGTTATTTTGGAAATATGCTCACAGTCATGTTAAGGGACAGACTAGTATGCGGAGTTAACGACGACAGTATACAGCAAAGGTTGCTGTCAGAAGAAGGATTAACGTTTGAGACGGCACTTAAAAAAGCACAAGCCATGGAGATGGCTAACAAGGACATTAAGGACTTAAACAGTATGAGCAAGGAGCAATGGAGTAAACCAGTGGGAGGAGCTGTTTTCAAGATGGAAGCTGGTGCAAAAAGTCCACCAGTCGGGGTTGGGGATTGCTACCGATGTGGCGGGATGAGCCATTATGCAAAGGACTGCAGGTTTGCAAAGGCAAAGTGCCACAATTGTGGAAAAATAGGGCACTTAAAGAAAGTCTGTAAAAGGGCAGTGAGTGAGAGAAGCAGTGCTAAAGGGGCAAAGCATGCTAAAGGGGGGAGGGAGAAGTACACAAAGCGGGCAAATTACATACAAGAGGAGGAAGAGTCTAGTGAGTCTAGTGAGGAGGTTTTCACTATATACAGTATAGACACTTCAAGGCCCAACGTACCCCCTCTCACTCAGTATTTGATAGTGAGCGGAGGTCAAGTAAAGTTTGAGATTGACACCGGATGTAGTGTAACCATAATGTCGCAGACTGAGTACGCCAAGCTATGGGGGGAAGCAAAAGTACCAGAGCTAGGTACATGCACCATTAGTCTCAAAACCTACACAGGACAGAAGGTGGACATTTTGGAGGCGGCCGAAGTACAAGTGGAACACAAAGGAGTCACCAAAGAGCTTACGGTGGTAGTGGTAGCAGGGTCAGGGCCAAACCTGTTAGGGCGAGGGTGGATCAGTGAGTTGAGTGTGGACTGGCAGGCAATGAATAAAATGGAGGACAGTACAGAGGTACTGCAAGAAGTGCTGATGAAGCATGAGTCAGTGTTCAAGGACGAACTGGGCACCTTAAGGGGAGCCACAGCCAAGATTCATGTAGCCAGTGATGCCACGCCTCGTTTCTTTAAACCAAGGTCAGTACCTTTTGCAATGAAAACCAAGGTGTTGATACTTAGATGATATTCTGCTAACAGGAAGTGACGATCAGGATCACGTAAAAACACTGGACAAAGTGCTACAGCAGCTGGAAGAGGCAGGGCTACACCTGAAACGGAGTAAGTGTAGTTTCATGGAGAAGGAAGTAACATTCCTGGGACATTGGGTGGATGCCACAGGCCTCCATCTATTACCATGGAAAGTGCGGGCAGTGCAGGATGCACCTGCACCCACCTCAGTGACTGAACTGAAAGCCTATCTAGGGCTCCTGAATTATTATAACCGGTTTCTTCCAAACTTATCGATGCTGCTGGCACCCCTGCACAAACTGCTGAGAAAGGAGGAGCCATGGCGTTGGGGGCCAGAGTAAGCGAAAGCGTTTCAGCAGTCAAAGGAGCTACTTCAGTCCAGCAGGGTGTTGCTACATTACGATGAGAAGAAGGAGCTGATAATGTCCTGCGATGCATCACCCTATGGAGTGGGGGCAGTGTTGGCCCACCGCATGCCAGATGGAGCGGAAAGGCCCATCGGGTTTGTTTCACGCACGCTCACAGCTGCGGAAAAAAACTATTCACAGCTTGATAAAGAGGGGTTAGCCATTATATTTGGAGTAAAGAAATTCCATAAGTACATATATGGGAGGAAGTTTGTAATCAGTACTGACCACAAGCCTCTTATTAGCTTACTGAATGAGATGAAAGCAGTGCCTCAAATGGCATCACAGAGAATAATGAGATGGGCAGTAATACTAAGAGCCTATGAATATGTGATCACGTACAGAGCCGGCAAGGAAAACGGGAACGCTGATGCTCTCAGCTGCCTGCCCCTCTCAAAATCTCCTCGCAGTACTTCCCCTGAGGAGCACGTCCTGATGCTGGATCAGGAGATCTGTCCCCTGATGGCTTCAGCGCAAATCCAGGGCTGGACAGCCAAGGACCCCGTTCTGTCAAGGGTCCGTGAGTATGTGTTGAAAGGCTGGCCAGATCACCGCGAGGGACCGGAGTTCGCGCCGTACAGACAGAGACAGCACGAGCTCAGTGTCCAAGATGGATGTGTGCTATGGGGAGCACGCATCATAGTCCCAGAGCGGGGACGCTCTACTTTGATGGAACAGTTGCATCAATCGCACCCAGGAATGACTAGAATGAAAGGACTGGCTAGGAGCTACCTGAGGTGGCCTAACTTGGATGCTGAAATTGAGTCAAAGGTAAAGTCATGCACTATATGTCAGGAACAGAGGAAAGCACCTGCCGGGGCACCACTCCATCCCTGGGAGTGGCCCAGCAAACCCTGGAGGAGAATTCACATAGACTATGCGGGACCTTTTATGGGCAAAATGTTTTTGGTGCTGGTAGACGCTCACTCAAAGTGGATCGACGTTTATCCAGTGAGCTCTGCAACGACTGATGCCACACTGGATTGTCTCAGGAACAGCTTCAGCATGCATGGTATTCCAGAAATGATTCTATCCGACAATGCACAGTGTTTTGTTAGTGAAGGGAGCAAAGAATTCATGGTAAGGAATGGAATCACACATGTCACCTCGGCTCCATATCACCCAGCCTCAAATGGGTTAGCCGAGCGAGCTGTGCAGACTTTTAAGGAGTTCATGAGGAAGAGCTCAGGTGACACCCTGGAGACCAAGCTCAATGGAGCCTTGTTTAGTTATCGTATAACACCCCAAGCTACCACGGGGCTTTCTCCGGCTGAGTTGATGATGGGGAGAAAGTTGCGGTGCACATTAGACCTGATACACCCAGATCTCAAAAGCAAGGTTGAGACAAAACAAACAAACCAAAAAGCGTACCATGACAAACATACTAAAGCTCACCATTTCGCCATAGGGGACTCTGTGTAAACCCGGAACTTCGGCTATGGACCTAAATGGATGCCAGGACTAATCCAGGACATTACAGGACCTGTGTCGTGCTCCGTGTTACTAGGGGATGGTCGAGGGGTTTGTCGGCATGTGGATCAGCTTTGCAGCCGGCAGCAGGGGGAACTGCCTCAGATGGAACAAAGGGCAGTAGAGGAGGCTGTTCCAGGACCCAGCACGGCTTATAAGGTGCCAGTGGACACTGGCACTGCCAGGCCACAGCGGGACAGAGTAAAACCAACATCAGAGACTACTCCAATCTCAAGTGCGAGTGAATCTGAGAATCCACCACAAGTGGAATTAAGACGTTCACAAAGGATTCTCAAGCAACCAGAAAGACTTATACAAACTTGTTAAATTAGTCAGGGGTTAACCATGGTTAGAGCATACTGGTTAATTAAAACGTAGTACCTAGTAAGGGTTATTGTTTAAGAATTGCATACAGCAATCTTAAGGGGGGAGGAGTGTAGTTACCTGGGAGGTTATGAGTAACCTGATCCACCAGGTGGTGCTGTGGCAATTGGTCTCCTGAGTTAAGTCTGGTCTGTACTGGTTGTACTCTTTGTTTTTGCTGCCTCATGGCAGAAGCTTTTATGTGCAAGTGTTGATTAAACCATGTTACGGAGTTAACCTGTGTCCGTCTCCATCTATGGCCACCTCAAGATACTACAGGGATATCGACTGCACTAACTTGAACCAGGACGAGCTGGCCCACTGGCTCCGGAGTCTGGTGGCAAACAGCTTGCCATGGATCAGGGCCAAGGCCAAGCTGTGGTTTGACCCAAAGGGCCCCCAAGTCACCGAGGAGACAGTGGTCAGAGAACTGACCCTGGCTTACCGCAACGGTAGAGGGGTGGAAGAACCACAAACAAAAGGAAAGGTTCACAAATTAAAACCAAGCCAAAGTAAGAAAGAATGGCACCAGGAAGGGGGTAACCCTTCCGATACGAAGCGTAACTGCTTCGTGTGCGGGAAAAGTGGGCATTGGAGAAGGGAGTGTAGAAATCCCTGGAAGGAGAGTGTAGGGAAAACCTCCCCAGCTCCTGCCCCAAAGACTGAAACACCGACCTCTCCCCCCACGGTTGATTCATTAGTAGCTGCACTTCGAGTTTTGTTGGCTGGCCCAGGGAGGGTAGCCACAGCCGCAGGTGCTTTAACTCCATCTGCCCCACTTAACACAGACTTATGACTACAGCCAGCGCAGCCTGTCTACTTGTGTCCCCTTGAGTACGATGTATGGAAGAGACCGCTTGTTAAGATGGAGGTGGAAAAGGTGAAAGGGGCCTATCTGTTGGACACGGGAGCATCGAGCACCATAGTCTATTCAGATAACCCCGCCGCCTCACCTCTGTCTAACGGGGTCCCGTACAGCTTAGTGGGGTTTACAGGTAACGAGCAGGCTGACTCGTTCTCCATCCCGCTGTCCATTCATTTAGGAGCACTCCACACCAAGTGGACTTGTGTTTTAATGAAATGGGAGCAGGAAGGGAAAGGGATCCTGGGGGCTAATTTTATCATAGGCCACAGGATTCTAGTGGATCTTAGGAACCACTGTCTGTGGGGAGCATGCACCGGCAAAGAAAACGAAGTAGCAGTTATCCCAGAGAACCAGGGTAAGGGGACCTTGTGTACCCTAAAACCAAAGGAGGGTTACGACCTCGAACAAATGGTCAGTAACACTCCAGTGGAGTACCAGGCATTTGTGCGAGCACACCTCGGTGCATTTGCCACTCATAAGCATGATTGTGGGAGGGCGAAGGGGGTCGAAGTAAGTGTAGACGGGGACCCCATGACCCGACCACAAAAGCAGTATAATTTCCCCAACGAGGCGGAAGCAGACATGGAAACGGCCATGACCTCTCTGGTCAAACAGGGGGTATTGAGACCGATAGCCACCCACGTAAACTCTCCACTGTGGCCGGTTAGGAAACCGGACAACTTCTGGAGAGCCACGGTGGACTATCGGGTACTCCAATAGAAACATCCCCGCCTGTGCACCCACGGTCGCAGCTGTCGCCGACCTCATTGGAAGTATTCCAGCCTCCGCAACCACCTGCACGGTGCTGGATATTTCCAACGGGTTTTGATCCATCCCTCTATGGAGAGAGGACCAGTACAAGTTCACCTTCACTTTTAGAGGCCAACAGTACACCTGGAACTGCCTACCTCAGTGTTTCCACAATAGCCCCAGCATTTTTCACCAGTGTATGGCAGATTGTTTAAAAGGCTTCAGCCGGCCACAACAGTTAGTTCAGTATGTGGATGACCTGCTCCTATTCACCGATGAAGGAGAGGAACACAGTCCACTACTGGCTGAACTGCTGGAGATCTTCAGGCAGGAAGGCTTCAAAGTAAACCCTAAGAAGGTACAGATCGGCCGACAGGAAGTAAAATTCCTAGGGCTGGCTGTGCGCGCAGTGGAAAGGGCCATCGATAAAGCCAGAAGGGAAGTAGTGCAGGAGTTACCAGCCCCCAATACAGTGACAGGAGTGAGAAAGAGGGGCTACAGCAAAACCTGGACCTGCTGGAGTCGTACTGCCAGACTTGGGCCCTGACAATAAATCCCCAAAAAACCAAAGTCCTTGTGTTCCAGCAAAGATCCAAACATCAGGGACCCAAAATAAATTTCACAGTAGGAACAACCAAAATTGAACAAACCACTAACTACACATACTTGGGCTTAAAAATCAGTTCTACGGGAAACTTCAAACTGGCTGTGAATGAACTGAAAGAGAAAGCAAGAAGGGCTTTCTATGCCATCAAAAAATCAATCCAAATAGAAATCCCAATTAGCATTTGGCTCAAAATTTTCAAATCAGTAATTGAACCAATTGCACTCTATGGCAGTGAAGTATGGGGACCACTAACTCAACAAGAATTTGCAAAATGGGACAAACACCCAATTGAGATCCTACATGCAGAATTCTGTAAAAGTATCCTCCGGACTCAAAGGAAAACAGTAAACAATGCATGCAGGGCGGAACTAGGCCAATATCCATTAATAATCACTATCCAAAAAAGAGCCACCAAATTTTGGAATCACCTACAAATGAGCAATCCCCAATGCTATCACTACGACGCCCTGAAATGCCAAGAGCTGACCATAAAGAAGAATACCCTCAGTCAACTAGTCCTGGGACTCAGTGAAGTAACTACTAACAATACTAACAATAACCAGCCCCAGGACAGTGACAGGGTAACACAAAGAATTCGACCCAACACAATCGTCGCTAAGCAAAAGGAAAAATATCTGACATATTGGGCAGAAACAACAAAAACCCAAAGCAAACTCAATTGCTACTTGGCCCTAAACAGACAATACAACATAGCTGATTACCTGACCATGGTAAAGGATAACAAACTGAGAAGAACCTTGACAAGGTACAGACTTAGCGAACATAGCCTAGCGATCGAAAAAGGCAGACACAGGCAGACCAGGCTGCCAAGAGAGGACAGGATATGCTCTCACTGCAGTCAGGGAGTGGTGGAGACAGAGATGCACTTCCTCACAGCTTGTGGAAAATATCAGGGCATCAGGGAGAATTTCTACCAAAAATTCTCACAAATATGCCCTGATTTCAGAAATCTGAGTGACAACCAAAAACTCCCATTCCTACTGGGAGAGGAGAGAAACTGTATAACACTGGCGGCACACTATGTTACAGCTTGCCATGAACAGAGGGACAACCAGTAAACTAAGAAAAGAATATATATAAACAATGCGAATGTATATTTATGCACTCAGGGATATACCTGTTTATACACTGTATGAATAGAACTGCGTTTATGTGCTAAACCATAAATGTATTTTGATGCTTTGGCAACATAAGATGTAACTTATCATGCCAATAAAGCGATTTGAATTGTGAATTGTGAATTGAGATCTTTTCTAGGGCTAACCGGGTACTGCAGAGATTTTATTGAGGATTAGGCGGCCACAGCAGCCCCTCTGCTCCGACTCCTACACAAGGGAGTGGAGTGGGTTTGGGATGAGAGTTGCGAGGCTGCATTTGTAAAACTCAAACAAGGTCTGCAGACTGCGCCAGCTCTAGGGGCCATTGATGGGGAAGAAGAGTTTCTCTTGGAGGTAGCAGCTAGCGGGGACAGTCTGATTGCAGTGCTGCTCCAGGAATGGCACGGTCAGCTGAGACCGGTGGTTTACTCCTCCAGGACACTCACAGATGTTGAGAAGGGCTACTCCGACTGTGAGAGGCACCTCCTCGCCACTCACTGGGCTGTGAAAAGATCATTGATCTTCACAGGCACCTCGCCCATCACCCTCCTCACCCATCACCCACCCACCCAAATGCTCCTAGATGGAAGAATTAAAGATGGGACAGTGAGCAGTGCCCGCACTGCTCACTGGACCCTGCTTCTCTCCCAGATGGACCTAAGGGTCAAGGGTCTCTGTGAGCCAAAGCTCGCAGCCAACATGATTTATCCAGGGACGGCCCACCGGTGTTCCATTGAAGGAGTATGGGAAGTCAACATAGGTTTTCGGGCCGGGATACACCCCACAGGCCGCGGAATCTATGTAGACGGTTCGAGCACAGTATCTGCTGGGGAACGACTTACAGGGTGTGGAGTTTATGACCCGGGGCAGACATTGCCTGGCAATTAAACTCCCCAGCACCATGAGCGCCCAGCAGGCTGAACTGTCCGTGGTAGTGTACGTGGTTACACACCCCGAGAAATTCCCTACCCCGTACACGATTTGCTTGGACAGCATGTTCACATGCAATTCATGTACGGAATACCTGGCCATCTGGTCCCGTCGCGGATATACCTCCGCTGACGGGAGACCCCTGGCAATCAAGCCTCTGCTGGAGAAAATCATGACAGCCATAGGGGAGGAAGGGAAGGTCTATATCCATAAGGTTAAAGCCCATTCAAAGACAGAACCCATGCAGGAGGGCAACCAAAAGGCAGATGAATTGGCCAAGCAGGGAGCCATGGAAGGAGAGTTTAGGGACCCCTACCAGACAGGTTCGGTAGCCGCAAGCCGGGACAAGGGAGGTACACAAGGGGTAGCTTTGGTCCCAGACCTGAAGCAGGCACAGGGATGAGATCCCATCCTCAGGACCGTATGGATGCGTCACGAAAGGGGAGAAGGTAGAGGGACCGTACGGAACAGCAGCCATCACCATTAAGGAAGGCATGCTGTTCAGGGGGGTGCAATGCGTAGTGCCGCAGCAGCACCAAAGGGAATTCCTACAACTGGCTCATGAGGGACCAGGAGCGGGGCATCCCGGGCCTGAGACCACCTGGCAGCGGGTGGAACAGGCAGGATGGTGGCCAGGACTGAGGGAACATGTCCATGAGTACTGTGCCGGCTGACTGGTGTGTGCTTCCAATAACCCTGACCCCCAGAAAAGGAAGGTATCTTTGGGACACACCAGGAGGGTAGAGGGACCATGGCAGTCGATCCAGATCGATTACATTGGGCCCCTACCCACCGCCCAGGGAGGCTACAAGTACTGCCTAGTCCTGGTAGATGTGTTTTCAAAGTGGGTGGAAACTTTTCCCTGCCAAACAGCTATTGCATTGGGTACAGCTAAGATCCTGGTCAGGGAAGTGTTCTCACGATGGGGACTGCCACAGTATGTGGAGTCCGACCAAGGGAGTCACTTTACCGGACAAGTCATGCAAGAGACCCTCATGGTACTCGGCATTGAGGGGAAATGGCACGTCGCCTACAACCCACAGTCATCGGGTCCTGTAGAGCGTTTAAACCGTACTATAAAAGAAAGGCTGCGCAAGGAGATGGGAGACTCACCCAAGAAGTGAGTAGAAGTCCTACCGTTGGTCCTAATGGGGATCCGAGCCAGCCAGTCAAAAAGCACGGGGTATTCCCCACACGAACTGATGACTGGCAGGGTTATGCGGACCCCAACCCATGTACTAGCCCCGGTGCTCACATAAGGTCAGCTCAGAGAGGTGAACCGGGACAGCTTCATCAGGAATCTGGTTGAACAACTTAAACAGATTCACTGGCAGGCTGCTAGCAACATGGGAAAACAGCACTGGAGTAACCGACTGCTGCTAGAACCCAACAGGCACCACGAGTGGGAGATAGGGGATCAGGTCATGGTGAGGAACTTTGCCCAGTTGGGAAGTTTTGAACCATTGTATATGGGGTCGTACAGCATTGTGGATAAGGCACGCCCCATAGTCTATGCCATACAGATGCCCCGCCGCACAAAGTGGTTCCACGTTAACCAGTGCAATCTTTTCAAAACTGAGAGTGGGGAACGGCCAGCAAGGGCGAACCGTGTTAAAGCTAGAGATCATCAGCCTGTAGCTGTGACAGACTCACAGACCGCAAAGGTGGGGGCAGTGAATTGTGTGACTGGAGAGGCCCTCCCACCAATTATGTGGGACTCAGGTACACCCCCAGTAGCCGGAGCCTTAAGAAGGCCTCCTCGCATACCACAGCCTAAACTGCCGTGGACACCCGAGTATCAGTTTAAATGGCCCAGCCCCAGGAGAGCCTTTAACAGAAAGGGAAAAACCAAGGTCAGGGATCAGTCTAAGGACAGGGATCCCCAGCCTGCCGCCTCCAAAAGTGAGTGACTCACAGGAGAGGTAGCATTGGATAGAGAGAAAGAGAAGGGTCCCCAGCCTGCTGCATCACCTGTGTGGAACCCACAGGATAGGATAGGGACTCGGCAGCCACACAGAAGGGGGTAGTATGCTGCAGCACAGGAGGGCACACTCCTCCAGTCAGTTGGGAAACGGAAAAACCCTCAGGCCTTTTAAGGAGGACTCTCCGGGTCCGGTGGCACAGGTCACCTTACGCCGAACCGTACAAGCTGCCCAGATTCCACAAAAGGCAGAGGCCTATCAGGGATTAGCCTGGCCATCCGGAGACAGGCGGCGGATGTATAAAGCTTTTAGTTTAAGAGTGTTTTACAGTTTCTTAGGTTTGGAATTTTAATAGTCTAATTTTTAGTTTATGGTAAGTTTAAGTTTTTGAAAATTTCGGTAACTGTGTCAGGCCAGAGAAACTTCTCGGGACATGGCTATTTGTTTTGTGTGTCCCTACAGAAAGGAAATCGGCATGAGAAAGGTTCTGCTCCTGCTCGCCCTGGTAGGGGTGAACATCGGTGACCGAGGAGACGTGGAGGACTCCCACATCTATGGGTGCTCGGGAGAGAGAGCACCGATCATTACCGCAGGGGGTGGCAAACGGGTTGTGGGGGAGCTCGCCATTTACTTCCATGAGGGAAGTTGGCCAGGGTGGCTGGGGTCTAACACCACACAATACTCCAGCCAGACCGGGTTCACGTACGGGGAGGCCTCCATCCCGTGCCCCAGGGTAAAGGTCGTTGCTACAAGGGTCAGCGTCACCGAGGGGAAACGTGTGTGTTTGACATGTAAGGGACAGATTCCTTTGGATAGGTGGTGGTGGCTCAGAAAGCTGAGCAGGGACATAGGAAACCCCACAGTCGACTGGGAATGATTGGGGAATGCCCATCGGACGATTACATGGACCTGAGGGGGAGTGATTGTGTGCTGGGACAAGTGGTGGGAACCGGATCAGGGGATTTACATTTGTATGTGGGGGTCAGAGAAAGTCTGCCCCACAGGCGTATCCATCATCTTCCACAGACAATCGCAAGATGCCGGGGATGGGATGGATTGGGATTCCAGCCTGCATGCGGCATGATCCAACACTCCACGATTCCAGTCAACGCCACTGAACTCGTAACCCGCCCCCGGAAGCCCCTGCCCATGACCACAACATCACGGACTATAGTACAGAGGTGTCCTACCGCCACCAAGGGACCAGGGAACGGGTTAGTATTAGTGCCAACCGACAAGTTGCTGTACCAGGGGGTACACTATGCAGTGGCCTCAGTGATCCTGAACCTGACCGAGGTACAGTTACCTGAATGGTGCCCTAAGGAGACAGAACAGTTGTACCAGGCCCTGCTGAAGGAAATGTTTAGAAAATTTTATGAATTCGACTTTGCCAATGTAGACAATGCGAAACTGTACAGTTTACACCCTGAGCGTAATATGGGTGCGGGGAGACAAAGAAGGGGAACCTGGAATGATATTTTCACAGCCTATGATACAGGATCCTCAGTAATAAATAGCCTAGACGATATAGAGCTACAAACCCAGATAAATGGCTTAAGGACCTGTTGGTGAAAAATAGATTCACTCGAGTCTGTCTTAAAGTAAAAGTACACAGTTTATTAACAGAATGTTCTGGGAGAAGAACCATAGACCCCACGGTCTAGTGATAAGCTTCTCACCGTTACAATGATATCAAACTTCTTTTATACAGGCAAAACACTACACACAAATGTGTTCACCCAATTATGTTCCTCCAGCAACAATTCTCTTGTCCTCATCCAATCACGTTCCCCCAGCAACAAGGTATTGAAACTTCTTTTATACATTCTTTAACTCTTTATGTTGCTGCTTTAAGCTATATAATTTTCACCCTAACAATCCCTCCTGTTGGTCCCTGATCAAAACTTGATTTGTCCTGGGAACCAATGTACCAGGGTAAAAATGGCGGCACGCAACTCCTTGTTATCCGTTTACGAAATCCAACAATGATCACAATTGTTTATGACACTCTTGATGATTCCTTTATGCCATTATTGGCTATTGTCCATTTTGATCCTTCATTCTCATCTGATGTGCCGAAAACATGTCCTTCTCTTTGATATCCATTTTATCCTTTTTTTTTGTTTGTGTTTCCTTCTTCATCTGTTTATCTGTTTCTTCTTGTGCCTTATGCCATAACCACTGGTTGAACCCTACTCTATCTCTAAGACATTTCTTATACAAATATTCATACAAACGTTACCTGCGCATAAGCATTTTCCATCTAATTGTTTGTACTCCTAAATGAACAAAGCTCTCTCTCGAACGTTACAATACTGCTGTCCGACTAGTGCGGCACATACAGCATCTTTTGCCAATTGGGCACAACAACATTTTATCACTAAGAATGCACAGTACATTAGGATTATTATAACAAAGACCAACATCAATCCATGTAACAATGAGGGTCCGATTGATCCCAACCACCCGGTTGTCCAATTCCACAGAGTCGATTCAGGTGGTTGTCTAAGTTTTCCCACCTCCTTCCGAATATGTTCGACCAAATTAGTTATATTTTCTGAACTGTCAGGAATGTATGTGCAACACTCAGGACCTATCAGGGCACATGTTCCACTCTTCTCCGCTAGCAGATAATCTAGAGCCATTCTATTCTGTAAGGCAACTGTGCGTATTGCCACCATCTCGGTGTTAATTTTACTCAGTGACTCAGCCATATCATTGGCTACTTCTTCAAGAATCGAGGCTACAAGCCGAATTTCTTTTATTGCCCTGGCCGTTCCATACCCGGGGAATAGGATAGCGAAGAATCGTTCTGTTTCAGTAATAGCTCTTTTGGATCGATAATGATAATGATTCGCTAGAGAGGGCAAGTGATAAATGTATGGCACCACATATGCCAGGTAACATCCCAGAGATGCCGGGGAACATAGGGTTTGATGAAAGGGAGGAACTGAAAGAAATCAGTATTGATAGGGAAATGGTGTTCGGAAAATTGATGGGACTGAAGGCCGATAAATCCCCAGGGCCTGATGGTCTACATCCCAGGGTACTTAAGGAAGTGGCCCTAGAGATAGTAGATGCATTGCTGGTCATCTTCCAGAACTCGATAGAATCTGGAACGGTACCCATGGATTGGAGGGTAGCTAATGTTACCCCACTATTCAAAAAAGGTGGTAGAGAAAGAGCGGTGAATTATAGACCGGTAAGCCTGACATCGGTAGTGGGGAAAATGCTAGAGTCTATTCTAAAAGATGTAATAGCAGAGCACTTGGAAAGCAGTGACAGGATTGGACAAAGTCAACATGGATTTACAAAAGGTAAATCATGCTTGACTAATCTACTGGAATTTTTTGAGGATGTAACTGGTAAAATAAATAAGGGAGAACCAGTGGATGTGGTGTATTTGGACTTTCAGAAAGCTTTCGATAAGGACCCACATAAGAGATTAGCGTGCAAAATTAAGGCACATGAGATTGGGGGCAAGGTATTGACTTTGATAGAGAACTGGTTGGTGGACAGAAAGCAAAGATTTGGAATAAACGGGTCATTTTCCGAGTGGCAGGCAGTGACTAGTGGGGTACCGCAAAGATCGGTCCTAGGACCCCAGCTGTTAACAATATATATTAATGATCTGGATGAGGGAATTGGATGTAATATCTCCAAATTTGCAGATGACACAAAGCTGGGTGGGAGGGTAAGCTGTGAGGAGGATGTTGTGAAACTCCAGTACGATTTGGACAGGTTGGGTGATTGGGCAGAAACATGGCAAATGCACTATAATGTGGATAAATGTGAGGTTATCCACTTTGGTGGCAAAAACAGGAAGGCAGATTATTATTTGAATGGCAATCGATTGGGAGAAGGGGAAGTGCAAAGAGACCTGGGTGTCCTTGTGCACCAGTCGCTGAAGGTAAGCATGCAGGTGCAGCAGGCGGTTAAGAAGGCAAATGGTATGTTGGCCTTCGTAGCAAGAGGGTTCGAGTACAGGAACAAGGATGTCTTGCTACAGTTGTACAGGGCCTTGGTGAGACCACACCTTGAGTATTGTGTGCAGTTTTGATCACCTTACCTGAGGAAGGACCTTCTTGCCATGGAGGGAGTGCAGCGAAGATTCACCAGGCTGATACCTGGGATGGCAGGAATGACGTATGAGGAGAGATTGTGTCGATTGGGTTTATACTCACTGGAGTTTAGAAGATTGAGAGGGGATCTCATCGAAACCTATAAAATTCTGTCAGGTCTGGACAGATTAGATGCAGGAAGGATGTTTCTGATGACCAGGGAGTCCAGAACCAGGGGTCATATTCTAAGGATAAGGGGTAAGCCATTTAGGACTGAAATGAGGAGGAATTTCTTCACCCAGAGAGTGCTGAACCTGTGGAATTCTCTGCCACAGAGGGCGGTGGAGGCCAGTTCATTAAATATATTCAAGAAAGAGTTGGATATATTTCTTGAGGCTAAAGGGATCAAGGGATATGGGGAGAAGGCAGGGACAGGGTACTGAATTTGGATGATCAGCCATGATCTTATTGAATGGCGGAGCAGGCTCGAAGGGCCGAATGGCCTACTCCTGCTCCTATCTTCTATGTTTCTATGTTTCTATGTCCAGCCCCGTGGCAACCAGGGATATGCCTTGTGGCCACAAATAAAGTATGTCCCATTGTACGAGGTGGTTTTATCAACATCAAACCCTGCAGATACCAGGGAGTAGTTGAAAGTACCTGTCTGGTTGGCGTATGGGACTTCCAGTGTACAACCATAATACTGAGAGGACGTATAAAGGGGAAACCCGTCAGCAGTACCAGTTACTGTAAAATTATACGCGCACCGACTAGTGCCTACGAATATTCCCCAGTCAAATTCCTTACTAAACATATTGTCCCCGGTAGCCTTCCCATACCTGTGGCCTTGGTGAGGGTGAGGAAGGGAGGCTGTTGGGAGCGGTCATACCCTGGTTGGTACCACCCTTCGAAGGTATTCATATAATATCCCTCCGCTTCCCAGGGCTCTACAGATATGGGGTAAAATGACAAAGTAGAGGATGCCTCTCTCTTTCCGTCTGTTGCCACAGACGCAACTCTTGTTATCCTGGGGGATTGGCGTGTGCCATTCTGGTATATATACCACTCTACTACTTGTGACAGATTGAGTGGGACAGGTCTAAGAGGAACCCCTCCTTTAGGGTGGATTGGGATTTGGGTACATACACAACAACCTCCTTCCTTATTGTTTTCCGTAGCATATTTGTGGGACATATACAAAAAGGTATTCACCTTCAGCTCTCTACGTCGCTTGTTATCATTCTCTGGTCCGGGGACCTGTCTCATCATAACAATTAGGCAGGCACCTACTACACACGCACATAACAGCAGTATCCCTTTTTCCATTATTACAACAGTTGTCCCCCTTTTTTTTAACAAGAACCGGAAATCACGCACGCATTATGCTTGCATTAACATCGAACAATTCTTATCACTTTATGTTAACAACTCCCCAAAGGCTATATCGCCAACCCTAACCGTTTGTTGCTTGTAGATTCTATTCTCCTGTGGGGATGGATAAAATATCATCATTAGCTTAAGTCCTCGAACATAACCATTTGGACTTCCACCTTGGGGCTAGTTGGGGTCGGCGGGATTGTTCCCATACGTACTTCAGGATGCGCCCCAAGGTGTATCCTAGGATATTACATATTATCCATACCAATGTTCGTACTATCATCCATTCCCATTCTTTGTATTGCCTGATATATTCTTCACTATCTGTAAAGGGTATCTGTTCTGGCGTAGCCATTGCTAAGTTGATGAAGGTTCATAGACTTTCAACTGCGTCCAGTGCTTCCATCATCCCATGCCCTTCATATCAATGCAAGCACACGTATCCCCACTAATTAGAATTTGGTATGGCCCTGACCACTTTGGTGCAAATCCGGGTTTCTCAGGTAGATTTTTAACCATTGCCTTAGTCCCCGCCAGAGGAATGTACGGGAGCACAGTTAACTCCAAATCTTTGTCCTTTTCCTCCTGCCGATCCTGAGTTTGTTGCCTCATTTCTTTCAACTGGTCACTTAATTCCAATACGTATCTACGGATTTTGTCCTTGAGGGGGCCTACCTCTTCCCCACCAGTTATTATTCCATGGGGAAGCCGCATTGCCTTCCCGTCATTAATTCGTACGGGGATAAGCCCGTCGTTCGATTCGGGATTGCCCGCAACTTCATTAATATGGCTGGCAACACATCTACCCATTGTTGTTGCCTTTCTCCTAGGGCCTTGGCTAGGGCTGTTTTTAAAGTTCGATTCATTCGTTCCACCATCCCGGAACTTTGGGGATGATAGGGGATGTGGAATTTTTGTTTTATTCCCATCCATTCACATATCTTTTTCACTACAGTTCCTGTAAAATGTGTCCCTTGGTCGGAATCGATCTGTACTGGCACTCCTCATCTGGGAATTACTTCTTCTGCCATGATTTTAGCTACAGTGGTGGCTGTACAATCCCGAGTCGCAAATGCCTCAACCCATCTGGTGAATTGATCTATGATTACCAAACAATATTTTCATCCCCTGGAAGTGGGAAGTGGACCCGTGAAGTCTATCTGTATATTTTCCCATGGCCCCTGTGGTCGGGGTTGGTGGGCTAATCGTATCTTTATCGGTCGCCCTTGTAGTGTATGTAACCGTTCCACCTTTAAGAGAACCGTTCCACCTTTAAGAGAACTATTTTAAGAGTTGCACTACTTTATCTTGGCTGCTGTATACTGTAATACCGGTGGTGACCACACCAGTATATAAGTGCTGTGTAATGATTTATTGGGCAGTTCCGCCCTGACCCTCGACTAGTAAAGACCTGTTAAAGTTTACTCTTGTGGTCTGTGTAGTAATTCTCAATATAACACACAGACTTAACAGTGGCGACGAGTACGATCTTACCCTGCGGCAGAGATACATCCAAGGCAGTTTAACGGGCGTCGAGAGGAGGCATCCGCCCTCATCATTCTGCTGAGAGAAGACTCGGGTCTGCAGAGCACAGGAAGAATTCTGACACGAAGCCTTCCATCAGCAACAGGCAGTGATCATCCCTTCTATCACGGTGGTGGATAAGCCGATCAGCGACGAGCAGCAAGTCGGTCACGTTGACTGTGAAGTAGGGGAGGGAAAAACGGAGGATATAATGGCGGAGAACTCGACCACGGCCGGGGAAAAGAGCCGGACAGAAGTCGGGGCCAGAGGCGCTGAGACTGGGACAGCGTAAGGCATGGGAGCCGCTGTGAATGCAAACGCAGCCGATGCGAAAGACCGGGCTGCAAGCGGGCTGGGAGATGCAACAGCGTCGAGAGAGAGCTCGACCGCGACCGGTGAAAAAGGCCGGGCAGCTACCGAGGCCGCGAGGCGCAGCGACCGGGTCAGCGTAAGGCGCGGGAGAAAATAAAACAAAAAAAAAAACCGCGGAGAACTCAGCCGCAGCCGGGGGAAAGGACCGGACTGCAGGAGGGGCTGGGAGGCGCGATTTGAAAACCGCTGGGGGAGGGCGAACACAGCAATATGGCAATCGCCATTACAGCCAGCGGGGGAGAAAGGCAAACGCGGGAAACCGCCATTTAAAAAAAAACAAATAAAAGAAAAATTTATTTTTGTTCTCAAGAAGGTTGCGAAGATGCCTAAGCATGGTAACATCAACGATTTCGATCCCGATGTTGAAGATTGGGCCACGTATGTAGAACGCATAGAGATATATTGTAAGGCAAATAAAATATCAGATGAAGATAAAGCACGAACCTTACTAAACTCAATGGGTGCGAAGACATACGGGCTATTGAAGCATCTTCTATCACCAGCTAAACCGGCGGATCAGACTTTCGCTAAAATTGTGGCTGTCCTGAAAAATCATTTGAACCCCACACCGCTGATGTTAGCGGAACGATTTAAATTTTATGCGAAAACGCAACTGAAAGAGGAAAGCAACGCGGAGTATTTAATTGAACTGCGCAAGCTAGCGAAATAATGCCAGTTTGGGGAAAGCCTGACAGAGGCACTGAGAGACAAATTCGTGTGTGGATTGTCGAAAGAAGGAACACAAAAGCGGCTGCTTGAAGAGAATGATCTTACACTTGATAAGGCTGTCTCTATTGCAATATCGCACGAAGCCGCAGCAAGAGGCACTGCGGAAATGCAGCTGAAGGCAGCGGTACTCAGCGTAGATCAAATGGCTTCGGGTACAACGAAATGTTATCGTTGTGGGAAGACAACACACGATCAGAACCAATGCTGGTTTAAAAACCAGGAATGTAGAAAATGTGGCAAGCTTGGTCACATAGCTAAAGTATGCCGGTCAGGAAAGAAGACCAGCAACAAAAAGTCACCGCAGGGAAAGTGCAGAAAGGTACATAAGGTGGCTGAGAAGAGTTCGGATGAACAGAATTCGGATTCAGACTCCAACAGCAAGGAACTGGGTAGTCTGAGAATTCACAATGTGAGTAAGGAAGCTGACCGACAAACTATCTGGGTCACACTGCAGATAGCAGGAGTCCAAATGAAGATGGAATTGGACACCGGATCGGCGTTGATGGTCATGAATAAGCAAGATTACAAAAGGTTATTCAAACATATTCCCCTACGGGATACGAAGATAGTATTGCAGACATACACGGGGCAAAGAGTATACCCCATCGGGAAGATAAAAGTCAAGGTGGTACACAAGGGCAAAGAACACCAAGGAATGGACATATATGTACTACCTGAGGGAGGTCCGCCACTTCTGGGACGGGAGTGGATCAGGAAAATAAATATGGACTGGCACTCCTTAAACGCAATAACGGTAGATTCCGAGAAAAAAGATGTCAAACCTGAACGATTGTCCAGAATATTGGATGAGGCTAAAGAGGTGTTCCAACAGGGACTGGGAACACTGAGAGGAATTAAGGCAAAAATCAAGATTGCAGAACATGCAACCCCAAAATTTTTCAAAGCCAGACCGGTACCTTATGCGATACGACCTGCTGTGGAAGCTGAGCTGGAAGGGCTAGAACGTTCAGGAGTACTGTCTAAGGTGGACTGGAGTGAGTGGGCCACGCCCATTGTTCCCGTCATGAAGCGTTCATCGAGTAACAAGCCAGGGGAACCGGGGAAGGTCCGCATCTGTGGAGACTTCAAGATCACAGTTAATCCGGTGCTTCACACGGTGCAATATCCGCTTCTGCGGATTGAGGATATCTTTGCTTCATTGTCTGGCGGGAAACGCTTCACCAAGATAGACCTGGCGCAAGCGTACTTACAGATGGAAGTTGAGGAAGAGTCGCGCCAGTATCTCACAATCAACACGCACAGAGGCTTGTATCGATATAATAGACTGGTTTTTGGAGTGGCTTCGGCTCCAGCAATTTGGCAGAGGGCCATGGAGCAGGTATTACAGGGAATTCCAAGCACTCAATGTTACTTGGACGATATCCTGATTACAGGAGATGACGATGAGGAACACCTTGCTAATTTGAAACTGGTGCTCACCAGGTTGAAGGAATATGGCCTTCGAGTTAATCGCCAGAAATGTGAGTTCTTTCAGAAACGGATCTCGTACTGTGGTCATATCATTGACCAGGAGGGGCTGCACAAGTCACCTGACAAGATCGAAGCTGTTGTGAAGGCTCCCGCTCCGGAAAATGTATCCCAGTTGAGGTCGTTCCTAGGGTTGATTAACTATTACCATAAGTTTCTGCCAAATCTATCCACGGTGCTGCATCCGCTGAATGCTCTTTTGCAGAAAGAAGTACCATGGAAGTGGAGCGAGGACTGTAAAAAGGCCTTTCGCAAAAGCAAGGCATTGATCACCTCAGAGGAAGTGCTGGCTCACTTCAACCCAACGCTACCTATTCGTTTAGCTTGTGATGCTTCTCCTTATGGTATTGGAGCAGTACTCTCACACAAGTTGCCAAATGGCTCGGAAAGGCCAGTCGCATTTGCATCCAGATCATTGACCTCCGCTGAGCGCAACTATGCTCAGATAGATAGGGAGGCTCTCAGCCTGGTGTGGGGAGTAAAGAAGTTTAATCATTACCTGCAGGGCCAGAAGTTTACACTGCTGACAGACCACCAGCCGTTGGTATCCATATTCAACCCTAAAAAGGGCGTTTCCAATATGACAGCGCAAAGGCTACAGAGGTGGTCCCTTTTCCTAGGGGCACACCAATATGACATCGAATACAAAGGATCAAAACAGCATGGGAATGCTGACGGTTTATCGTGCCTACCGTTGCCAACGGCAGAAGAGGCGCCTACAGTGGACCCAGTGGAGATGTTCCACTCAACCATAGTGGAATGTCTACCAGTAACAAATTCTACGATCGAAAAGGAAACAAGAAATGACCCGACTCTCTCACGAGTCTACGATTTAACGGTGAAGGGATGGCCAGCACATGGCGAACCACTGTTGCCAGCATTCTCGCAAAGAAGAGAACAGCTGTCAGTGTGCCGAGGAACTTTGATGTGTGGATCCAGAGTGGTGATTCCACCCAAACTCCAGCATAAAGTGCTAAAAGAGCTTCACGAGGGGCATCTGGGTGGAGTGAAAATGAAGAATCTAGCCAGAGCGTTTGTGTGGTGGCCAGGTATCGATGGAGACATCGAAGAAATGACCAAGAGCTGTTTAGGATGCCAGAAGGTCCAAAACGCCCCACCACAAGCCCCTCTACATCCATGGGAGTGGCCCTCATCTCCATGGCAAAGGGTACATATCGACTTTGCTGGTCCATTTATGGACTCAATGTTCTTAATCGCGGTGGATGCACACTCCAAGTGGCCGGAGGTAATAAAGATGTCCTCCACCACCACGGAAAAAACCATCACCGTATTAAGGACCATATTTGCCAGGAATGGGCTGCCGGAACAGATCTGTTCTGATAATGGACCGCAATTTGTGTCCGAAGAATTCAGGAAGTTCTTAAAAAACAATGGGGTTAAGCACTACACGTCCGCCCCATACCATCCTGCCACCAATGGATTAGCTGAAAGGTTTGTCCAGACTTCAAGAAGGCCATAAAGGCCATGGGTAATGAAGACATAAATCTACAACATAAGGTAGATAACTTCTTGTTGGCCTACAGGAATGCAACACATGTGGTTACAAACCAAACCCCCGCCATGATGTTTTTCAATAGAAGACTAAGATGTCGGCTGGATTTGATCAAGCCAAACATCAGAAGGGACGTAGAGAACCGGCAATTTCAAGGCATGATTGAAAGGCCAACTAGAACCTTCCAGATAGGTCAACAAGTTTTGGCCCGGGACTACCGTACCGAGAAATGGCAGCCTGGAACTATTTGCACACGACTAGGACCGCTGATGTATACCGTGGACATTGGTGAAAGCATAATAAGGCGCCATGTTGACCAGATCATAGGGTCATCCGAAAAGGGACAATCTACTCCACAACTCTATACGTCTAATGATGAAGCAGAGATACCCATAGTATCTGCCTCCGATCCGGCGATACTGGAATCAGATGAACCCGACACTGGCATTCAAGCCGAATCGACCTTGCCAAAAGAACCTACTACACCACTGAAAACTATTACACCACCGAGGCGTTATCCGGACCGAGTCAGGAAGCCTCCAGAGAGACTGAATCTGTGAACTGTTTTTACATGAAGTTGTGTATATATGTTATGATGTTATGTTTAATGGGGAATATATACGGTTAAGCTAAAAAGGGAGGATTGTAGTGTATGTAACCGTTCCACCTTTAAGAGAACCGTTCCACCTTTAAGAGAACTATTTTAAGAGTTGCACTACTTTATCTTGGCTGCTGTATACTGTAATACCGGTGGTGACCACACCGGTATATAAGTGCTGTGTAATGATTTATTGGGCAGTTCCGCCCTGACCCTCGACTAGTAAAGACCTGTTAAAGTTTACTCTTGTGGTCTGTGTAGTAATTCTCAATATAACACACAGACTTAACAGCCCTGGGTTATACTGTGCACACCTCAGGCACCGTTGACAGTACTTTGCCGCGTCCTTTCCCGAACCCGGCCACCACCATTCTTTACTTAATAACTCAATCATTGCTCCCCTTCCTGTGTGGGTATCCCCGTGGTACAATTCCAGGAGTATCTGTTGGATACATGTCGGAACCACCACCTTTCCATCCTTTCGCCAGATTCCGGAGGAATCTGGCCTGCCCCCTGCACGACACCACTCTTGTCTTTCTCCTTCAGAGACATCTTTGTGCAACTCACTGATGTCTATGTGTTTTACCTGGACGCTTGACACTCGCTCCTCAACTAGTTCTTGTTCAAGGGCTTGTCTTGCTGCTAAATCTGCAGCCTGATTCCCTTTTTGCTCTGGGCTTTCCACCTTCTGGTGTGCCTTTATTTTTACCACGGCTGCTTGTAAGGGAGCCTCTGCCGCTTCGAAGAGGGCCTTTATCCGTTCCTCATGTTTGATGGAATCCCCCCCAGCTGTCAGAAACCCCCTTCTCCCCCAAGCGGTCTTATAATCGTGTACTACTCCGAAGGCGTATCTACTATCTGTATCTATATTGGCTGTTTTCCCCTTTGCCAATTCCAACGCCTTTGTTAAAGCTACTATCTCCGCTACCTGTGCCGATAACCCACCATCGAGTCGTCCTGACACCTCGGTTTTCAACTGCCCATTGACCACCGCCCATCCTGTACGTGGGGCCCTCTCAATGTACTTTCTAGACCCATCAACGTACAAGGTGACTTGTGCTCCTTCCAACGGTTCATCTCGTATTTTTCCTTCCCCTACTTCCTCGTCTATGTCAGCACATCTATGGGGGTCGCCTGCCCCCAACATACCTTCCACCGGGTTTTCCCCTGTATCGCGGACAATCAAAACTGACTTGCCTCAGGGAATCAGGATCGCCTCCCAACGCGCTCTGCGCATGTTGGACACTGACCGTAATTTGTTATTGTTTAACATTTCTACCAAAGTGTGCTTAGTGTGTAAAATAATATCCCCGGTCATCACAGTTGGTTCACTCACTTTTACTGCCCAGGCCGTGCAATCCAGTGCCGCCACACACCGTGATAGTCCTGCCACAACTGGTGACTGTTGCGTAGAATAATACGCTACTGGGCGTCTTCTGTCCCCATGTTGCTGGGTCACCACTGCTGCGTAGAATCCTCCCTCATTCTCACAGTGGAGATGGAAGGGTTTCTCCATATCGGGTAATCCCAGCCCGGGGGTCGCCATTAAGGCTTGTTTCAAATCCCCATATGCGCTCTCCTGCTCAGGTCCCCAGTCAATCCCGGCATTACCGGGGTTCCCTCCTTTTACCAGTCTCTGAATTGGCTCTGCTATTGCTGCAAAGTTTGGGATGAAATTCCTGCTGTAATTAAACAACCCCAAGACCTTCCTGACTCCTCATACTGTTACTGGCCTTGGCATGTCCTGTATGGCTTTCTTACGGTCTTCGGGCATAGATCTGTCCCCTTGGGACAGCTGTTGCCCCAAATATGCTTCTGTGCTCTGTGCAATCTGTGCTTTCTTTGGGTTTGCCTTAAAACCACCTTCCGCTAGTGCCTGTAAAATTACGATCAGGGCTGCGGCATGTCCCTCTTCGTCCTCTGACGCTACCAACAGATCGTCCACGTATTGGAGTACTGTGCTCCGGTATGGGGTGAGGTCGATCGGCTCCAATAAAGAACTCATCACCCGGTGAAATATTGCCGGACTGTTGTGGAACCCCATGAGGCAATCGGGTCCAAGTATACTGTTTATCCCCGATTGTAAAAGCAAATTTTTCCTGCGATTCTGGGTCCAAGGGTAAGGACCAGAAACCGTTTGCTATGTCCAGAACTGTAAATACCTTATGTTCTGGGTTCAGTCCGTTGAGAATCGTGGCGGGACTAGCCACTATTGGGTGCAGTTTTGGGGTTACCGTATTTAGTTCCATGTAGGCAATAGTTAATCTAAATGACCCATCCGGTTTCGTGACGGGCCACACTGGGGAATTAGTAGTACTTTCTGTAACCCTAACTATTCCTTTTTCTTCCAGATCACGTACTATCTTAACTATTGCTGTCTGAGCCTCTGACTTAATTGGATACTGTTTATGTGGTTCGTGACTTGGGCCAGGTACTACTATAGGGGGCGTTTTTGCCAAACCCGTGTCTTGTTTTGATTCTGCCCATACTGCCTTTACTGCTTCACATATTACCTTATATGGCTGTTTCACCTGGTTCCAATCTTGGGTCAATACCCCGGCACTCCCTACCTTTGCCAAATGGGACAAGGGTTTGGTTGTTTTTGCCGTATTCCCATCCGGCAAAGGCCAAATTATCTTACTGTGTCCGGGATCCACTTGTAAGTTAAACTCTCTTAGTAAATCAATGCCCATTATTGTTCCTTCCTTATTGGGACATACACAAAATTGTGCCGATAGCAACTTCCCGGCTATTTCCAATGTTTGCACTTTACTTTGATATGCTGGGATCTTGGTTCCTCCCAGACCTATTATATACATTTTGTGTTTAGTGACGGGTAATGATAGATTCGTGAGAGATACTGTCGCTCCGGTATCTATTAACATATCACACTGTTGGCTCCCTAACAATGCTGGTACATAGACCCGGTTCTCATCTGCCTCCCTCCTAACGGGGGCCGCTGCCCGCCATTTGGTTCCCTGTGCTTTTAGGAAGTCGAGCAACTGTTGGTAATCCCCTGGGGTACTTGGGGTAGTTGTGTTCACTTGGGTCTCCCATTTTGTCCAACAATGGTTAGTGGTATGGCCCAATTTTCCGCAGTTATTACAACTGAGGAGGTTCTGTTTTGGGCCCCTACATTCTTTAGCTATATGTCCCATTTTCCCACAGTTAAAACAGACCCCTTTCTTCCTTTGTGGTGCCTGTCCTGACTGGGTGCCAGCAGCGCCTACCCGTTCCTGTTTTATCTGTCTTTCCTGTGGCTGGTCATCCTTCCCATCTATCTGGCAAGCCCATCTTACGGCTGTGTCATACGTGTCCGCCACCACCACACCCATTTTCAATATTTTCTGATGTTCTGCGGATAACCCGTCTTTAAACATTTTTATAAACACGGCATCATCCCGCAGGGGATTATCTTGTCCTGATGACTCTTGATACTGATACCACAGCTGTTCTCCATAGGTGTTTGCGTTCTCACCTTTCTTTTGCCTTATTTGCATGATCAATCCCCAGTTGGCTTTTGCTGCCCTCATTACAAGTTGTACCGCATTCTTAAAGTTATTCCTAGCTGTGTTTCGATTGGCTTCAGTTTAATTAATTTGGGGTATCCAATTCCCACTTTTATATAAATCAGCTACTTGTTCCCACTTATCTCTGGGGCATTTAGCCTGTACTAACTGATGTATATCTCTCTTGTGCATGTCATGGATCTTGTAGAGTTCCTGTAGTTTCTGCCAGAACTGGACGTTCCGGGCCCTCGTCTTCATCTCTCCTAAATCTTGATTAATCATCTGTTTCTCAGTAGGCGTGAAAGCCTTGTATGCCAAAGGGTTTTGGGCATTCTGTGTGCGTCTAAGTGGTGCCGCCTTGATGGTCTTAATGTCATCCTCACTTTCTGAGTCCTCTAGTGGTGCAGTGGCTTCCGCCTTGTTGTAAGGTGGGGGCCTTTCCTCAACCCCCCTTCCTGCGGCGCATAGTCCCACAATTATTTCATTCCAATGTCCTGACCTGTCCATCCTATATCCATCTTTCCATTGTGTTCCATTTTTCAGGAACTCATTTTCCTGTTCCAATACTTCTATCCTTTCTCTATGCCTCATCAATCTACAGCGCAATTCGCTATTCTTTTGTATCATTGATACCAATTGATTTACCAAAATGACTCCCGCCTTTTTGTCTCTTTTTTGTTTCTGTTTATCCCACCACTCCCTCTGAGCGGCTGGCATCTGAAACGGGTCCCACCCGTCCTTCCGCATCTTGTCTACCATACCCTTCCGGTCATCTGCATAGAACCTCGAGAGAGAGAGAGAGAGAGAGAGAGAGAGAGAGAGAGAGAGAGAGAGAGAGAGAGAGACCCAGGGGGTCCCCACTCTATTTCTTTCCCCGATGCCATAACTAGTCCAACTTCAGACTTACCTTCAGCTGAATTCCTCCATTCAGGCTGGTCTGTGACTCCTGAAACAATTTCTGGTTAGACAATTTTGGCATTTGTATCTCAATTTGGACCTACTCTTACCCTTTCTCCTATGTTCTCTTCCTTCTCACACAGTCAGACACATATATAGTCCTCAACCTCATGATCCTAGGATACTTTTGAGTCTCTCAGCTTACTTAATCCTGGCCATCACGTGGGGCCCAATTGCCCTCTTAATTTCGGCTCAGGCTAGGATCGATGAGACAGGTATCCTCCTTGTCTGTGTCGATCAGTCTAGTACCATTCATTCCTTCATGACTTTTATCGCAACACAGTGTTCCCTATTTCATATAATTCACACCATTCAACTGTGTTCTCCTACCTCTTGCAGACTTTTACTTGATTCGTGATGCTACAGCACTGTTTCTCTGCCTCCCCAGATGACTCAATTTCTGGACGGTCAAAATTTGACTTCTCGTCCGGGTTCACTGGTGCGGGCGGTCTTTCAGTTCCGGAGCATCCTGCCGACTACGCCAATTTGTTGGTGAAAAATAGATTCACTCGAGTCTGTCTTAAAGTAAAAGTACACAGTTTATTAACAGAATGTTCTGGGAGAAGAACCATAGACCCCGCAGTCTAGTGATAAGCTTCTCACCGTTACAGTGATATCAAACTTCTTTTATACAGGCAAAACACTACACACAAATGTGTTCATCCAATTATGTTCCCCCAGCAACAATTCTCTTGTCCTCATCCAATCACGTTCCCCCAGCAACAAGGTATTGAAACTTCTTTTATACATTCTTTAACTCTTTATGTTGCTGCTTTAAGGTATATAATTTTCACCCTAACAGACCCAGTTAAGAAAAATCCTAACAGAGGAGAACACAGTGATAGGCTCAGAGCTACACAAGGACCAGGCCATGATGGTCCATTTAAAGGAGATAATTGCTGAGCTGGAGAGACATGCCAAAACAGTAAATGCACTCATATGGGAAGACAGGAATGCTTCGGATCAGGCTGCACAGAATGAGGTGTGCGTGTTATACGGGGCATGATTGCTGGGTGAGGGCCGCAGCAACCGGGAGGATTTAAAACAGGATTTAGTCCCCTCCTGGATTAGCAACAAGCACCTTGCAGCCCTCCACCCATTTAGTAATTCGCTGAGCCCATGTCAGCTCCGTCTAGCCTCTGAAGCCTACCCTATCCCAGTGGATTGAGGACGTTCCAATCACACTATCATGGGGATAGTAGTGAGGATGCTGGTCATGGGTGAGACAGCCTGACCCGCACCGGTATACAGGGTGGAGAACATTGGGATCATTCAAGGGGGTGTACACGTCCATTTCGCCGAGGTCCCACCTTATGTCATAAAGTGGGAGCACACTATGACAGGTACAGACCTCTCTGGGTGCCGGAGCCGGGGTACACACATAATACTGTATCCCCAGCACTTGAACGCCTATTTCAGACCACAGTGTGGGTTTAAAGCTGCTGGCGTACAACCTGTGAACTGTACCATGGAGGTAATGGCACAAGTCCATGTCTCCCCACCGGTAGCATTCATAGGGGGTGGGACATATTGTGTCACCACAAGTGCACCTCAATACCAGCATGGTCAGCACATCTGGTGTCTGGTGAGTGACAGCAGTTTCTGCTTTAAACCCGAGGCAGAAGTTCAAGTGGCCCAGGAACGGATTGTCCCTATTCCTGAACCCTCCACTGTTCACCTCACTGTCAGGCAAAACATCACCAACCTGCAAAACTATGTCGCACATTTCGGCTATGAAATTCCCCCTCTACCCGAACATCTTACCGCCCTAGTAAAAGCAGTGGTCATCTCACAGAAACATTTCTATACATTAGAACAGAAGACAGTCGAGATAGGGTCCAAGATCTTGGATATCGTAGTTCCACCCTGGTGGGATATTTTTGAAAGTATAGAGGTCCCTTCTTGGATCAGACTGGCTTCCCACATTTTAGTAGTCTCCCAGCTCGGTATAGTTTTCTACTTACTGTGTACAAAGTGCAAGGGGAGAGACAGGATGCTCCGATCTCAACACGAGGGAGCATGGGACAAACATAACAATGAAGTCTATGACCAAGTATAAAACAAACCTTAACCGTTATTAAAATAAAGTTTTGTGACTATGTGTGATTATTTTTCTTTCTATGTATGTGCTATCTTTTCCCAAGTGGTGCAGGGGTGTTGGACCCCTCCGTGCTTGGATGTGAATGTAACTGGATTTTCGCACCTTGTATATATTTTGAACACTACACCTAAAGGGGAACGGGAGAGTGTTTTGTTTGGGGTTTTTAGTTTAGATAATACAGGGGAAGATTGGCTCCCAAGGATCAGGAATTTTTGCTCAATCAGGATGATACTGTAGTGGATAAAGTATCACAGGAGGGATTGTAAGATTCACAAAATTCTGCAGATCCCCCAAACCAAGAAGATTACCCCAAGAGAAGAGATTTTTGGACTGTTTAAAGAATATTGGGCCTAAAAGGGGATTAAAGTCAAAACTCCAGGATTTTGGTTATTTTAAAAAGGCATGTCCATGCCTGTGAAAGGCTGTGACAAAGGGGTTGGGATGGGCCTCTGTAAAATGAGCAGTTTGGGTATTGGCATAAGCCAAACTGTCTGGGAATATTCTGGACTATCTCAGTCATTTTACATAATGACAATAGGCCTACGGAAGAGCAGTTCCCGCCCAATAAAATGACAGAGCCATCCAAAGTATGCATAATGCAGAACATGCCACTGACCAACAAAAGGGACCCTGACCCCAGCAGGAAAAGACAAAACTTACTAATCGGACCAGAGATTAAACAGTCATTTAAAGCCAATTTAGGTTTCGATGAACCATCCTGAAACTAGTTCACACTAACTTAAACCCATTAAGATAGATGGGACCAGCTCGAAAACCATTAAAGAATTCAAAAAGTATTAATGTTAATGAGCCCGCCATAAATGACAATGGGCCAGAGAAGATTTGGCGGGCAGATAAGCAAGGCCTCAAACGGTATAATTGGGGCCTGCTTTTTCAGTTGAGGGGAAGGAGGAAAAAGGAAAAAAGAAGTGAGAGGAGTTTTCGTTCGGCCAAGGAGTTTGGTTCAGTACAGTCCGGAAGAAGAGAGCAGTTCGGTTTCGGCCCGTTCGATATAGCACGGCTTGTGTAGAAGAGAAGAAGAAGGGAACTTCAAATTCCAAGTCAAGTCACAAAAGTATCTGGAGTCTGAGCCAGGAGAAGACATCATCAAACGCGTCGCGGCAACCAAAGGCCCCAAGAAACAAACAACCAAAAATATTACCAGCAACTAGGTAATATTGGGACACCGCGACCGGCAAGAAACCAACCTGGAAGAAACCAAAGATTCGCAAGTTTGTTTCCACTCTACAAACTATTCTGACTTACCCCTGGGTAAGATTTGATGAAAAGACTCTAGACCCTATTTCTGACCAAAAGAAATTGGGTACTTACCCGTGTAGGGTGTGGCGGGTGGCGCGTCGCGTGCGCCCAATCAGTTATGCCCCTGACTGTTGGTGAGCGGTTCGAATCGCTCCCACACCCCTGGGTTCAAGACACTGGACTTAGGTACAGGCGGCGATACAGAAAATCGAGTAGACACGTGGTTTGGTGTAGGAAAACCAAGATTTTATTGAACAGAGATAAAACACAGTCTTATGAGAAATTACTGGTAAACCATTACAGGCATAACCAAAATAACTATACTTATACAGGGAATGGGGAACACACGGCACATCGAGGGGAAAAACAACTACATTAACAATCCCCTTATCCTTATCCCACCCCCTATATCTAACTAGATTAGGCCATGAGGGGCCAGAATTCATGCTCACCAATCCAAAGCCTGTTGCTTTAATGGATGCGAGTTTTGAGGATTGGTCTTCTGTCCCTTTAGGTACCCCGTCGCCACATGGTCTCAGGGCACAGTGCTGGAGCTGCTGCTGTGACACACCTTTCTTCTCCTCAGCTACCGTCGTCGTCTCATCGTGATGGGTTCTCTTCTTCTTCTCCCTCGGGCGGTCGTCGGCGGTAACGTTGCATCAGCGAGACAGTTGGCAGTCTTCACTGCTTAGATTTTCCTACCCATTCTTAGAACGCCAGCATATTCATTATGGCGTGGACACATGCGTTAACGCCAGCTTATTTGCAGTGTTCAACTAGTCAACTTAGTCTCACTGTCCTCAGATATTTCTTCCCCAAGCGTCAGCTTATAACTTGGCGCTCGGTCTTAATTAATACGTCTTCTGCTGCCCTTCTCTGCTCTTTGTCAGGTCTACCTTACCCTTCACCTCAGTTCATTTCACCTCGTTTTCTCTGCCCTCTCTCGTGGCCCGGGTGTCCTGGGTGACTTTGGACTCGGGTCTCGTTCCCCTCCCCTGTGATTGGTATGGATGTCCTTGACTGCTGAAAACTTACTGCGGGGAGCGAGGAGAGAACCCGCCACGAGGCCAGGGCATGAATATGGGCAGCATCAGCCCAAGGCCTGACAAGAGGTCAGAGTCGAGAGCAGAGCAAGAGTTAAGAGAGTGATTGCTACTGAGGGACTATAGTTATACTCCTTTTGATGGCCCTTATCTGTGCGCCATATAATGTTCCTTCCAGATCCTCTGGTTTCGGACTTCTAGCATCTGACCCTTTCCCTTGCATTGAATGCAGACTTGATACAACACTATCCCTAACTGGCAAACCATGAGAATGTGGGAAGCCAGTCTGATCCATGAAGGGACCTCTATGTTATTGAAAATGTCCCACCAGGGCGGAATCACAATATGCAATATCTTAGCCCCTATCTCTACTGTTTTCTGCTCTAGAGTGTAAAAATGTTTCTGTGAAACTATAACGGCTTTGAGTATTTTCGTAAGGTGTTCTGGGAGAGGGGTAATTTCATAGCTGAAGTGCGCTACGTACTTTTGCAAATTGGTAAAATTCTCCTTCACAGTGAGCAGTGAGGTGAACAGTGGAGGGTTCAGGAATGGGGACAATTGGTTCCTGGGCCACTTGAACTTCTGCCTCGGGTTTAAACTAGAAACTGCTGTCACTAACCGGACACCAGCTATGCTGTCCATGCTGGTAGTGGGATGCGCCGGTGGTAACACAATATGTCCCACCCCCTATATATACTACCTGCGGGGGAACATGGCCTTGTGCCATTGCCTCCATGGTACAATTTATAGGTTTTGCGCCAGCAGCTCTGAACCCGCACTGCGGTTTTGAATAGACATTCAAGTGCTGGGGACACAGGATTATGTGTGCTCCCCGGCTCCGGCACCCTGAGAGGTCAGTACCTGTCATAGCGTGCTCCCACTTTATGACGTAAGGCGGGACCGCTGTGAAACGAATGTGTGCACCCCTTGAATGACTCCAATGTTCTCAATCCTGTATATCGGTGCAGGTCGGGCTGTCCTACCCATGACCGGCATCCTAACTACTACTCCCATGATCGTGTGGCTGGACCGCCCACAGTCCACTGGGACTGGGTAGGCTTCGGAAGCTAGCCGGAATTGGCACGGGCTTAATGCATTCTCAAATGGATGGAGGGCTGCGAGGTGCTTGTTGCTGATCCAGGAGGGGACTAAACCCTGTTTTAAATCCTCCAGGTTACTGCGGCCTTTGCCCAGCAACCATGCCCCATACAGCACACACACCTCATTCTGCACAGCTTGTTCAGAAGCATTTCTGTCCTCCCTTATGAGGGCATTCACCATTTTTGCGTGCTTCTCCAACTCGGCTATAATCTCTTTTAAATGGACCATCATGGCCTGGTCCTCATGCAACTCCGAGCTCAATACCTTGTTCTCATCCATTAATATCTTCCTTATCTGTGTTTTTAAACCGTTTATCTGGGTCTGTAGCTCTATGTCATCCAAACTGTTGATGACAGAGGACCCAGTATTAAACGCAGTAAAAACATAATTCCATACTCCCCTTCTTTGTCTCCCTGCGTTACCCAAAAACTCGCGGTGTGTGGTGTACAGTTCGGTTTTGTCGACATTGGTGAAATCGAACTCATAAAACTTCTTGAACATGTCCTTTAATAGGGCTTGGTACAGCTTCTCTGTTTCTTTGTGACACCACTCCGGTAAATGTACCTCGGTGAGATTTAAAATCACGGAGGCTACCGCGTAGTGTACCCCCTGGTACAGCATCTGATCAGTAGGCATTAATACCAACCCATTCCCTGGTCCCTTGGGGGTGGTGGGGCACCCTTCCCTGAGTAACCTCACCGCCTGCGCCGTTGGCAGGGGCTTTCGGGGTGGGTCACAAGTTCAGTGGCATTTACTGGGATCAGGGTGTGTGGGACCGCTCACACCTTCAGGCTGGTATCCCACTTCATCCCCTCCCCGGTGTCTTGCCACTGCCGGTGGAAAACAATGGATATGCCTGAGGGGCAGACCTTCTCTGACCCCCACATACAGATGTAAATCCCTTGATCCGTTTCCCACCACTTGTCCCACCACACGCTTAATCCCCCATGAGTCCCTGTAATCGTCCGGTGGGTATTGTTTCCCAACCGTTCCCACTCGACTGCGGGGTTTCTCATATCCTTGCTCAGCTTTCTGAGCCACCACCACCTATCCAGAGGAATGTGTCCCTTGCACGTTAAACATACACGCTTCCCTACGGTGACGCTGACCCTTGTGGTAATGATCCGTACCCTGGGGCACAGGAGGGAGTCCTCCCCGTACGTAAACCCGGTCTGGCTGGAGTACTGAGACGAATTGGACCCCAGCCACCCTGGCCACCTTCCCTCGTGGACGTAGACGGCGGTCTCCTCTGCATCCCGTTCGCCGCTTCCGTCGGTTGCTATCGGCGCTCTCTCTCCGGAGCACCCATAGATGTGGGAGTCTTCCACGTCGCCCATCTTTCCCAGGCTCAGTCCCATCAGGGCGAGTAGGATTACGCTCCCCTTCATCCTGAAAGTCTTTCTGCAACAGATACAAAAATATGCAGCCAGATCCCCAAGAGATTCTCTGGCTTGGGTGAAGCATAGTCGAGCCTTGCGGCCTCGACTCAAATACACACACTCTTAGCAGATTACTACTTAATTAAAACTACCCATCACCTTACTTAACTTAAGCTAAAAACACCCAAACTTAAGCTAAATACCTAACTTAAATATAAACTTACATTACCTAAACTATATACATCCGCTGCCTGTCTCCGGGCGGCCAGGCTAATTAATGGTTGGACTTCGGCACACCGCTTCCTCCGGCGTGGCCGCACCGTCCTGCACTGTTGGTCCCTCGCCACCCCTGGCTGCTGGCTGGGGACCTCTGTCCTTTGACTTCCCCCTGACTCAAGGGGCGGGCCTTGGTAACTGGGGAGCTGGTGACCATGGCTTTCTCGGCTGGGGCGTCTTTGGGGACCTTCTAGGGGCCTTGGTGGGTGGGGCTTTCTTGGCCGATGGGCCTTTAACCCGAACCGCTGCTCCCTCAGGCTTGACCTCTCCTGAACCTGGGCTAGGAGCAGGTAACTCTTCGCAGCCTGTTGCTGCAAGCTGAGATTCTCTGCCCCCAGGTCCCATGGCTGGGTCCGGGGCAGGGTTTTAGACCTCAGGTCCCTCCTCCTCTACACTGGGTTAGGGGCGGGGTTTTCGCCCTCGGGTCCCTCCTCCTCTGGATCCCAGAAGAGCGGGGGTGTGTCCCAATTGGTGGGCGGGATGGCCCCTCCCTTTAAGCAAGCCACAGCGCCTGCCTGTGCAGTCTGTGAACTTGCTCTTGCTGCAGGCTGAGGAACTTAATCCTCAGACCTTACCCTAACTGGCTGTTTTCCCCTTTCATGTTTGAACAGCTTGCACTGGTTAATATGAAACCATTTGGTATGCCGGGGCATCTTAACGGCGTATACCATGGGGCTGGCTTTATCTACAATGCTGTAGGGCCCCATGTACAATGGTTCCAAACTTCCTACTCGGGCATAGTTCCTCACCGTGACTTCATCTCCTATCTCCCACTCGTGGTACCTTCGGGGTTCGAGTAGCAATCGGTTACTCCGATGCTGCTTTCCCATGTTCCCAGCCGCCTGCTCGTGGACCTGTTTAAGGTGCTCGAAGAGGTTTCGGGCGAACCTGTCCCGGTTTACCTCTCTGAGCTGATCGTCCTTGAGCACCGGGGCTAGTACGTGGGTGAGGGTCCGCATAACCCTGCCAGTCATCAGCTCGTACGAGGAATACCCTGTGCTTTTAGACTGGCTGGCCTGGATCCCCATCAGAACCAACGGTAGGACCTCGGCCCATTTACGGGGCGAGTCCACCATCTCCTTCCTCAACCTTTCTTTTAGGGTCCTATTCATTCACGCCACAATCCCGGGTGACTGGGGGTTGTGGGCCACATGCCATTTCTCCTCAATGCCTAGCAGCATAAGGGTATTCTGCATCACCTGTCCGGAGAAGTGACTCCCTTGGTCAGACTCCACATACTGTGGTAGTCCCCACCGCGACAACACTTCCCGGACCAGGATCCTGGCAGTACCCAGAGCTGTGGCTGTTCTGCAGGGGAAGGCCTCTACCCATTTGGTGAACACATCCACCAGGACTAGGCAGTACTTATAGCCTCCCTGGGCGGTGGGCAGGGGCCCGATGTAGTCGACCTGTATCGACTGCCATGGTCCCTCTACCCTCCTGATGTGTCCCATGGGTACCTTCCTTTTATGGGGGTCAGGGTTATTAGCAGCGCACACAAGACAGCCTGCACAGAACTCGTGGATATCGTCCCTGAGTCCCGGCCACCATCCCGCCTGTTCCACCCGCTGCCAGGTGTTCTCAGACCCGGGGTGTCCCGCTCCTGACCCTCATGGGCCAGCTGAAAGAATTCCCTCCGGTGCTGCTGTGGCACAACCCACTATTCCCCCAGGAACAGCATACCCTCTTTGACGGAGAGGGTTGCTGGGCTGTATGGAACCTCTACCCTTTTTCCCTCAGTTATTGCGCTGAGGACTGCATTGAGGACGGGGTCTTGGGCTTGGACCGTCTTAAGGTCCGGGGCTAACGCTACCCCTACACTCCCTTGGGGGTCCCGTCCCTACCCCTGACAGTCGCCATGGGTCTCGACCCATACGGGTCTCAGAAAGTGCCTGTGCGGGCAACCTCCTTGGCGAGCATATCAGCCTGCTGGTTGCCTAGACTGCAGGGTTCTGTGGAGGAATGGGCCTTCACCTTGTGGATGAAAACCTCCCCTTCCTCCACCACTGCGGCTAGGATCTTTTCCAGCAGTGGTTTTATTGTGAGTGAGGGGTCTCCCGTCAGCGGAGGTGTATCCGCGGCGGGACCAGATGGCCAGGAACTCCGTACACGAATTGCGCGTAAACATACTGTCTGAGCAAATTGTGTAGGGGGTGGGGAAGATTTCGGGGTGTGTAACAACGTACACCACCGCGGACAGTTCAGCCTGCTGGGCGCTCATGGTGCTGGGGAGCTAAATCGCCAGGGCAATGTTTGCCGCTGGTTCATGAACTCCACACCCCATGAGACGCTCGCCAGCAGATACCGTGTTGGACCATCTACATAGATCTCGCGGCCTGTGGGACGTATCCCGGCCCGTAAACCTATGCTCACTTCCAAAACCCCTTCTATGGAACACCGGTGGGCTGTTCCAGGATATACCAGGTTGGCTGCGAGCTTTGGCTCACAGAGACCCTTCACTCTAAGATCCATCTGTGAGAGGAGTTAGGTCCAGCGGGCAATGCGGGCACTGCTCACTGTTCCATCCTTGATCCTTCCATCCAGAAGCATCTGTGTGGGTGTGTGATGGGTGAGGAGGGTGATGGGAGAGGTGCCTGTGAAAATCAATGATCTCTTCACAGCCCAATGTGTGGCCAAGTGGTGCCGCTCACAGTTGGAGTAGCTCCTCTCCACATCCGTGAGTATCCTGGAGGAGTAGATCACCGGCCTCAGCCGGCCGTGCCTCTCTTGGAGCAGCACAGCACTCAGGCTGTCCCCGCTGGCTGCTGCCTCCAGGAAAAACTCTTTCCCCCCATCTATGGCCCCTAGAGCTGGTGCGGTCTGCAAGTCTTTCTTGAGCCTGACAAATGCTGCCTGGCAGCCCTCATCCCAAAGCCATTCCACTCCCTTGTGTAGGAGTCGGAGCAGAGGGGCTGCCGTGGCTGCATAATCCTCAATAAAGTCTCTACAGTACCCGGTTAGCCCTAGAAACGACCTCATAGCCGTTACTGTGTTAGGGACTGGTAACTCTTGTACCGCTTCTCTCCTAGCCTTATCTATGGCCCTTTCTCCAGCACGCACGGTCAGGCCGAAGAATTTCACCTCCTGCTGGCCGATCTGCGCTTTCTTGGGGTTTACCTTGAAACCCTTCTGCCCTAGTAGTTCCAGCAGTTCGGCAAATAGTGGGCCATGCTCCTCTTTCGAATCGGTGAACAGGAGCAGGTCATTCACATATTGGACCAACTGTCTGGGCTGGCTAAAATCCTTTAAACTGTTTGCCATGCACTGATGGAAGATGCTGGGGATGCTGTGGAAGCCCTGAGGCAAGCAGTTCCATGTGTACTGTTGCCCTTTAAACGTAAAGGCAAACTTGTACTGATCCTCCCTCCTTAAAGGGATGGACCAAAACCCATTGGAAATATCCAGCACCGTGAAAGTGGTCGCGGATGCTTGAATACTTCCTATCGGGTCGGCAACTGCTGCTACTGTGGGTGCACAGGCTGGGATGTTACTATTGAGCACTCGATAGTCCACCGTGGCCCTCCAGGAATTGTCCGGCTTTCTAACCGGCTACAATGGAGAATTCACGCGGGTAGCTATCGGTCTCAGAACTCCCTGCTGTACTAACGAGGACATGGCTGCTTCCATGTCTGGCTCTGCTTCCCTGGGGAAGTTATACTGTTTCTGTGGTCGGGCCATGGGGTCCCCGTCTACGCTGACCTCAAATCCTTTGACCCACCCGCAGTCGTGTTTGTGGGTGGCAAATGTGGCCAGGTGGGCCTGCACAAATGCCTGGAAATCCTGTGGGGTGTTACTGACCATAAGCTCCAGGTTATAACCCTCTTTGGGCTTCATGGTGCACAGGGTCCCCTTCCCTTCCTTTCCTGGGATCACTACTATCTCACCGTTCTTTACTGTACCTGCCCCCCATTGTCAATAATTTCTCAAATCTACTAGGATCCCATGGCCTACAATAAAGTCGGCCCCCAGGACCCCTCTTCCACCCTCCACTTCCCATTTCATCAGGACACAGGTCCACTTAGAGTGGAGCGGTCCTAACCGAATGGCAAGCAGGATGGAAAACGAGCCAGCCTGTTCTTTGCCTGTGAACCCCGACAGACTGTATGGGACCCCTTTAGATAGAGGCGAGGTGGTGGGGTTAGCTGAGTAGACCATGGTGCAGGATGCCCCCATGCCTAACAGATAGGTCCCTGTCACCTTTTCTACTTCCATCTCCAAGAGGGGTCTCTTCCATTCATCGTATCGGAGAGAACACAGGTAAGCAGGCTGTGCTGGCTCTAGTCAGGGCTGTGGGTTGGATGGGGCTGACGGGGTCAGAGCACCGGTTGCGGCTGCTACTCTCCCCTGGCCAGTCAATAAGGACCTCATGGTGTCCAAAAGTGACGACCTCTGCGGGAGGGATTCCTGTCCCTTTAAACTGCCTTGCCAAGCGGGCGTTCTTCTCCCGCAACCTTATCTCATTTCCCTTGGCCTCGGTGACTTGGCACCATAGGTATTCCAACTGGGCCTTGTGTTCTCGCATTAAATGCACTCTCTCCTGATTCAAGGCCTGCAAAGCTACCAATAACCTTTCCCCTGCTAAAGCCTTATCCTGGATCTCCAGGGCTGACTCCCTCAGCTCGACTGCCTCTGCTGCAAAGAGCCTGTCCATAAGCTGGACCTGCTTTTTGAAACACATCAGCCAAACTGCCTTCTCTAAGGACTTCTTGTGTTCCTTTCCCTCTGTCCACTTAGCTGCTACATCTACCGGACACCCAGCACTTAACAGAGTGGTGATCCTCTTCTTTGTGATATTCACCTTGCTAAACACATAATCAGAAATCCTTTCCTCCATCATGGTTTGCTCATCCGAACTTTTGTCTACTGTATTGCAACCCTGCTGCCGGTGTACTGCCGCGGTCGCCATTTTCTGTAGGGGGTGGTGGATGGCGCGTCGCGTGCGCCCAGTCAGTTATGCCCCTGACTGTCGGTGAGCGGTTCGAATCATTCCCACGCCCCTGGGTTCTAGACACCGGACTTAGGTACAGGCGGCGATACAGAAAATCGAGTAGACACGTGGTTTGGTGTAAGAAAACCAAGATTTTATTGAACAGAGATAAAACACAGTCTTATGAGAAATTACTGGTGAACCATTACAGGCATAAACAAAATAACTATACTTATACAAGGAATGGGGAACACACAGCACATCGAGGGAAAAACAATTACATTAACAATCCCCTTATCCTTATCCCACCCCCTATACCCAACTAGATTAAGCTATGAGTGGCCAGAATTCATGCTCACCAATCCAAAGCCTGTTGCTTTAACGGATGCGAGTTTTGAGGTTTGGTCTTCTGTCCCTTTAGGTACCCCGTCGCCACGTGGTCTCAGGGCGCGGTGCTGGAGCTGCTGCTGCGACACACCTTTCTTCTCAGCTACCGTCGTCATCTTGTCGCGATGGGTTCTCTTCTTCTTCTCCCTCGGGCGGTCGTCGGCGGTAACGTTGCATCAGCGAGACGGTTGGCTTAGATTTTCCTACCCATTCTTAGAACGCCAGCATATTCGTTATGGCGTGGACACATGCGTTTAATGCCAGCTTATTTGCAGTGTTCAACTAACCAACTTAGTCTCACTGTCCTCAGATATTTCTTCCCCAAGCGTCAGCTTATAACTCGGCGCTCGGCCTTAATTAATACATCTTCTGCTGCCCTTCTCTGCTCTTTGTCGTGTCTACCTTACTCTTCGTCTCAGTTCGTTTCGCCTCGTTTCCTCTGCCCTCTCTCATGGCCCGGGTGTCCTGGATGACTTTGGACTCGGGTCTCGTTCCCCTCCCCTGCGATTGGTATGGATGTCCTTGACTGCTGAAAACTTACTGCGGGGAGCGAGGAGAGAACCCGCCACAAGGCCAGGGCACGAATATGGGCGGCGGCAGCCCAGGGCCTGACAAGAGGTCAGAGTCGAGAGCAGAGCAAGAGTCAAGAGAGCGATTGCTACTGAGGGCCTATAGTTATACTCCTTTCAATGGCCCTTATCTGCGCGCCAAATCAGGTCAGTTCATTGTTTCAATTTTTGGTGGGCTGTTTTAAATGATTATAGCAATCTAAACTAACTGTTTTTAGATGGCCGTTTATCACACCTAATGGCCTGATATCCGGTCTGTATTGTCATTAATGCATTCTAATCGGCCTGTCCAGCCTTGATGGCTTCCATAAGCTGTTTCTGGTTATTTATGCGGACAAACTAATGGCCTCATGTATAGGCCTAACTGGGTTTAATCTGTCTACGATCTGACATAATGCATTTTCAGTGTAGCTGTCTGGCTTTCAAAACACAAAGTCCTTTTCATGGAAATGCATTTTAAGTTTTGATTTCCCTAAGCTGCCTGCACTGTTGCAGAGTCCAAGCTTCAAAATCTTACAGGCTTTTGGTCACGAGGTGCGCACGCCATCTTTTGGGTACCCTTTTTAAAATGTCCATGCAAGGTCCCTTTTATTAATAACCTTGGGGGAATGTGGGAATTTTGCGAATCTTACACCCGATAGATCCAATATGCACCCGATCACATCAGCAGACATGCGGAGTCTGAAACAGCAATGCAGGTGAAGTCTTCTACCGCGTCCGGAGTACGACAGGCCCCAACCGCCACACCTAGAGAACCCCAAAATCGCGAACCTCTACAACTGTCAAAGAAGTCATTTGGTGAGCATTATCCCATGTCATCTGGAGTCCAACTTAGTTAGTGTAGTGGGATTGGGAGGGGTGAAGTTTGCTGTCTATTGTTATTCTCCCTCGTATATTCCAAAGTGTTCCCCTTTTTCGAGTGATAAGATTGTTTTGTTGTGTTTATTTTCTTGTCTCAAATAAAATCCAAGTTCTTTCACCAACTCAGTTGTCTGTTGCAATTTCATTTCAACCCCCAAATAAGTTCAAGGTCTAGAACCAAGGGAGTGGGAGCGATTCGAACCGCTCAGAAGTCAGAGGCAAAGCTGACCCCACACACCACCCCTTACAGTTCCTGATCTCCCAGCTGGAATTGAACAGCAGTAGGGTGACTTACCCTGTTATTTTCTATTCCTTCCTGCAGCAAAGCATGGCCAAGCTTGGGACCTTGGCAGGGACAGTGGGAGTGAGATTTGCACTGGTTGCTCTGTTCCATTGGCATTTACTCCCTTTCAACTGCCTTGAGTACCAATAAGATCTAGAATGCCACAGTGTATGTCTGGAAAAATTCTCTTTTGCATTTACACAAACTTTCTCTTTTTAAATGAAATTGATCCAAAGTGTGGACTTTTCAAAGTATTAAAAATGTGGGCGCTTATTTGGAACTGGTTATTTTGGAAATCAGATTCTACCCGCATCTTTAGGTACAAATCTGCAACTCCCTATAGCCTAGAGATTATGCTTGGCAATATGAGGGAACATTTAATGCCTTTTGTATGAAATTCTGCTTTAATGGAGGTATGAATCTATTTAAAATGAAGTTTATGCCCATTTTAAAAGAACAGGAAAAAGAACGTCACAGAGCAATCAGTGCACATCCACCAACAACAGTAATTGCTAGATTCATACAATTTACTTCTTAAATTTCACAATATATTGATAATCACAACATTATAGAACTCTGACGCGCGCCCTTCTCAACCTTCATGGGCCAAGATATATACCCTTCTGATATTGAGAGGCTGATAAGTGGTGAGTGAGAGCACTGTATGGTGAAGTGGAAAGCCACCTTACAAACTGCTTAGGCTGTAGGTTTTTTAAGAGTCAAAAGCGTAAGGGCAACGTTGGTGATTTGAAATTCACAGATCGAAAGAAGGAGGACAGTTTACTCCAAAGGTAAGGAGGGTATGTGAAAAATGGAAAGTTATGTCAATGGAGGATTTTAACTAACCCAGTATTCGGGCACAAGCCGCTCATGATTTTCCACGAAGGGTGAGTCTTTCCGTCCCCTTTTTCTTGTTCGCTCACTTTATCTATCTGTTTCTTTTTTTGTAGGATCATACAGAACAAAAGGAGGCCATTCGGCCGATCGTGCCTGTGCCAGATATTTGAACGAGTTATTCAATTAGTCCCACTTCCCCACTCTTTCCTCAGAGCCCTGTAATCTTTCCTTTTCAAGTACATATCCAATTACAACAATGCCTACACTTCAAAAGTAATTAATTGGCTGTAAAGCGCTTTGGGACGTCCGGACATTGTGAAAGCTGCTTTAAAAATGCAAGTCTTTCTTTTTTTATTCTCTTTTGAAAGTTACTATTGAATCTGCTTCCACCAACCTTCCAGATAATGCATTCCAGATCATAACAACTCGCTTGCTTCTTGGTATCGAGACAGATGGACATCATTCTGGGAGTAGTCACAATGAATCTCCCTACAGTGGGCTTGCTCATCCACTTAACAAAGTACTGCAGAAACATACAAGGAGGCCAATGGAAATGGCAGGCTTGGTATCTACTGTATCATGAAAGACTCAGTGATCTGATCCATAGGGCTTGATTTTGCCAGGCCCGAGGAGGCGGGATTGGAGGCGTGTGAGGTGGTAAAATCGCAAAAAATGGCGGGCAGGCCCGATCCGCCTCCATCCCACTTCCGAGCAATTTTCCCAAATGCGTGTTTTCTGACCCGCTTTCCATCCCACCTCCAAGAGGCGGGATAGGCCCTTAAGGCCCTTAACAACCACTTAATTGCCTCTATAATCCCATTTTGAGAGGCCTTTCTGATTTTAACACTTTTCCCACGAGCTGCATGTCTCCTCCGGAACACGCCAGTGAATCCTGGCAGCATCACAAGTGGATTGCTTACTAACAGCTGCAGCTTCACCATTAAAAAGGAGATTTCAGCAATCTTCATTTGCAGGTGGCAGAACTTTGTTGTCTCAGGTCTGGGGAAACTTTTAGCAGGCCTACTCATTGTTGTGGAGGGTTGGAGCCTGACACCCATCACCTGTGTGACTTCCTGGGAAACCCCTCTCCGCACCTTGAATGAGCACTTTCTCAATTGAGGTATAGACCTGAAGAATGGGGACCATTTATTTCCTTTCCTCTTGGACATCAGATTCGGACGAAGACAAGCCACGGCAGCAGCAGAACCCTGAACAACAGCAGCACCAACTGCAGGAGCAACAGTAGGAGCTCCAAGCTGCTGCTCACCCACCTGAAGCTGCATAGGCCAGAAGGCGCCAGCACATGGAAGCATGTCGGCACAGGAGATACCCACCAAATAGGGTCTACAGGCAGAGGATCAGCTACCTCAACATGACTGAGCAGCAGTGCCAAAGGAGGCTCAGACTTTCACGAGAGGTAGTGGGTGACATCTGCGCAATGCTGCAGCAAGGCCTGGAGCCCAGAGGAACAGGTGGACACCTCTTATCAGTGGCCGTCAAAGTCACCACCGCACTCAACTTTTTTGCTTCAGGCTCCTTCCAGGGATCAACAGCAGCCATCAGCGGCATCTCCCAGGTGGCCGCACACACTTGCATCACACAGGTAACTGATGCCCTCTTTGCCATCGCGCACAATTACATCAATTTCTCCAAGGATCAAGCCAGTGTAACTGCGCATGCGATTGGGTTTGACAATCTGGCAGGCTTTCCAAGGGTGCAGGGCATCGTAGACTGCACACATGTGGCCCTTAAGGCACCCCATCACAATCCAGGTATTTTTGTCAACTGCAAGGGCTTCCACTCCCTCAACGTACAGCTGGGATATGACCACAAGAAGGAAATTTTGCATGTTTGCACCAAGTAACCTGGCAGTTGCCATGACTCCTTCATCCTGAGCCAGTCTAGTGTACCTCCGCTCTTCAGTCCACCAGGCTTTTCGGATGGCTACTTGGAGACAAGGGCTATCCCCTGAAGATGTGGCTAATGACGCAGTTGAGGAGCCCATCCAACAAAGCTGAGGAGCGCTACAACTCCAGCCACATTTCCATCAGATCTATAATAGAGCAAACCATCGGCATGCTGAAGATACGCTTCAGATGCCTTGATAGATCAGGTGGAGCCCTGCAGTAGTCAGCAGCCAGAGTCTCCAGAATGGTCGTGGTCTGCTGTGCACTTCACACCATGGCACAGCATCGTGGCTTGCAGATGCCTGAGGAACAAGTGGCTCATCACATAGCCTCCTCAGATGAGGAGGAGGAGGAGGAGGAGGAGGAGGAGGAGGAGGAGGAGGAGAGTGACAACGAACAGCTTGCAGAGGTGCATCAACCAGCGGCAGCAGCATGCGAGCACATTGCTGCCTGGGATGCAAGGGACGCACTCATCTTGGCCAGATTTGCTTAGCCTAGCCATTCAAGCACTTTTGCCTCGCAGCTTCTTACCAAAGCATTGACAATGGCCAAGAACCTGTGGCCTCCTATCACTCTGACCACCATACTGACAATTGCAAGTCACCCTAAGCCCTCAATGTGGAAGTCCCATTCGCGAAATGACACAGGCCACAACTTCAACAGTTTTCCAGCAGAAATTTTTATCACAACAAGCAACTGATAGCTTTTCAAGTGACTACTGTTGTGTCCATGTATAATAAGACACAGGCTGCAGGAGAAATGGTACAACAGGTGTTTACTAAACGTGGCTCACAGTGGAACTGACTGTACAGATTACTACTCAGTGCTATATACAGGTGTGGTCACTGCCGGTACTACAGTATACATGAGCTGTAAAACGTAGTTCCCCCCTTAAAGGTATATACATTACAATTCCTCCCCTTTTAGATTAACAGTAGCATAACACTCATTTAACATTTAAATATCAAACTAATTACAATTAACACTTTTAACATGCAACATTAGCTGAAAATAGTCTATTTATATATTCAGTCTTTGGGGAGGCCTCCTGATCCTTTCTGGAAGGCGCCTTTCCCGAGTGTCTTGCTCTTGGTGCGGAGGCGATTCTGGCCCCCTGTCGTCGGTTGGTTCATCAGCTTCCGATGCTACTGTTTCTGGGGTAGATGCGACCTGTACGTCGGGTTCATCACCAGGTACGTATGGGCGAGGCATGGGGTTGACTTGTTCCTGTGACTCTAGGATCTGGTCAGCATGGCGTCTCACGATGCTCTACCCAACATCCACTGTGTACATTAGTGGGCCCTGCCGTGTGCATATCGTTCCTGGCTGCCATTTTTCTGTTCGGTAGTCGCGGGCCAAGACTGGTTGCCCTACATTGAAGCTCCTTGTTGGCTTCTCATGGATATGCTGGAATTGCTTACTCTCACCATCTCTTCGTACGTTTCGTCTGAGCAAATCCAGGTGCGATCTTAACCTTCGGTTAAAGAACATCATGGCTGGGGCCTGGTTGGTGACTGCATGTGTCGTATTCCGGTAGGTGAACAGGAAATTGTCCACCTTGTGCTGCAGCGGAATGTTGTCATTGTACATAGCCTTTATTGCCTTCTTAAAGGTTTGTACGAACCTCTCAGCCAATCCATTTGTGGCTGGATGATACGGGGCGGATGTATAATGCCTTACCCCATTCTTTTTCAAGGACCTCCCGAACTCTTCGGACACAAACTGTGGTCCGTTGTCGGAGGAAATCTGTTCTGGCAAGCCATTCCTGGCAAAAAGGGTCCGTAGGACTGCAATAGTTTTCTCCGTGGTGGTGGAGGACATTTTGATGACCTCAGGCCATTTCGAGTGCGCATCCACGGCTATTAAAAACATTGAGTCCATGAATGGACCAGCAAAATCAATATGCACCCGTTGCCATGGAGATGAGGGCCACTCCCATGGGTGTAGAGGGGCCTGTGGTGGTGCATTTTGGACTTCCTGGCATCCTGAGCAGCTCTTGGTCAGGTCCTTGATTTGTTTATCGATTCCCGGCCACCACACATACGCCCTGGCTAGGCTTTTCATTTTTACCCCTCCCAGATGACCATCATGAAGCTCATTGAGCACTCTATCCCTTAACTTGGGTGGAATTATCACTCGGGATCCACACATCAAGGTCCACTGGCACACTGACAGCTGTTCTCTCCTTGTCGAGAATGCTGGCAACAGTGAGTCGCCATGTGCTGGCCATCCCTTCACCGTCAAATCATATACCCGAGACAGTGTCGGGTCATTTCGGGTTTCCTTTTCGATACAAGCGTTAGTTACCGGTAGGTATTCAACTATAGTCGAATGGAATATTTTGACAGGATCCACTGCTGGTGCTTCCTCCGCAGTAGGCAGTGGCAGGCATGATAGACAATCAGCATTTCCATGCTGTTTCGTGCCCTTATAGTCAATCTCATAGTGGTGCGCCCCTAGAAAAAGTGACCATCTTTGTAGTCGTTGCGCAGTCATCACCGGAACGCCCTTCTTCGGATTAAAAATGGAGACAAGAGGCTGGTGATCAGTCAGCAAGGTGAATTTCTGCCCGTGTAGATAGTGATTGAACTTTTTCACTCCCCACACTAGGCTGAGGGCCTCCCTGTCAATCTGGGCGTAGTTATGCTCGGCTGAAGTTAGTGATCGTGACGCAAAGGCTATTGGCCTCTCTGAGCCGTCCGAGAATTTGTGCGACAGCACCGCTCCAATGCCGTAGGGTGACGCATCACATGCCAACCGAATTGGTAAGGCTGGGTTGTAATGGGCCAATACCTCTTTCGATGTGATTAGTGTTTTGCTCTTCTGGGGAGCTCGTCTACATTCGGCACTCCACTTGCATGGCACCCCAGTTTGCAGTAGGGTGTTCAGTTGGTGTAGTATTGTAGACAAATTTGGCAAGAACTTATGGTAGTAGTTTACCAGCCCGAGGAACGATCTCAGTTGTGACACATTTTCCGGTGTTGGAGCCTTGACTACTGCCTCAATCTTCTCTGGGGACTTATGTAACCCCTCTTTATCGATAACATGGCCACAATACGAGATCTGTTTTCTAAAAAACTTGCATTTGGGGCGGTTAGCTCGGAGCCCATATTCCTGCAATCTAGTGAGCACCTGCTCCAGGTTGGCAAGGTGATCACTGTCATTTTCGCCCGTGACCAGGATGTCGTCCAAATTACACTGGGCCCCTGGGATCCCTTGCAGGACTTGTTCCATTGCCCTCTGCCAAATAGCCGGAGCTGATGCTACCCCGAATACCAGCCGGTTGTATTGGTAGAGACTTTTATGAGTGTTGATTGTGAGGTATTTTTTTGATGCTTCTTCTACCTCCATTTGCAGATACGCCTGGGCCAGATCAATCTTAATGAAGCGTTTCCCTCCAGATAGCGAGGCGAAAATATCTTCAATCCGCGGAAGTGGATACTGTACGGTGTGAAGGATCGGGTTCACTGTTACCTTAAAGTCCCCACAGATGCGAACCTTCCTTGGTTCCCCAGGCGTGCTGCTCAACGACTTTTTCATCACAGGGACGATGGGTGTAGCCCACTCGCTCCAGTCTACCTTGGACAGTACACCTGAACGTTCCAGACTCTCCAGCTCTGCTTCGACAGCTGGGCGGATCGCATAAGGTACCGATCTGGCCTTAAAAAATTTTGGACTTGCGTTTCCTTCAATTTTAATCATCGCTGTCATGCCTTTTATTGTTCCAAGTCCTTGCTGGAACACTTCTTTTGCGTCAGTTAGTATCTTTGACAGTCGCCCAAGTGTGACGTCGTCATCCTTTTTGTCAGCCACAGTCAGTGCCTGTATGGAATGCCAATCCAGTTGTATTTTCCGGATCCATTCACGCCCCAGTAATGGTGGTCCTCCATCTTGCAATACATACAGGTCTAATTTTGGTGTTTCCTTACCATTATATATAACGGTCACCCTTATTTTTCCTTTGGGGTAGACTTTTTGTCCCGTGTACGTCTTCAAAATAATTTTTGTGTCTCAAGGGTATGTGTGAGAATAGCCGCTCGTAGTCCCGTCGGTTTATGACTGTTAGGGCTGATCCTGTGTCCAATTCCATCTTTACCTGGACTCCTGCTATCTTGAGAATGGCCCAAATGGTTCGGTGATCCTCCATTGTGATCACATTATGGAGTGTCAGACAACTCAGTTCCCTGCTTTCGGAGTCGTTATCACTCTTTTGTTCATCTGAACTATTCTCCGTTATCTTATGTACCTCCTTTGGTAGGTTTCTTATTGCTGGTTTTCTTTCCCGACCTGCAGACTCGTGCTATGTGTCCTACTTTTCCACACTGTCTGCACACTTTGTCTTTGAACCAGCAATCATTCTGGTCGTGTGTTGTTCTGCCGCAGCGATAGCACTTCTCTGTTCCATATGACATTTCGTTTGTGCCATATTCTTGCTGTCTCTGTTGTATCTCTGCAGTGCCCCGTGCTGCTGCTTCATATGATACCGCAATGCTGAAAGCCTTTTTCAGCGTAAGGTCCTTTTCAGATAAAAGCCGTTTCTGGGTTCCTTCAGTTTGAAGCCCACACACAAACTTATCCCTTAAGGTATCTGCCAGTCCCGCTCCAAACTGGTAGTGTTTCGATAGTTTGCGCAGTTCTGTTAAATAATCAGCATTGCTTTCATCCTTATGCTGGTTCCATTTGTGAAACTGGAATCTTTCTTCTATCAGCAGCGGTGTGGGGTTTAAATGTCCCCGTAGCATCATTACTATGTCTTCAAAACTCTTTTCCATTGGCTTCGTTGGGGTTACTAGATTTCGTAATAAACCATACGTCTTTGCATCCATTAAATTTAACAATACCGATGCTTTCTTGTCATCTGACACCTCATTTGCCTTGCAGTATAACTCTATTCGTTCGACATATGTAGCCCAATCTTCGACTTCATTGTCAAATGCGGTGATACTGCCACTCTTCGGCATTTTGGGTGTGGTTTAAAATGGCATCTCCCAATGGCTTAAAATGGCGTCTCCCGCACTTTCCTTCCTCTCCCGCTGCTGCCAACGCTGCTCCCAGCGTTTCTTGTGGCAATGGCGGCGCCCTGTAGGTTTCGTGCACTTCTCCTGCGCTGCTGCCAACGCCGCTCTCGGCGGTCCTCGTGGCAATGCCGGCGCCTCACGGGTTGCTGCTCATCTCTCTCTCCCTCTCTTCGACGCTGCTAAGCCCGTGAACACCGGCTGCACCCTGTGTGCTCTGCCCTCTCTCTCTCTCCCCCGTCGACGCTGCTCGGCCCTTTGCTGTGCCGCTTGGTCAGGCTCTAGCCTGCTGCTGTCTGGGAAGGGTCTGCACACTACCTGTTGCCAGCCCGTTTCGCTGGACCACCTTGACTGGAAAGCCAAGCCTGGCTCTCGACAGCCTCCCTCGCAATTCTCGAGTCTCTGCTGGATGACTGGGCGGTTGCCCGTGGTCGATGCCCGAGTCTCTGGCCTTGACCTCCAATCCACTGATCTCCAGGAACGAATCCCCAGGAGGTGATGCAGAGATGCAGGTAGGTTCGAACTTGCCTTGTCGCCAATGTTGTGTCCGTGTATAATAAGACACAGACTGCAGGAGAAACGGTACAACAGGTGTTTACTAAACATGGCTCACAGTGGAACTGACTGTACAGATTACCACTCAGTGCTATATACAGGTGTGGTCACTGCCGGTACTACAGTATACATGAGCTGTAAAAAGTGGTTCCCCCCTTAAATGTATATACATTACAACTACTCTTGTGACTACTTGTGCATTATCTGGGCTACTGAGGGTGGCCCTCCTCCTGTCATGGCTCTTTCCCTCGTATTGTGGGCTCTCTTTTCCTGCAATGTAGGGCACAAGTGGAGTTTGAGTGAAAATGAAGGAGTGAGTGTAGAGAATCCATAGCATCGATACTTAGAAGGATACAAAGGACCCTCCCTGTGTGTTGAAATTTGTTGTTGTCATGGCATCACCGTGATAGGGAGTGTGAGGGCTGCATGGTCGAATAGTTAAGTGAATGTGACCTTAGAGAGAGAGGGAATGGGTAAGGGTGCAGGCATGTAAGTGTCAAGTGGGATGTGGAGGAAGATGTTGGCAAAGCAGAGTGCTGGTGAGGCGAGGCGATGGGGATCAGATTGAGGGTGATGGAAAAGTCATACTCACTTTTCCTGTGCGGAGAAGATCATGAAACCTCTTCCTGCATTGTAGCCAGGTTCTGCGGCTCAGCGAAATGGAGTTGACCTCCTGGGCCACTTGTAGCCACACAGCTTTTGTCTACTGAGGTGGCTTTTTTCTCCCTGAGGAAGGGAACAGCACCTCCTTAATGCAGCTGGCTCCATGCACCAGAGCATGGAGGGAGGGCTCATCAAATCGAGGAGCACATTTTTGCTTGATCGTGGACATTGTCCGGAAATCAACTCCCTCTTTATACAATTTGCAGAGCCTTTGCAGTCTCCAGAAGAAGCAAGGCTGCTTTCAGGTCTGAAATCCAGCAGCATTGTTGACGTCATCGGAGGCGACTTTCTGTATGAAAAGACTCAATGGGCCAGGGGTTCCCACATGCAGGAAATCAATTGCCCAATTAGGGGAAAATCACTCTTTTTCAACACTTCACTTAGGAGTCGGGGTCCTGACATGATTTCCAACTGACACGCCCACACTGACAAAATCCAGCCCATAATGTCTGGAAGGGAAGATATTTTATAGGATGTTAGTGGAATATTGTCATGGCTGCAATCTTCTGAGGACCAAAAGTCATTTTGATTTCTAGCCTTGACTAATACAATGCTGATTAAAATGAAAGGTATGTCACAGTGTTGCACTGGTTGGTGGCAGTGTCTTTAATAGGGTATGATAACTGTAGACTTCGCAAAATTAATATTGTATTATAAGGGTCCTTTGGCAGAAGAGGCCTTGGTTTAAAGACTGTTTTAAAAGAAGCCCAGAAAAAGGGGCATATAAAATGGCCACCAGACCCCGTGACTGACTTATTGGGACACTTTAGAATGGTTCCTGCAGTCCCCAGACAGCCTTTGTGGAATCAACCCACAGTAAGTTCTGGAAGCCGTTTCTGAGAAAACGAAACCAGACACGCACGCATACATACAGATTGGATGCAGATCCAGCCAGATTGGCCTGTAGATAAAGGCCATCAAAATGTTTACCCGGACAAAGGTGAACAGTTTCATATTCATGAGAAGAGCATCAATGACACCAAGAAGACATTAAAACATTACCAGGTCATTCCAGACCAGAGATGGCCGTCACCGGCCATCCCGAAAGCAGTTTAAATATAATAACTACCGCGCTGTGCTATAAGCCCGCCAAAAGTTAAACAAAGACTAACCTTGATTTGGCGGGAGATAAAGGCTTCTCCTGAGAAGTATATCTGGGGGAACCCGGGGGTTGCATGAGAGGACAGTCATCATGGTGCTATCATCGTATTGGTGGCATCATCGCTTGAAGAAGAAGAAGGTGATTCGAATCTGCATCCTGCCCCGGGGTAACCATTGGGAGATCGTCGACAAACCCCGGGCCGTTTGATGAGACAAAGAGGCAGAAAACTACAGAAGAAACCTATATGAAAGCCGGCTAGAGGCTTCCAACCATGGTCAAGCAGATGGTCTCTTCCCCCACATCGACATCCAGGCCTGCTGAGATCCAGCCTGTCCGTGACCTTCACCTCGAGGAAGAGAAGGCGTGTCGCACCTCGCAGCCTGCAGCGCTGACCACGAGGAGACAGGACGCCTGAGGGGGTCAAAACGCAGACCTGTTTCAAAACCTTGCAATTCCTAGTTGGATTGGTGAGCATGTTTCTGGCCCTACATAATCGGATCTAGATAGGTTAAAGGGGGTGGGCATTTTGGGTATAATTAACATGAGTTGTTGTCCCTCGATGTTCCGTGTGTTTCCCCATTTCATGATGACTTTTGTAAAGTATAATATGCCTGTATCTATTTTAGTCAGTACTGTATTGTTATGATTTGTTTTTCCCTCCCATGTACCCTCTTATTTGCTTGCATTTGATTTGTTTTTCCTTATGCAATAAAATTTCATTTTGTTTCATTATACTTGGTCTATAAGAGTATTCTCTGCATTGTAGTTCCTGCACCTAAGACCAGTGTCTAGAACCTAAGGGGCGAGTGGGTCGAACCACTCAAGATTTTACTGTGCAAAAGAGAGAGAGAGAGGCCTCTGGCGAGAGAAACCTCTGTGACCTCGGAAAGAGAAAACCCCTTACAGAAAATGGCGACCACGGCAGGACACTGGCAGCAGGATTGCAATGTATTAGACCCAAGTTTGAATGGTCAAAATGCAATGGATGAGAGGATAGCGGATTATGTTTTTGGTAAGGTAAATCTCACTAAGCAGTGGATTTCCGATCTCTTACTGGATGGGCGTCCGGTAGACGCAGCCATCAGGTGGACAGAGAGCAAAGGGCGTAAGAAGTCAGTGGAAAAGGCAGTGTGGCTGATGTGCTACAAGAAACAGGTCCAGATTTTGGACAGAGTCGTTGCAGCACAGGCAGCCAAAATCAATACCCAGGCAGCAGAGATAGAGGAAAAGGCCATGGGTGGGGAAAATCTCATCACAGCGCTTCACGCACTGAATCAGGAATGCCAAGTCATAGCCAGCCAACATCAGGCTAGAATAGAGTATCTGGAACGCCAGGTTACTGAGGCAAAGATGCATGAAGCAAGAATACGGGAGAAAAACGCCCGCCTCGCACAACAGCTAAGAGCGCAGGAGGAGAGAGTAGTGGAAGTCAAGGCAGCTTACAAGCTGGCTCTAAAACACGGGTTTGAGAGCGCAGACCATGGCCCCTGCCAAAAGACCATAGAGGACCTGAGAACGGCCTTGGTTAAGGCAAAAGACCTGGTATGCCTCGTAAGCCCAAAAGCAAGTCAGATTGACTTTTTGCAGGAATCCAAACACCCGATTCCTTGCGAAGTAGTTGCAGCACCAGCCACTGAACCCTCAGCCCCGCCGAGCTATAGTAGCTACGGTAAAGGGAGATCCCTCAGTTCATTTCAGGGAGATAGAGGAGACAGCCGCCATCAATGATTGTGATGATCTTGAACAGGCAAAGATGCTGCTCTTCTCCCTGGATAGCACAATCCTTCAGTGCCTCTCAGACAAGAGTAAGAGGGGGTGAAAAGGGAACACGGATCTCAGGGATGAGGTCTTGGAAGTTATGGAAGTGGACGACAGTAATCCGTTCCAACGGGTAGAAGGGACTGTGCAGCTAACTGGAGAACCCCACGGGTTTTCGCAGAAAGGCTGTGGCCAGTGTATCGACGCAGTTGTCCGGGCATGCCTGAATGGGTTGCAATGAACGCCGAACAGCGGGTTCATTGGCTCCGTTGCTTGGTTGCCAACAGCTTGCCACAGATACAGGCCCTAGCCAAATCTTGGTTTGACCCCCAAGGTCCCAGTGTCACGGAGGAAACGGTGCTCCGCCAGCTCACTGTTGCATACAAGAATTGTAGAAGTCAGGAGGTGCCTCCCTCTAAGGGAAAGGTGCATGAGGCAAAACCCGCAGCCCCAAGTAAGAAGGAGTGGCGTCAGGAGGGGAATCGCCCTGCCCAAGCCAAGCTCAATTGCTACGGGTGTGGAAAGGATGGACATTGGCGCAAGGACTGTAAAAATCCGTGGAAGGATAATAAGGGAAAATCTCCCGCAGCCCAAGCCCAAGCCCAGACCGCCACCCCAGCACCAGCCCAAACACAAGCCGCAGCTCCTGTCCCAGCAAAGGGAGCTGGTGCAGTTATGGATCCCGCTGCGATAGAATCAATTTTAGAGACAATGCGGTCTCTTATGATCGCACCACTGGTCTTGTCGCTCCTGAAGCCCCGACTTCTGTCCCAAATGACTGGAGCCAGAGCAGCCTGTCTACATGTGCACGCTGCGATATGATGTATGGAGGCAACCCCTCGTGGAGATGGAGGTGGAGGAGGTGAAAGTGACCTATTTGTTGGATACGGGGGCATCGTGTACCGTGATCCACGCAGATAACCCCACCGCCTAGCCTCTGTCCACCGGGGTTCCATATTTTCTGTCGGGCTTCACGGGCGAAGAACAGGCTGGCGCACATTCCATTCCCCTCTCCATTCATTTAGGACCACTCCGCACCGCGTGGAAGTGTACACTAATGAAGTGGGAGGTAGGGGGTGGAACGGGAGTCCTTGGGTCTGATGTCTTGGTAGCACATGGGATCCTCATGGACCTGAGAAATCACTGTCTCTGGGGAGCGGGTACGAGTGTGAAAGGGATAGAGGGTGCCAAGGTCAACCCAACGAAAGCACAGGTCGGCCGACGGGAAGTAAATTTCTTGGGTCTGAACCTCCGCGCTGGCGAGAGAGACACAGACGAGGATAGACAGGAATTGATGCAAGATCCACTGGTCCCCGCCAGTCGCGCAGTGAAGGTACCCCGATGCAACAAGTGGTTTCACATAAAGCGGTGCAAACTGTTTAAGCCGGGTGCAAAAGAGCCAGCAACTGAGGCCAGGTCTGAGGGTGAAAATCCTCAGCCTGAGGCGTGCAATAAGTCACAGACCACACAGGCTGGAACCGCAGCCTGCTTGGAGGGAGAAGCTGTACCGCCCACCTGGGAGGTTTCCCCACTGGCCTGGGACTCGGACGAGGAGGAGCCCGAAGACCTAGGCCCTCCTCCCGATCCGAACGCCATCGGGGGGGAGCCCGAACAGCTAGACCCCACCCTTGACACGATTCTGGAGGAGGTGGAGTCGGAGGATGGAGATCCCGCCCTCGACTCAAGCTTAGGGGAGGTAGAAATTGGGGGCGGAGATCCTCCACCTGTAGGGACAGGAGAGGAGGAGTCGCCTGCCACAGACCCAAATCCCAAAGGGGCGGAGCCTAAGGGAAGGGAGCCGAAGCCGGCAGCCGTGGAGGTGCCACGGGCTGTGAGGGCTAAAGTCCCAACCAAAGGTCCACTCGCTAAGGGAGCCACGCCCAAAGCACTTCTTCGCAGGTCGGCTCGAATGCCTCAGCCGGTAAAACCTTGGCCCGATTTCAGTAAACGCCAACTTGGGAAATCCCTGGCAAAACGCAGTCCCCAATTGACAGCAAAAGGCTGCGGGGGACCCAAGCCACAGGTCAGTGCAGCCCCGCCACAAGGAACGGCGAGCAGCAGTCCAATCAGGGATTAGGTAAGCCACCTTGGGACGGGCGGCGCTGTACATAAGTTAAGTTTAAGTTTAATTATGTTTAAGGTGTGTAAATATTAAAGTGATTAGTGTTATAAGTAATTTTGGAATCTGCCCAGCATGTGTGTTGTTTGGGATTGAGGTCGAAAGACCCGATCATGCCTTCACCTAGGCCAGAATCTCTCGGGAGCCTGGCTGTATCGTTTAATTTTGTTACAGAAACCAAAGAGATGATGAGAGGAATTCTCGTCGCGTTCACGGTGATCGGGTGTAGCGGGGCCTATCGGGGCCGCACCAAGGACTCCACGATTTACGGGTGCTCTGGTGACACAGCCCCCATTGCGACCGATGGGTCGGGCGCGCGGGCGTTGAGGAGACAGCCACCTATTTCCATGAAGGGAGGTGGCCAGGATAGCTGGGGTCAAACTCTACGGAATACTCCAGCCAGTCCGGGTTTGCGTACCGAGAGTCTTCCCTAATGTGTCCTCGAGTGAAGGTCATCGTACCCAGAGTCAGCGTCACCATCGGGAAAAGGATTTGCTTGCAATGCACAGGACATGTTCCTTTGGACCGATGGTGGTGGCTGTGCAACTTGAGCAAAACCATGAAGAACTCCACGGTCGAGTGGGAGAAACTGGGTAACAATACACATCGGATTATTACGGGGACTCATGGGGGGGTTGAGTGTCTGTTGGGACAAATGGTGGGAACCAGATGAGGGGATTTACATCTGTATGTGGGGTTCAGAACGCGCCTGCCCCACAGGCGCCTCCATATTTTTCCAAAGGCAGTGGCAAGATGCTGGGAAAGGAATGAGGTGGGACGTCAGCACACGGGCGTGCGGAGTCCCATACTCTCAGTTCCCAGTAAACGCCACTGAGCTCATCACCCGCCCCCGCAAGCCCCTGCCCACGATTCCGGTAGCCAAAGCCCGCAAGGAAGGGTGCCCCACCACTACCAAGGGACCCGGGAATGGATTGGTATTAGTGCCCACAGGTCAGGTGCACTACGCGGTGGCCTCGGTGATTTTAAACCTCACCGAGGTGAGATTGCCAGAATGGTGCCCCAAGGAAACGGAGCAATTGTACCAGGTGCTGTTAACAAACATGTTCAGACAGTTTTATGAATTTGACTTTGCTGATGTAGACAGAGCCGGATTATACACCACACCACATGAACTCTTGGACAGGGTGGGGAGACAAAGAAGGGGTACAGTAAATGACATTTTTACAGCTTTTAACACAGGGACTTCCGTCATCAACACTCTGGATGACGTGGAGCTGCAGACCCAGATCAATGGTTTGAAAACACAGTTAAGAAAGATACTGACAGATGAGAATAAGGTAGTGGGTTCTGAGTTACATGTGGACCAGGCCATGACACTACACTTAAAAGAAATTATTGCTGAGCTGCAGAAACACGCTAAAACGGTAAATGCTCTCATCAGAGAGGATCGGAATGCGTCCGATCAGGCTGTGCAGAACGAAGCTTGCGTGCTGTATGGGGCGTGGTTACTGGGCGAGGGCCGCAGTAATCTGGAGGATTTAAAAAAAGGTTTAGTCCCCTCCTGGATCAGCAACAAGCACCTCGCAGCCCTCCACACTTTTGAGAAAGTGCCAGCTCAGACTAGCTTCAGAGGCCTACCCAGTCCCAGTGGACTGTGGATGGTCTAATCGCACCATTATGGGGATAGTGGTAAGAATGCCGGTGATGGGAAAGACAGCTAAACCCGCCCCGGTATACAGCGGGGAGAACGTTGGAGTCATTCAAGGGGGTGCACACAATCACTACACAGCGGTCCCACCGTATGTCATTCGATGGGAGCATGCAATTGCGGGAACTGACCTCTCGGGGTGCCGGAGCCGGGGAGCACACATCATCCTGTGTCCCCAGCACTTGAATGCCTATTCAAAACCACAGTGCGGGTTCAGAACTGCTGGCGCGAAGCCTATAAATTGCACCATGGAGGCAATGGCACAAGGCCATGTGCCCCCGCAGGTGGCATATATAGGAGGTGGGACATACTGTGTCACCACTGCAGCGCCCCACTACCAACATGGACAGCATGGCTGGTGCCCGATGAGTGACAGCAGTTTCTGATTCAAGCCCAAGGCAGAAGTTCAAGTGGCCCAAGAGTGAATTGTCCCCATTCCTGAACCTTCCACTGTTCACATCACTGTTAAAGAGAATTTCACCGATCTGCAACGATTCGTTGCACATTTTGGATATTTCATTCCCCCTCTCCGTGAACACCTCACCAAGATATTAAAAGCCATTGTCATTTCACAGAAACATTTCTACACACTGGAGCAGAAGACTTTAGAGATAGGGGCAAACATATTAGATATAGTAACCTCACCGTGGTGGTATCTGTTCACAAATATAGAAGTCCTTTCTTGGATTAGGATAGCCTCTCACATCCTTGTAGTGTGTCAGGTTTTCATTGTGATTTATTTACTGTTTGTACACTGTAAAAAGGTTTGACATTCGCAGAAGTATGAGAACAGAGGAGAATGTAGGGAGCATTATGTGCGGGTAGAAGGAGAGACACCCGTTTAGATTTTTGCTGCTATGTATAAAGTTAAAGTATCCCTCCGTCCTCTATGTTTGATGTTTGTTCATGAGTATTTTGTGTGTGTACTTTATTCTTATTATTGAAATTCATTAAGTGAGTTGTTGTTAATAAAAGATAATGTGTATGAACCAGGTGGTGTAGGGGTATTAGGCCCCCCTCCACGCCTGGAAGTGAATGTGTCAGATTTTAAATCCAACGTATTGCCATCTATAGATGCTTAATATACACTGTAGGTTTTCTGAAACGGGAAATGCATGTGTCATGGGGTCATAGATAGGTAATTACAAGGGATGGTTTAATTATGGAGAGTCAGAAAATTTTGCTCACCCAGAATTATGATACTTCAAGCAAGTTATAGTATCATCAGGGAGGACTGTAGAATTCGCTAAATTAATATTGTATTATAAGGGTCCTTTGGCAGAAGAGGCCTTGGTTTAAAGACTGTTTTAAAAGAAGCCCAGAAAAAGGGGCATATAAAATAGCCGCCAGACCCCGTGACTGACTTATTGGGACACGTTAGAATGGTTCCTCCAGTCACCAGACAGCCTTTGTGGATTCAACCCTGAAATGAAGAGTAGATTGTCTTTCAAAAGCTAGGCTTTATTAACCTTAAAAACCAGCAGTACATCTTAAGCTCCCAGTCTCAACCAGACTGTGGAGAACTGAATTTAAGATGGCCACCACAGGTCACATGACATCAACTAACCAATAGGTTTACAGCATATATCTCAAGGCAGGAAAACAGGCAACCAATTACAATGCTTCTTATAAAACAAGAATAATCACCACATTCACCCCTCCTTTTAAAATATACTTCAACACAGGTAGCCTTTACAATTTACAATTAGTTATTTATGACTAAAACAATACATGTATAATATTTCAACAATTTTAAAATTTTACTATCAAATTATTTTAAAAGTCCATTTTTTAATCGGTCAACCGGATATCTTGTTCGTGTCGACCTTCTTAACCTTGATAAAGTTCCTTGCCCTCCCACACCAGGAGACACAGAAATATCTTCTGCAGGGAGGCTATCAATATCCTGATTATCAACGGTTTCTGAATTGGAAGTCCCATTAGAAGGTAAACTGGGAGAGTCATAAACATCCATCGAGGGCAGACTAAGAGAATTGTAAGTGTCTGCAATAGGATTGGAAATATTCGTAGTATCTGTGACGACATCAACATTATCTGAATTATGGCTATTGTTAATATCCTCAGAAGAGGGCTGGCCACCACAAGGAGCTAAGTCTTTAACTGAAACCGTACTTTCTTTCCCATCTTGGAATCGAATGTGAGCATATTGGGAATTTGCCTCCAATAGCTCCACCTCCTCCACTAAAGGATCATACTTTGACAGTCTAACATGGCGTCGGAGCAGCACAGGTCCCTGCATAGTAAGCCATGAAGGTACCAAATATCCCATAGTGGATCTCCGCGGAGAGTTGAAGAGCCTTTCATGGGGAGTCACATTACTAGCCGTTGAAAGCAATGATCTAATGGAATGCAGGGCATCAGGCAATACCATTTCCCACTGTGTATTCTCAAGGTTCCGAGATGTCAAAGCCAACATAACTGCCTTCCAGATCACCCCATTGTATTGTTCGCACTGTCCATTACCCTGGGGATTATATGGGGTAGTTCTGCTAATAGAAATTCCCCGACTCTGGAGGTATTCCTTCAACTGGGAAGACATAAAAGAACTTCCCTGATCCGAATGGATATACGCAGGCATCCCAAAGATGACAAAAAGTTGAGTCAGACGTTTAATAACTGTAGCAGCTGATACATCTGTACAAGGAAAAGCAAAAGGGAACCTTGAAAACTCATCCACAACAGTAAATATATATCGATTCTGAGTCGTTGAAGGAAGGGGCCCCTTAAAATCAATGCTCAGGCGTTCAAAGGGAAAAGTAGCCTTTATAAGATGAGCTCGTTGAAGCTTAGAGAAATTCGGTTTACACCGGGCACAAACAGAGCATGACGAAGTCATCCGCTTGACGTCTTCAACTGAAAAGGGCAAATTCTTACTGCGTACAAAGTGTATCATCCTCGTAACACCAGGATGGCACAAAGCATTATGAAGATTAATAAATTCTTTATCCTGACTGCTATACCTTCTTGACTTAGTAACAATTGGCTTACAGTCCGACATCAAATTAGTAAAAGATGATAATGGAGAAATGGATAAAGAAGTTGATCCACAAATAGACAAAGGTGGCTTAGTTCCTCCGAAAGAAAGACTGAGGGACTCATGTAATTGAAGCACATCATGACCAATCAAAATATCCGCACAGAGATTAGGCAGAACAAATAGGCATATATCAGCATACGTATTACCTAAGAGAATTAATTTCACAAGGCAACAACCAGCTACTTGTGAGGTGAGAGTCGTCTGAGCCATACACACCTGATAGGAAAAAGACGAAATTTTCAAACGCTTCTCCCTCACAAACTGAAGACTTATAAAGCTCTCAGTACTGCCCGTATCTATAAGGGCCTTCACTTCTAACCCATTAACTTGGGCCATAACTATAGCTTTGTTTAGGCCATGGGAAAAGGCGGCAGAAACTGATGCAATAAACGCCCTATCTAAAGGCTGAATGGTCGCAGAGGAGGCAACCGATTTACAAACACGTGCGTAATGACCTCCCTTGCTGCATTTACTATACACAGCCTCTCGGGCAGGGCACTTCAAACGAGGGTGCTGGGCATTCCCGCAGAAATAACACTTCTGAATCCTAGAGGCAACAGCTGCCAAAGTAGAAACTGTTTCGGAATCTGGTAAACCACTCCTATTAAATCCACATAATTCCCTTCCATCCGGAACTGCCGAAACCACGGTTGCAGGCCGATCAAAAGGAGCATAAGAATCCGAACTTCTCTGAGCCAAATCCAATGTAGAGGCTTGCTCAAAAGCACTCTTAAGATCCAAGGTCTTATTTTCTAACAACCGCTGACGAATTGATCTAGACAGTAATCCATTAATAAATGCACCCGTACTGACTCTTCCTTATATTCTTCTGCAGACACGGCCCTATAATTACAGTCAGCACCAAGGCGCCGGAGTGCCTGCAAATAAGCATCCAAGGATTCTCCCGCCTGCTGCCTACGGGCAGATAAAAGGTGACGTGCAAATACCTCATTTTTGGGTTTAACAAATTTTTTTTCCAACGTAGCAATAGCCAATTCATAAGTTTCACAGTCCAAAATATACTTGTACACATCCGGAGCAATGTAGTTGATTAGTATATCCAACTTTAGAGATTGCTGATCCAACACACCCAAAAAGTTTTTAAATGTACGATACCAATGTTTCCATTGATCATCCACTCCTGCAGGATTAGGGTCAGCATTAAATCGTTCCGGTTGAAGATATCGTTCCATTATAGTTCAAGGTTAATAAATTGAAATGAAGAGTAGATTGCCTTTCAAAAGCTAGGCTTTATTAACCTTAAAAACCAGCAGTACATCTTAAGCTCCCAGTCTCAACCAGACTGTGGAGAACTGAATTTAAGATGGCCACCACAGGTCACATGACATCAACTAACCAATAGGTTTACAGCATATATCTCAAGGCAGGAAAACAGGCAACCAATTACAATGCTTCTTATAAAACAAGAATAATCACCACAAACCCACAGTAAGTTCTGGAAGCCGTTTCTGAGAAAACGAAACCAGACACGCACGCATACATACAGATTGGATGCAGATCCAGCCAGATCGGCCTGTAGGTAAAGGCCATCAAAATGTTTACCCGGACAAAGGGGAACAGTTTCATATTCATGAGAAGAGCATCAATGACACCAAGAAGACATTAAAACATTACCAGATCATTCCAGACCAGAGATGGCCGTCACCGGCCATCCCGAAAGCAGTTCAAATATAATGGGCCAGAAATTCGCGGACAAAGGCGTGAGTGCGCTCGGGGTACTCACGCATCTGGCCGTTGGAAATGCCGGCGTTCAGCATGAACAGCGCATGCGGGGAACGCCGGCATTTCCAGACCTCGAGCGCGTGCGACTGCACAGGCAGCGCTTGCGCAGTGAACTTCGTAGATTTCATTCATGAAATCCATGAGGGTAAGTCCTCAGAATTTACACTTGAAAAAAGCAAGTGTAAAGTGGTTCATTGGCTGCGGAGGAAGAAACATTTTATCGTGGAGCTTCTGAAATGCAGTATTTTTGTTTGGGAAAGGGAGGGAAGTTATTTTAAGAAATTTTAAGTTTTAAAGTTAAAATTTTTTTTTTTTAAAGGGTTTTCAGAACGGTAGGTAGAAGGAGCAATTGTGGCTGTGTGAATGGAATGTGAGAATGAGTTATGTATGTATGTCCACATATATTCCTTTACGTATATGTATGTATGTTTTATATTCCTTTACTAATGTGTATGAATGTATGTTTTTAATTATGATTTTCCAATAAGTTACTTTCTCTGAAAGTCATAATTAAATAATACATTCATACACATAAGTAAAGGAATATATACATAACACGCAAAGGAATATATACGGACATACATACTTTCAGAAGCTCCACGATAATAAATATCTTCCTCCGCAGCCTCTGGAGCAACTGTACCCATGCTTTTATCATGTGTAAGTTGTAATGACTTGACCTCACTGAAAGCATTAATGAAAGCGGCGAATTATACTGCGCACGCGCTGCCTGTGCAGTCGCACGCGTTCTGCCTCTGAACCCCTTCGTTCAGAGGACAGGAAATGCTGGTTTTCCCCACATGCACTATGCATGCTGAAAACCGGCATTTCATCCAGCCAGATGCGTAAGTGCCCCGACTGTACTCGCGCATTTGGAAGGGAATTACTGGGCCAACATTTTACATGTCAATAAAATGAAAAATTTAACAATTGCACGACTTGCCCCCTCGCATCTGCGACTGAGGGTCCAAGGAGGTGCATTGCGCAAGAGGTCATCATCGTACGTATCCTCACACTGTTCCCTTTGGGGAACTGTATGAAGTGGTGGAAGGATTTATGGCCGTGATTAACGCTCATTCCGTGACCGTAACCATCTTTGAACCAGCCATTAGGGTGGTTAGTCCTATGGCGGGAGGGTTTTACGGGCTCCCACAACCCATCTGAGGGGGGGGGGGCCACCAACACCCATGGACGCAAGTATCCCGCTGGATGTCCACCCAGTATTTAAAGTTGGAACTCCGACTCCACTTGCCAGGACTGTCTGGAGTGGGGTTCAAAACCCTACTCCTTCTGGCCCAGCGGCGGGGATGCTTACTGCTACGCAAAAGGCCCACTCCGCACAAAAGGTGACACCCATACATTTCCTGCGCCTTTTCCCTCCCCGTGACTGGAGCCCTATGCTGCCATTTCACGTTGCTAATCGGATTGGGCCTTTGTCATAGCGGTAGGATCTCCGCCGCTGGGCCAGATCAGGGTAGGGTTTCGAACCCCGCTCCAGACAGTCCCGGCAAGTGAAGTCGGAGCTCCAGCTCTAAATTCTGGGTTGACATCCAGTGGGATATTTGCGTCCGTGGGTGTGGGTGGCCCCCCTCCTTGTATAGCTTGTGGGAGCCCGTAAAACCCTCCCGCCATAGGACTAACCGCCCTAATGCCTGGTTCAAAGATGGTTACGGTCACGGAATGAGCGTTAATCATGGCCATAAATCCTTCCACCACTTCATACAGTTCCCCAAAGGGAACAGTGTGAAGACACGTATGACGACGACATTGCTAAATAAATAAATGGAATTTAAAAAATTCTTTTCGGGCTTTTAAAAGTCTTTAAATTGCTTTAATTCTGTTTAAAACTACTTCAGATTACTCAAAATAATGTAAACATTTTAAAAAGTTTATAAAAGTTACCAAAATCTTCAAAAAACTTCCAAAAACCTACTTAAACTGCTGCTTTGCATGTAAAAATGGTTAGCAGCTTGACAGAAACATTGGGGGCGTGTCCAGTGAAACTGAGACCTCAAGGGGCGTGTCTCACTTGCACTGCACGCTCCTGGCTTTGCGCTGGCTGCACTCCTGGGCGGCGTGACGTCATACGCTGCCCGGGATTCTTCTTCTGGAAACAGCAATTCCAGGCACCCCTGGAGCTGATCGGCAGTAGCGCGGGGTAAGTGTAAATACGGGGCTTGCACGCGCTGCAAGCCCCGTTCTGGAATTTCTGGGCCAATAACTACCCCGCTGTGCTATAAGCCCGCCAAAAGTTAAACAAAGACTAACCTTGAGTTGGCAGGAGATAAAGGCTTCTCCTGAGAAGTATATCTGCGGGTACCCGGGGGTAGCAAGAGAGGACAGTCATCGTGGTGCTATCATCGTATTGGTGGCATCATCGCTTGAAGAAGAAGAAGAAGGTGATTCGAGTCTGCATCCCACCCCGGGGTAACCATCGGGAGATCGTCGACAAACCCCGGGCCGTTTGATGAGACAAAGAGGCAGAAAACTACAGAAGAAACCTATATGAAAGCCGGCTAGAGGCTTCCAACCGTGGTCAAGCAGATGGTCTCATCCCCCACATCGACATCCAGGCCCGCTGAGATCCAGCCTGTCCGTGACCTTCACCTCGAGGAAGAGAAGGCGTGTCGCAGCTCGCAGCCTGCAGTGCTGACCATGAGGAGACAGGATGCCTGAAAGCATCAAAATGCAGACCTGTTTCAAAACCTTGCAATTCCTAGTTGGATTGGTGAGCATGTTTCTGGCCCTACATAATCGGATCTAGATAGGTTAAAGGGGGTGGGCATTTTGGGTATAATTAACATGAGTTATTGTCCCTCGATGTTCCGTGTGTTTCCTCATTTCATGATGACTTTTGTAAAGTATAATATGCCTGTATCTATTTTAGTCAGTACTGTATTGTTATGATTTGTTTTTCCCTCCCATGTACCCTCTTATTTGCTTGCATTTGATTTGTTTTTCCTTATGCAATAAAATTTCATTTCATTTCATTGAACTTGGTCTATAAGAGTATTCTCAGCATTGTAGTTCCTGCACCTAAGACCAGTGTCTAGAACCTAAGGGGCAAGTGGGTCGAACCACTCAAGGTTTTAATGTGCATAAGAGAGAGAGAGGCCTCTGGCGTGGGAAACCTCTGCGACCTTGGAGAGAAAACCCCTTACATAACCCACTAGGCTAGTAGCACAGAGGTAGTTCATATCTTACCAGGGAATATTGTGAATTTAAATTCAATAATCTGGGAATTATTCAGCCAGCACCAGAAAATGACAATGAAAGCTGCTATATCACCATAAAACACCTAACAATGAAGTGAACCTGTACCCCTACCCGGTCTAGCCTACATGTAACTCCAGTCCCATACTATGTAGTTGAGTCTAAATGCCCTTAGGGTTACTAGGGTTAGGCAATAAATACTATAGGCTGGATTTTGTCAGCCTCGAGGAGGCAGGTATGGAGGCGGAACTGCCGGTAAAGTTGCAGAATTATAAGGGGCGGGTGGCAAACCCGCCCCTATCCTGCCTCCGTGCCCTTTTGCCAAGAGGCTGGAAGCCGTCCTGCCCTGGGTCCTGTCTCCTCGAGGCAGGAAAGGGATTAAATCCTATTAACTGTCTGTTAACAGTTAACAGGCAGAAAAAAGGATTATCCCTATTTTTAGCTCTGAAATGCAGGCTTCCCGACCTCGGAGAGCCCCGCCAGGTTGTAGGAGATGAGAAGGAGGTCTGCGAGGGTCAGAGGGGTCTGAAAGTGAGATGTAGAGATGAGTGTTGGGTGCAAGTACGGAGTGATAAATATGTAAGGTGAGTGTTAAGTGTTATAAAATGTTCACTTACCTTTGTTTCTGCCTACAGCCTTCAGCTGCAGTGGATCCGGAGTCCCAAAATCTTCATTGTAGATTTCACAGACTGGCTGTTGGATCCTCTGAACCAACAGCCAGGAGATTTCTGCAAAGTTGAAAGGTTTGGTGAGTCCTGAAGACAAACTACACAGAATGTCAGTGTTTGACAGCTTCACAGAGCTGTCAAACACTGACATTTCTTCTTTCAAGAACTCTTGACAGATGGCACGTCATACGCTGATGTGCTCTGTCAATGACTTCCCCCTAATTGGCCTGCTGATCCCGCTGGGCGGGCTTAACAAGGTCAATCAGGGAAAAATCCCGCTGGTTGGCCAGAAGCTGATGGAGGTGAGATTGAAAGCCGGCAAGCAGCAATCCTGCCTCCAAAAGCTTCCCATTGACAAAATCTAGCCCTTTATGTACAGTCCACCCACCTCTCAGCAACTTACAATGTAAAACAGTGCATTTACAATGTGTAAGAAACGTTTATAAAAGCCTTAACTGTAGGTGGATTTTTGGAACTATTTTGAAGTCTGCGCTCCCAAATGCTGTAACCAATTTCTATGGCACATCTAGTATACGGACAGAAACAGTAGTCTGTCTGTAACTATATTACTGTCCTTCAGAGAGTCTACAGCTATGTCACCAAGATGATTGCAGGTGTCCGAAATCTAAGTTGTGAAGAAAGGTTAAAGAGTTGAATTTGTTCTCTTTGAAAACTAGGAGGCTTTGAGGTGACCTCATTGATTGCAATGGGGACTGATAAAGCTGAACTGAGGAAATTATTCACTATGCAGGATTCAAATACAAAAGAACATAAGAATTAGGAGCAGGAGTAGGCCATATGGCCCCTCGAGCCTGCTCCGCCATTCAATAAGATCATGGCTGATCTTCGACCCCAACTCCACTTTCCCGCCTGATCTCCATAGCCCTTGATTCCTCTAGAGGGAATACGAGAGGACAAAAGTAAAAAATGGTAGTTAGGAGGAAGAGAAGAAATCAGAGAGAACTTTAATAGGGCTTGTGGGATAAGTTAACAGAAAAAGGCTACTTAAATGAATAGTAAAGTTACGCAAATGTGTTTATTGATGGATATGAGAAGTTGGTGGATAGGTGGAATTGAGATCAGTCAAAAGGGATGGACCTGCTGATGGCCTTTTCCTGTTCCTTGAAACAGAAACTGCAGTCCTACTGGTGGCATTTCCAACTGCTAAGATGTCTTAGATGCACAATATGAGACCAAGTTCACATTCAACCATCACAAAGGACTCACTTGTCCAAAAAAGGCTCTTCAAAGCCCAGGTGGGCCTGACCGAGTTTCTCTCTGAGGTGGTCACATTTAAAACCCTTCTCACGTGCAAAGTTAATTTTCTGTGAGAAAGATATACAGGAACGAGTCTTAGAAATGAGACATCAAGAAAGGGCAACAAGTGCACAAACCAATGAATTCATTAATTGATTAACTTCCCTTTTGATTAAAGACATGTCGGCAGAGGAGAGAGGGGCATAACACCTGGGTCGATACCAACTCTTTATCACAGATTTAAAATAGCAGTTTATCCTCAATTTGGTAACAACAGTAATGCGAATGTCAGAATACGATAAGCTGAAAAGACAGTAATAATAGTGTCAGGCCGAAATTCATCAGGTGCTAATATTGCTAAACTTTAAAAAAATTTGGTTTTGCGTTCCAGGAAGGAAATGGAGCCCTAAATCAAGTGGTCCACTTCCTTCTTGGAGCGCAATCGGCAGCAGGAGGGGCGGAGACTTCAGCAGCACTTCACACTGGGCCGTGCTGTGCAGCCGCGTTCAAAGGCTCCTTCCCTCACTTAAAGGGAACGGCCATCGCTGCAGGCTCTGCAATATAAAAAGTACATACCTGGACCACCAAGGCAGCCGCAATCCTGCACGATCAGCCCGGCACTTGAGCAGATCGATTGAGGGCAGGAACCTGCGAAAAAAACTGGAACAAGAAAGGTCATTTTTTTTACTTACCTCGGTCACCTCGCCTTTAATCATCGCCCCCGAAGCGGCCGGCAGCCCGATGCACGCCTCCTGCAGCTGTCAGTGCTTTTAACTGGTGCTGCTGCAGGGGGCAGAAGTCAATTTCCTGTCCGGGGTGCTAGTGGCGCGATGTGCAAGGCGATGACGTCACGATCTCTGGGTGAAGGAGATCAGGGCGCAACGCCATAGCACTGCCGCAAAACTCCTGCCGAATATGGCGGGAGTCGATGTCAGCGATGCGCCCAGTCGCAAATCCATTTGCGCCCCATTAGTGCTCCCTGGGGGCACTAACGGGAGGCTCAAAGGCACCCAATTTCACCCCCATTGAATCATTAAGTAGCCTCCACTGAGCACTGTTATAACTAGGATAGGGCAGTTGATCCTAGTCAGACTCAACTACATACTACGCCATCCAAGCCCAATTGGTGGTGGCCACCAATATTCACTTTTCAAAAATCAGTGTCGCAAGTCCAAAGGATCAACCATTTGTCGAAAATGATTGATGTAAAACTATTGATACATTTTTACATTATTTTAATACAGGATGAAGACAGAACAGCTAATGTAGGCAGAATTGGTTTAAACTGGTTGCTCGCAAATCCTAACTTGTAATCAGAATGACAATGATAACATTGGAGAAATGATAAAACCTTAGACAAAGTAGCAAAATTTCAGGGGCGAAGACATTGTACTCTGTAAGGATAGGCACATATAGATTATTAAATAAATAAGCTAATAATATAAGAAGACTAATATGATATTGAGCTAGAGTTGTTATGTTAAAACACACCAGAAAGATACATAGCTGTATCAGACAGGCTTTTATCACAGCAGGGCGGAGTGTGAAGAAGGAATTCCGATTGCGAGTGTAGATAAGAGAACGACAATGGGAAGGACAGCCAGGATGCCGACCAAGGCACCATGGAACTGGAAGCTGCCCAAGGGGAGGAGGTGCAGATTAGAAAGGTTGTGTCTATAGGGATTCTATAATTAAGGGGATCGATAGTATTCTTAGCAGTCAGGATCGAAAGTCCTGAAGGGTGTGCTGCCTACCCGGTGCCAGGATAAGGGACATCTTGAAACGGCTGCAAAAGAATTTGGAAAGGGAGGGGGAGGATCCAGTTGTTGTGCTCTATGTCAGAACCAACAACATAGGAAAGATTAGGGAAGAGGCCCTGCTAAGGTGGTATCCGTAGAGATTATTACCAAGCCATGTGCAAATTGGCACAGGGACAAACAGATTAGGAAAGTCAACACATGGCTAAAGGAGTGGATTGAGAAGAAGATATTTCATGGGACACTGGCACCAGTACTGGGACCGTTGGGACAGGCTTCACCTGAACCGGGCTAGCGGAAAGGATAATAAGGGTTGTAAATAAGACTTTAAACTAACAAAATGGGGGAGGGAACTGCTAGAAATGACAGACATATAACAATAAAAGAATCAGGAAAAGAGAGTAAAGGAAGGAATAAGGATAACACGAATAGCCAGAAATCGGATAAAGTCATACAGCATAAAGGTAAAATAACTACTAAAAAAAAAAGAGGATTAATAATAAAAAATATTTAAACTGTTAGTGCAGCAAAGTGTGTAGTATTCAAAACAAATAGGGTGGCCTGGAGGCAATAATTTGTAGAGAGGATCCGGATATAGAAGGAATGACTGAAACATGGCTACATAGAGAACAGGAGTGGCAACTAAATATAGCAGGATATAACACATTTCTCCCCTCTAGATCTTTTGCCAATGATTTTAAATCTATGACCTCTAGTTATTGACTCACTCGCCAGAGGGAATCATTTTTTCTCTATCTATTGTATAAAAACCTCTTATCATCTTGAAAACCTCCATTAGATCACCTCTTAACCTTCTCTGTTCCAAGGAGAACAGTCCTAACTTTTCCAACCTCTCCTCATAACTGAAGTCCCTCATCCCTGGTAACATCCTGCTAAACCTCCTCTGTACCCTTTCTAAGGCCTTTACATTTTTCCTGAAGTTTGGTGCCCAGAATTGCCACATTACTCCAGCTGAGGCCTAACCAGTGAATTATAAAGTTCGAGCATGGTCTCTTTGTTTTTATGTTCTATGTCTCTATTTATAAGCCCAAGTAACCCATGTGCTTTTTTGACCACCTTATCAACTTGCCCTGTCACCTTCAAGGATTTGTGTATATGGACACCAAGGTCTCTCTGCTCATCTAAACTTTACAAAATCATGCCATTTATAGTATACTGTCTTTCCATATTTGTCCTCCCAAAGTGCATAACTTCACATTTCTCCACATTGAACTCCCTCTGCCATGCTTCTGCCCATTTCACCATCCTCTCTATGGGTTGGACTTTGTGGGGGGTCAGCTGGCGCGATCGGTGGCGGGTTGGGTGGAAAAGTGTTTTGTTTCCCCAGTGGGTAGGGTCCCCGCTGTGAACCCGCTGCCACACGCCTTTCCCTGATGTCGGGTCTGTTAGCGCTGAGCAGACCCGACACGCAGCGGCGGGTTCAAAGTGGGAGACCGAATTCAGGTCATTACTGGCTTGTTTAGAGCCACTTAAGAATGAATTACGGCTCATCTTCTGCATTTGACAGTGAGCTCACAAGCTCCACACTGGTCGTGGACCATGTCTGTCAAGCTGAGGTGGGAGTTCAGTGTCCATTGAATCAGCTGATGAGTTTACAGCTTCAAATATACAGTAAAAGCTCCCATCTTACAGAGATATATTCACTCAGCCACAAACTCTTCCTCACTGCATTTCTACAACAGATTCAGTGTGCTGCAAGTCTTTACACAAACTTTCATCCAGTCTGACCTCATTACCTCTCTCACCATTGACAGATCGCTTCTGTCATCTCTACTTCACCTGCCATCTATTCCATCAGCATGGGTGCCCTTTATACTCTCTCACCTTGGTCCTCAGAATCCCACCATGATCAGCCCCAACACCAGCAGCACCAGGCACACCAGCATCACCAACAACAACACCAAACTTCTCCACAATCAACTGATGCTGCACAGGACACAGGGCAATAGCACCCGACCACATTGCTGCCCAGGGGGCCAGGGGTGGCATCACCATGGCCACATTAACTTTACTTGACGCTGTACACCCTGGCTGCCTCATGATGCGCCAGGTTGGCACTACCCCACTCCAACAGCATAAAGTATCCCTACAATGCCCAAGCCATTCCATTCACACTCATCACCATTGCGGGAGATACCGTTATGTCTCACCATTCACTTCAACTCACTAAGCCACTTCCAAAGGTGCACACAAATCTGTCCAAGAACACAAAGTGCTGAAAATAAAGGTTTCAATGTTTGACACTACATTAACAGAAACTTTACATGAACATTGCATAAAACACCCAAGTGCCTACCCTTGTGTGTTGTCAGTTGGTACGATTGTACTAGGATGAGGGTGAGTGTGAGGGGTGGCTAATGAGATGGGGATGTGATAATGTAGATAGAGACGGATGGGTAGAAATGCAAGGTAAGTTGGTGTGAGTAAGAATGTGCAGGAGTAGGGTAGGGAAGGCAGAGTGATGAAAGGGGATGTGATGAGAGGCACAGCAGGATGAGGTTGAGTGTGGCTTTGTAGTAACATTTCATGATCGACTGAGATCATTGAAACATTTGCGGCACTTCAGTCTGGTCCTCCTGACCACATCTCTGCTTGTGCCCTCCTCTGCAATGTGCAACCAGACTGTGTTTATCACCTGTGGAGGTCTCTTCCGCCCATGGGAAGGGAAGAGGACCTCCCTGTGTGCTGTGACTCCCTCCATAAGCATATGGAGAGAGTCATGGGAGAACCTGGGTGCAGGCGCGCACCTCTGTGCAGTGCTTGTCAGTGTTTGCAGCACCTCAATGCTGTAGAACGCTGACTGCACAAATGTCAAAGGAAAGTTGGCCATGGTCCCTTTAAGGAAACCGGCTGATGATGCCCCATCAATTGACGTCACCAGACCCACTTCCTCTAATTGGCTGGGAAACTCACTAGGTGGGGCTTAACAAGCCCAATCTAGGGAAATTCATTTCAGAGGCTGGGGTGGAGACAGCAGTGGGGTCGGGACCCGCCGCTGACATCGCCCACCACAGACCCGCCGAGGTTCATAAAATTGCGGCCTATGTCATCCTGAAGTCTAAAACTATCCTCATCATTGCCAAGTTTTGTATCATCTGCAAACTTTATAATGCTGCTCCCTACACCTGGGTCTAGTGTAATTTATAACAATTGAAAAGAGTAATGGACCCAAACTGACTCTTGGTAAACACCACTGCAAACTACCTCCCAGTCTGAAAAACATCCATCCACCACACCTTGCTTCCCGTCACTGAGACAATTTTGTATCCATACTGCCACTTTGTCCTTAATTCCATGGGCTTCTATCTTCTTAATAAGCCTCTTTTGTGGCACTTTGTCAAATGCCTTCCGAAAGTCCATATATACAACTTCTATTGCACTAACTTGATCAACCTTCTCTGTTACCTCATCAAAAAATTCAATGAAGTTAGCCAGACACAATTTGCTTTTAACAAATCCATGCTGGGTCTTCTTGATTAACCCATGCCTTTCCAAATGAAAGTTTATTTTGTTCCTGAATATGATTTCTAATAACTTCCCCACCACAGATGTTAGGCTGACTGGCCTGTAGTTTCCTGGTTTATCCCTCTCCCCTTTCTTGAATAGTGGTTTAACTTTAGCAACCCTCCAGTCCTCTGGCACTACTCCTGTGTCCAATGAGGATTGAAAGACTGTGACCAATGCCTCTGCTATTTCTACCTGTGCAACCTGGGATGCATTCCATCTGGACCAGGTGACTTACCAACTTTCAGTAATGCTAATCTTTTTAGTATGTCTTCTCTATCTATTTCTATCCTGTCCATAACTTCCCTCTCCTTTTAGTCTAACCTTCACATCATTCACTTCCTTTGCGAAGACAGATACAACGTACTCATTTAATACTTTAGCCATGTTCCCTACCTCTACATGATGATTTCCCTTTATGTGCTGAATAGGCCTAACTTTTTCCCCAGCAACCGCTTACACTTTGTGGCTGTGAAATTCAGCTGCTTAGCGTGGGCTAATTAGGCCGGTTTCAGTGAAAAAATGGTGGTCGCCTCGCTTCAGCCCACTTCCGGCTCGGAACGTGGCGGCCGACATTTCTGGCAGGTCTGCAGCGTTGCCATTGCCTGCGCTCGCTGCAAATATAGTAAGTAGTCAGATTGTGATGTCAATCAGCGTGTAACGCTGAATTGACGCACGACTTACTATTTGGACATCGCCGCTCCTTTTAATGCCCTCGCCAAAGCACGCACAGCCGAGCATGCATTCAGCTGTATGACAGACCCCCACCAGCTCTTCCTAAAGGGACACACGCAACCTTCAGGTAGGTTTAGATTTTTGCGGTTGTACTGGTTTCTTTACATTTTATTGGAGTAGGGGCTTGGAGTAAGACATTTAAAAAGTTGCTAACATGTGAAGGGAGTGCAGGGAGTGTTGCTGGAGATTTGCAAGGCTTTGGCTCTTAAAGGATGGCCTTTGAGAACACCGCTTGCTCCCAGTCCTGGGGACTCTAGTTCCAGTCCCCCTTGGGATGTAGCATGACATGGAGATGGAGCAAAGGCAGTAAAGGGAACAATCTGCTTGCAGAGTGAGGAGGAAGAGGAGGAGGAGGAAGAGCAAGAAGCAGAAGAGGAGAAAACGGAAGGAAGGAGGCAACACAGATAGCCGCTTTCTAGCCAGGATATCTGGGATTGAATCATCCACCTGTGGTACAAGTGAACACAACCCCAATTCCCCTTTCAAAATTTGTCCCACAGCTTACATTCCCTCTGTTACTGACCATCACAGCTTCCTCTTGGCCACAATTGTAAGAATGTAAAGAGTTAATATGCAATAAGCTTTTGCAGAACTCAACTATTTTGTTAAACAAGCAGTTGTTACAGAAGTAAGCGTTGAACCACAGCTACATCCTGTTATTGATTAAAGCCGTTGCGAAGCCTATGTCACGCGTGAGGTCAAGAGGAACAAAAGGAGATACTGGGGTATCTTTGTGCAAGATGTCAGATGAGATAAAGAAGTGCCAGGAAGTGCCTATGTGCCGCTGAACTTAAGATGTACAGACTTGCTTGTTAAGCCAACAAAAATAGTTTAAACTTATGTGGACAAAAATGATTGGCCATATTGGCCACAAATTTGCCAGCGCTCAGAGGATGGGTTTGGAGGCAGGTCAGGAGTAATAATCAGAATGATTGACAGCGGGTTGCAAACCCGCCACCATCCCGCCTCCACGCTACTTTGCCAAGTGTCGGGTCTGCCACTCCCGATCAGATCCGACACCAAACGGTGGGAGAGGCACTTGCTAGATCGCAAAAATAGGCCTGTGAACCAAAGCCTGAATCCTCTAGTCTTTAAATACATTAAGCAAAGCTGTAGGGAGGGCTGTAGCATTAGAAATCATATTCAAAGGATGTTTAGCTTCACGTATTAGGAAATATATATATATATATATATATAAAACGTACATGTAGTATTCAGGTAGCTGCAAAGCATGATGGGACACTTGACCATTATTAACCCTTTTAACTAAGTACTGTAGAAATAGCAGATCACAGCATATTTACTAGACTCTTGGTCTCCGTCTTTGTTGTTATCAGTGTTACAGAAGCAGTGTTTAATGCAGCTGGCTTTCTGAGAGATAAGGGAAATTGAACTTCATAGGGAGTCGGCCATTTCTATCTTTGCATCAAACACCTTATCTTCCTTTGTAATGTCTGCTCACAACAAGAATTAAGCGACCTTGCTCACAGATGCTAGATGTTTAGAAACTAGGTGTTATGCTGTATGTCAAAGAAACACTTCAGGGCGGCTCCCGACATTGAGTGACTAATTACCCAACCAATAAGAGAGTAACTATAGTGACGTTGTCTGTAGGTGTATGCCCACTTTTGTAACCAATGGGCGTTGCTTACTTAAAGGTATATAAAATGCTTGTATGCTGTATTTCTTTTGAGAGCCAGGTGCGAGTCTGAGGAGGCTCCTTCCTCCCCCTTGTGCACAAGGCCTTCTGGCCGTTTTCTAATAAACTTTAACTTTGTCAGCAGTTCCGTCTCTCCGTCTGGTTTTACTCTGAAATTCGAATCTAACACACTTAAGACAGTTAACAGTTTGTTAACTGTCTTGCTAATCTTATTTTAACTGGCTGTTGCGAATTTAGAGGTTTTTCTGCGTGTTGCCTGTCATCAGACAAACACGCCAGCTGCATTGTGTCGGGTTTAGCGAGGAGATGAATTGTTGGCAGCTGCTGGAGCAGCTTAAAAGCGGTCCTACACCATGGCTGAGTTTGAGATGGCAGAAGTTAGTGCTTTGAGGTTTTGGGTAACATTTTGCAGCTCTACTGATCTTGTGAGTGTTCAAGCTGAGATCCATCTTCAGTGTGACCTCCTTGGAAGACCCTATGGCCACTTTGACTGAAAACTTGCAACCTCTATTGCTCAACTGAAATATCCACCAGCAGAATGGGAACCATTTATACCCACTCATCCTGCTCGTCAGATTCAGAGGAAGAGCAGCCGCGGCAGCAGCACAACCAGGCACAGCAGCAGTACCAACAGCAGGAGCGCCAACCTTCTCCTCAGCCACATCATGACGAAGAGGACAGAGGGCATCAGCGCAGGGCTGCACCTCGCTGCAGGCGATACCCCCAATACCGGGTTTACAGGCCGAGGATGAGCTTCCTCAGCATGAGAGAGCAGCAGTGCCAAAGGAGGCTGAAACTTTCATGAGAGGTAGTCGCTGACATCTGTGCAATGCTGCACCAACACCTGGAGCCCAGAGGAGTGGATGGACATTCCTTACCAGTGGCTGTTAAAGTCACCACCGCACTTAACTTCTTTGCTTTGGGCTCCTTCCAGGGTTCACCTGCAGACATCAGCAGCATCTCCCAGTCGGCCGCACACACTTGCATCATGCAGGTTACCAATGCCCTCTTTGCAAAGGTGCACAATTACATCCACTTCTCCATGGATGAAGCAAGTGTAACCTCGCGTGCAATTGGCTTTGCAAATGGAAGGCTTCCCAAGGGTGCAGGGCATCATCGACTGGACACCCCATCACAACCCAGCTGTATTTGTGAACCACAAGGGCTTCCACTCCCTTAACGTCCAGCTGGTGTGTAAACAGAGGAAGATCATTGTGCACATTTGCGCCAAGTACCCTGGCAGTTGCCATGACTTCTTCATTCTGCAGCAGTCTACTGTGCCTCAGCTCTTCAATTCGCCAACCCAACTTTCCAGATGGCTAATTGGTGACAAGGGCTATCCCCTGAAAAAGTGGCTCATGACACTGGTGGGGAGGCCATCAAACGTGACTGAGGAGCGGTACAATGTGAGCCACATTTCCACCAGAAGCATCATAGAACAAACGATCGGCTTGCTGAAATGCGATTCCGATGCTTCAACAGATCTGGTGGAGCCCTGCAGTTCGCACCAGCCAGGGCCTCCAGAATCACTGTGGTCTGCTGTGCCCTGCACAACATCGCACAGCAGTGTGGCTTAGCACTGCCTGAGGAACAAATGGCTCAATGCAGAGCCTCCTCGGAAGAAGAGGAGGAGGAGGAGGCAGCAGATGAGGGATGACTTGCGGGGGCGGATGTACCAATTCCACCAGCATGCAAGCACATTGCTGGCCGTGAGGCAAGGGATGCACTTATCCATGCCAGATTCGCGTAATGTGATGCATCAACCACATATGACTGGCAAATGGAAATGAATGTCTGGCTGACCTTCTTTACACACAATAAATCATCTGTGCAATAAACTGTGGTTTTCTCTCACTCTCACCACCATCATTATAGATGAAAGGCGTCCTGACCCCCTCACTGTGCAACTTCAATTTCTGAGCACACATAGGCCAACTCTTTGAATCTTTGCCATTGCTTTTCTTTAATACATTAATAATAACAATGACAAACTTTTGTATCAGATGAAAACACCCAAGCGACTACCCTTGTGATTATTTATGTGTTAACTTTCTCTTACGCGTGCTTCTACGTGATGCTTCCCCTGTGGCTTCAGCAGATGTAGAGGCACCTTTTATGCTGCACCTGCTTAGACACCTTTGGCAGGCATCCTCTGGGTTTGGGTGCCTGGGAGGGCTCCTCAACAGTCTGCTCTTCCTGTGGCTGTGCAGGGGCTGAAGTTGGGTGCGGAATCTGGGGCTCTGACCGAGGGCTCCACAGTGGCATGGTCGTGTGAGCACTTGGAGAGGAGCCCACACTTCCTTGTTGTCAGCCACCGACATCCCTCTCATGGGTCACCCACACTTCAGTGCTAGCAAGTGGCTGGAGAGCACCTTGCTGAATATCAGTGGGGCCATGAGGACCTGTCTCTGTACTGACAGTCCTCATAATGGGGACATCCATGTGCCTCTGGTGCCTCTCCTCAATAGGTGCCCATCTATCCTCCATAGCGGACCATCTATTTAGAAGAGTCACCATGCTCATTTGAGACTGGCGATTTCTGTCCTCCATGGAGGTTGCCATCCTTTTCATGGCAGCACCACGGCATTGCTCATGTTTGAGATGGACTCCTCCATTCTCTGCACACTCGCAGTTACTGTGTCCCTGACAACTACATGTGCAGGAATTACATCCAGCTGCAGCTACTGACAGACTGCATGGCGGCACTGGAGCTGCGATTGGATGCATACTGGAGCATTCATGATGCTTGGGACATCGTGAATAGCACATTTACAGAGTTGGACACACCGCAGGTAGAGGTTGGACAGGAAGAAAGGGAATGGGTGACCAACAGGCAGAGTACTAGGCGCAGGCAGGTAGTGCAGGTGTCCCCTGTGGTCATCCCCCTCTCAAACAGATACACCACTTTGAGTGCTGTTGGGGGGGATGGCTTATCAGAGGAAAGCAGCAGCAGCCAACTTCCTGGCACCAGGGGTGGCTCTGCTGCACAGCACAGGAGGAAAAAGAGGGGTAGAGCTTTAGTAATAGGGGATTCTATTGTAAGGGGAATAGATAGGCATTTCTGCGGTCGCAAACGAGACTCCAGGATGGTGTGTTGCCTCCCTGGTGCAAGGGTCAAGGATGTCTCCAAGCGGCTGCAGACCATCTTGGAAGGGGAGGGTGAACAGCCAGTTGTCGTGGTGCATATATGCACCAACGATATAGGTAAAAAGCGGGATGAGGTCCTAAAAGCGGAATATAGGGAGTTAGGAGGTAAATTAAAAAATACGACCTCAAAGGTAGTAATCTCAGGATTGCTACCAGTGCCACGTGCTAGTCAGAGTAGAAATAGAAGGATATTTCAGATGAATACGTGGCTAGAGGAATGGTGCAACAGGGAGGGATTCAAGTTCCTGGGACATTGGAACTGGTTCTGGGGGAGGTGGGACCAGTTCAAACCGGACGGTTTGCACCTGGGCAGGGCTGGAACCGATGTCCTAGGGGGAGCGTTTGCAAGTGCTCTGGGGAGGACTTAAACTAAAATGGCAGGGGGTTGGGAACCTGAGCAGGGAGACAGAGGAAAGGGAAACAAGGATAAAAGCAAAAGATAGGAAGGAGAAAAACAAAAGTGGCAGTCAGAGAAATCAACGGTTTAAATCAAATGTGGCCACAGTAAATAATAATTCTAATAGGTCTAAGAACATTAAAAAAACAAGCCTGAAGGCTTTGTGTCTTAATGCGAGGAGCATTCATAATAAGGTGGATGAATTGGCTGCGCAAATAGAGGTAAACAAATATGATTTGGTTGGGATTATGGAAACGTGGCTCAAGGATGGCCAAGGCTGGGAACTCAACATCCAGGGGTATTCGATATTCAGGAAAGATAGGCAAAAAGGAAAGGGAGGTGGGGTAGCATTACTGGTTAAAGAAGGGATTAACACAATTGTAAGAAAGGATATTAGCTCTGATGATGTGGAATCTGTATGGGTAGAATTGAGAAATACTAAGGGGCAGAAAACATTAATGGGAGTGGTATATAGACCTCCAAACAGTAAGGCGGAGGGTGGGGATGCCATTAAAAGGGAAATTAAAGAAGTGTGCAATAAGGGCACAGCAGTCATCATGGGTGACTTTAATCTACATATAGATTGGGCTAACCAAATTAGTAACAATATTGTGGAGGAGGAACTCCTGGAGTGTTTACGGGATGGTTTCCTGGACCAATATGTTGAGGAACCAACCAGAGATCAGGCCATCTTAGACTGGGTATTATGTAACGAGAAAGGATTAATTAGCAATCTTGTTGTACGAGGCCCCTTGGGTCGGAGCGATCATAATATGATCGAATTCTTCATTAAGATGGAGAATGAAGTAGTTGACTCAGAGACTAGGGTCCTCAATGTAAATAAAGGAAACTACAATGGTCTGAGGAGCAGGTTGGGTAGGATTGATTGGGGAATGTCACTCAAAGGGTTGACGGTGGATAGGCAATGGCAAACATTCATAGAGCGAATGGATGAACTACAGAATTTGTTCATCCCAGTTTGGCATAAAAATAAAAGAAAAAAGGTGGCTCAACCGTGGCTAACAAGGGAAATTAGGGATAGCATAATATCCAAGGAGAGGACATATAAATTGGCCATATAAAGCAATAATCCTGAGGATTGGGAGCAGTTTAGGATTCAACAAAGGAGGGCAAAGGGATTAATTAAGAAGGGAAAAATAGAATATGAGAGTAAGCTTGCATGGAACATAAAAACTGACTGTAAAAGCTTTTATAGATATGTGAAGAGAAAAAGATTGGTGAAGTCAAGCGTAGGTCCCTTGCAGTCAGAATCAGGGGAATTAATAATGGGGAACAAAGAAATGGCTGACCAACTAAATACATATTTTGGTTCTGTCTTCAAAAAGGAGGACGCAAATAACCTCCCAAAGATGGCGGGGAACATAGGGCCTGATGAAAGTGTGGAACTGAAAGAAATCAGTATTTGTAGGGAAATGGTGTTAGGAAAATTGATGGGACTGAAGGCCGATAAATCCCCAGGGCCTGATAATCTACATCCTAGGGTATTAAGGAAGTGGCCCTAGAAATAGTAGATGCATTGCTGGTCATCTTCCAGAACTCAATACACTCTGGAACAGTACCCATGGATTGGAGGGTAGCTAATGTTACCCCACTATTCAAAAAAGGTGGTAGGGAAAAAACGGGGACTTATAGACCGGTAAGCCTGACATTGGTAGTGGGGAAAATGCTAGAGTCCATTATAAAAGATGTAATAGCAGAACACGTGGAAAGCAGTGACAGGATCGGACAATGTCAACATGGATTTACAAAAAGTAAATCGTGCTTGACTAATCTACTGGAATTTTTTGAGGATGTAACTGGTAAAATAGATAAGGGAGAACCGGTGGATGTGGTGTATTTGGACTTTCAGAAGGCTTTCGATAAGGTCCCGCATAAGAGACTAGCGTGCAAAATTAAGGCACATGGGATTGGGGGCAAGGTATTGACTTGGATAGAGAACTGGTTGGCGGATAGAAAGCAAAGAGTTGGAATAAACGGGTCATTTTCCAAGTGGCAGGCAGTGACTAGTGGGGTACCGCAAGGATCAGTCCTAGGACCCCAGCTGTTCACAATATATATTAATGATCTGGACGAGGGAATTGGATGTAATATCTCCAAATTTGCAGACGACACAAAGCGGAGTGGGAGGGTATGCTGTGAGGAGGATGTCGTGAAACTCCAGTACGATTTGGACAGGTTGGGTGATTGGGCAGAAACATGGCAAATGCACTATAATGTGGATAAATGTGAGGTTATCCACTTTGATGGCAAAAACAGGAAGGCAGATTATTATTTGAATGGCAATAGATTGGGAGAAGGGGAAGTGCAAAGAGGCCTGGGTGTTCTTGTGCACCAGTCACTGAAGGTAAGCATGCAGGTGCAGCAGGCGGTTAAGAAGGCAAATGGTATGTTGGCCTTCGTAGCAAGAGGGTTCGAGTACAGGAACAAAGATGTCTTGCTGCAGTTGTACAGGGCCTTGGTGAGACCGCACCTTGAGTATTGTGTGCAGTTTTGTTCACCTTATCTGAGGAAGGACATTCTTGCCATGGAAGGAGTGCAGCGAAGATTCACCAGGCTGATACCTGGGATGGCAGGAATGACGTATGAGGAGAGATTGTGTCGATTGGGCTTATACTCACTGGAGTTTAGAAGATTGAGAGGGGATCTCATCGAAACCTATAAAATTCTGTCAGGCCTGGACAGGCTAGATACAGGAAGGATGTTTCCGATGGCCGGGGAGTCCAGAACCAGGGGTCATAGTCTCAGGATAAGGGGTAAGCCATTTAGGACTGAAATGAGGAGGAATTTCTTCACCCTGAGAGTGGTGAACCTGTGGAATTCTCTGCCACAGAGGGTGGTGGAGGCCAGTTCATTAAATATATTCAAGAAGGAGTTGGATATATTTATTAAGGCTAAAGGGATCAAGGGATATGGGGAGAAGGCAGGGACAGGGTACTGAATTTGGATGATCAGCCATGATCTCATTGAATGGTGGAGCAGGCTCGAGGGGCCGAATGGCCTACTCCTGATCCTATCTTCTATGTTTCTATGTTTACCGTGGATGCAAACCCTGTCAGCGACTCCTGCACTTGTTGCTGAAGTTCCAGCACCGCTCTCTTTCTGGATGGCCTCAGAGGCACAGAGTCTACATGCAGCTGAGCAGAGCCAGGAGTGCCCTGCAACCTCCAACGAGAACTCTCCACTGCTGTCGCTGTCTCCACCATCTGCTGAAGCTCACTTGTGAGCTGTGATACACCAGGTGACAAAACTACTCTATGTCACGAAGGACCCACCGAGGTGTGCGTTTCTGTGCTGGTGCAGGGTGCGCTGAATCCTGGTGACGCTGCTCCCTCAGAGGCTGCAGGTTCCTCTGAGGAGTCATCTGGCTCTTCCCCCTGGACAGTGGGGAGGGGGGCTCTCAATGGTCCTGTGGGAGAGTAAAGGCATGAGTTAGACATCTGATATTTAGGTAGCACACACATCCTAATTTGCAGATGATCAAAAGTCAATCTCTATGAACATCACATTTCAGTCAATCATGAAATCTAAATGAGAGGGCTGAAAATCTAATCTGTCACCAGCTTCCTGTATTGCGCCTGCCTCTCCGTCACCCACTTCCGGCTCTTTGCCACCTCCTACAATGTCGTGAGCAGCCTCCTCAGTGCTTGTCAAACTTGCGAGGGATGGTGGACCTCCTCCTGTCATCGCTCTCTCCCTCTTATTTTGGCTATCTTTTCCTGCAAGGAGGGACACAAGTGGAGTTTCAGCAAGATTGATGGAGTGAGTGTGATGAATCCATAACATAGAAGCTTATAGGGAGACCAAGATGGAGTGATGTGCCAAGAGGAAGTTGCCTCCCTGTGCATTGTTAGTTGTTGTCATTGCATAACAGTGAGAGTGAGTGTGAGGGGTGCACAGTAGGATGGTGAAGTGATTCAGTACATAGAGAGAGAGTGATAGGTAAGGGTGCAAGGGACATAAGGGTAAGGTAGGATGTGGAGGAGCAGGCTGACAATGCAGAGTGTTGGTGATGAGAAGAGAAGGTAAGCAGATTGAAGGAAAGTGTGATGTTATACTCATTTTTGATGTGTGCAGAAGATCATTGAACCATTTTCAGCACTGCACCCAGGTGCGTGAGCATAAGGACCTAGCGCTTACCTCCTCAGCAATGTGCCTTTGTCTGCTGAGGAGACTTCCTCCGGCCATCGGGAGGGAACAGTATCTCCCTGCACCCTCTTACTCCCTCCACAAGAGCTTGGAGGGAGTCCTCATCAAAGCATGGAGCAGCCTTTGCTTTGGCAGCAGTCATGGTCACCTGGGCCGATTTCCACAGCAGCACAAACGAAATGAGAAGCTAAGGCTACATGGGCCTCTTAAAAATAAATGAAGAAATCACGTCATCAGAGGCGAGCTGCAGACCCGCTCCCACTCATTGGGCCGGGTAGTGCGCACGGCGGCCTTAATCAGCCCGCTTAATTTAAAGTCGTGAATTGGGAGCGGCTGAAACCAGCAGTGAGACCGAAACCTGCCCACCAGGGAACCCGACTCCAACCCGCCTTCTCAATTAAAATCGCGGCCATTAAGTCAGATGATCAGTGCTTTGAAGGACAAAAGAAGAAAGATTGTGAACATTCAGACGCAGAGATAGAAGACCTAAGATGGATGTCGAGCTCATATAGGCGAACGTAAATGCTGGCAAGAGCCTAACGCTCAAGCCTAATGCTCGAGCCTAATGCCTACCGAGTTATAGTCAGTGCAAGTGGACGTAAATGTTGACTGGAGCCTGACTAGGAGAACATCAAGAGCCGACGTATTCTACTCTGTTCAGTGACTGAACGGGTAATAACCACTCGGAACTGTAAATTACTGCCGTGATATACTGAAATGTGTTGATCTCTGCTGTGTGTACTAATAAAAGATTTACTGTAACCAATTGTTATCAAGTCCAAATCCTTAAAAGCTGGTGACCATGAAGGGACTTGATAAACAGTGATCTTTTGTTGTATTTTATAGTGGAGTCCTAATTTACCTTAGCTGGGCCAACTACTAAGCTATGAGGGACAACCTAATGGGAGTGCAAGAGATTTAGTCACTTGCCCGTAATAAAACGTGCGTCAAAATGTCTATAAAGGAAAATGTGAAAGAAGTGTTAGAGGATAAGTTAAGCGAATTAAGTACTAAAGGCATTCAAATGTTGGTGTCGGAGTGTCTGACTAGTGAGACATCGTCTTATGAAGAGGCGGTAAACTATATTCAGTTACAAGTAGATGACAACAAGATTAAACTAGATAAGGGAAGGAGACTACTTATCTAAACTGCTCACTTTTGTGTGCAGAAAAATTATGAGAGAATAAAAGACAGTGGCCTTGGGCTAATGAAAGAACAGTCCGAGGTGTTACATAGAAGCATACAAACTTAGAAGATAGGAGCAGGAGTAGGCCATTCGGCCCCTCAAGCCAGTTCCGCCATTTAATGAGATCATAGCTGATCATCCAAATTCAGTACCCTGTCCCTGCTTTCTCCCCATATCCCTTGATCCCTTTAGCCTTAAGAAATATATCTAACTCCTTCTTGAATATATTTAATGAATTGGCCTCAATTGCCTTTTGTGGTAGAGAATTCCACAGGTTCACCACTCTCTGGGTGAAGAAATTCCTCCTCTTCTCAGTCCTAAATGGCTTACCCCTAATCCTTAGACTGTGACCCCTGGTTCTGGATTCCCCCGCCATCGGGAACATCCTTCCTGCATCTAGTCTGCCTAGTCCTGTTAGAATTTTATAAGTTTCAATGAGATCCCCTCTCATTCTTCTAAACTCTAGCGAATATAAGCCTAATCAACCCAATCGCTCCTCATACGTCATTCCTGCCATCCCAGGTATCAGTCTGGTGAATCTTCGCTGCACTCTCTCCATGGCAAGAACATCCTTCCTCAGTTAAGGCAACCAAAACTGTACACAGTACTCAAGGTGTGGTCTCACCAAAGCCCTGTACAACTGCAGCAAGACATCCTTGCTCCTGTACTCGAATCCTCTCGCTATGAAGGCCAACATACCATTTGCCTTCTTAACCGCCTGCTGCACCTGCATGCTTACCTTCAGCGACTGGTGCACAAGGACACCCAGGACTCGTTGCACTTCCCCTTTTCCCAATCTTTTGCCGGTCAGATAATAATCTGTCTTCCTGTTTTTGCCACCAAAGTGGATAACCTCACATTTATCCACATTATACTGCATTTGCCATGCATCTGCCCAATCACCCAACCTGTCCAAATCATACTGGAGTTTCACGGCATCCTCCTCACAGCACACATGCCCACCCAGCTTTGTTTCATCTGCAAACTTGGAGATATTACATCTAGTTCCCTCATCTAGATCATTTATATATATTGTGAATAGCTGGGGTCGTCCTAGCACCGATCCCTGCGGTACCCCACTACTCACTGCCTGCCACTCGGAAAAAGACCCGTTTATTCCAACTCTTTGCTTCCTGTCTGCCAACCAGTTCTCCATCCAAGACAGTACCTTACCCCCAATCCCATGTGCTTCAGCTTTGCACGCTAATCTCTTATGCGGGACCTTATCGAAAGCCTTCTGAAAGTCCAAATACACCACATCCACTGGTTCTCCCTTATCTTGTTGCTCAATGAAGGAAACCATGGATGAGAAACTGATACAGAAACAGTTAGAGATTAAAGGAGAAGCTTGCTCAGGAACGTTTCTGTAGGAATGGGCTGTCGCAGGACTGATGAGATTTTCAGTGAAAAACTAAAATGAGTTGTAAGTATTGTATAAAGGGGTGCGAAGTGGAAGTTGGAATGTTGAGAGAGGCAGTTACAACAGTTCTAACGCGTGAACTGGAGAAAAGGATTGGAACTCTCGACTGAACCTTCAGCGTTCCCCTCACCCTTTACTTTATATTGTTACACCCCTCCCATATACGAAAGCAAAGTGTTAAGAATTTTGCAGGAGGGGTGAGGACACAGACTGTGAGCTTGAAATTTTGAATCAGTACAGAATGGGATTCAATGGAAAACATTAAGAAAATGAAAATTGGTTTAAGGGAAAAAGGATAAAAATAGTTTTGATGGAATGAAGACAAGGGAAGCTCATGTCTCTTTTCTACTGGTCCACAGTTGTTTGTTTTCAGTGTGAATGTGAATGTCTTTTTAAAAAGCATGTGTGAATGTTACTGTGGCTGTGGTTCCTCCCACTTTTTCAGGCTGGACTGTGTGCTGAATTTAAGATATTGGTTAGAATGAAATTGGCGTTATTGAGGTTAACTTACCTACTCAATTGTGAAAACCAGACTTTTATTGTGGCCACGGTGAAATTCTGGTTGTTGTAAATTGTGTGAAAGCCTCTAGTTCTGGACAATAATTGGTAGTTTTAAAATTTCTGGCCAGTTTCAGTACTCAATGCTTTGAGGTGATTTTTATTCATTTTAGTGATACTGGATAGTGTGACCAGAAGAGAGAAAAAGAGTGGAATGCTATTACTGTGTGAATGATAATGAAGACATCCTGTAGTTGGATTGTACTACAGAATTGTTTCACAGAATGTTTGTAGTTGTAAAAGCGACAGTTTATTTTATTTCATTTTGGTAAAAGTTTTTTTTGAATTGATTTGAAAGCTGCAAGAAGTTGTGTAACACAAGCTGACATTGATTGATGATGTGTGGGTTTGTCTTCTTTTGAAATGAAAAGAGAAGTTAACTCTTTTCGCAAGCAGCTGTGTGTTTTTTGTTACTTTCTGGTACCAGATTAGCTCTATTTTGATTCACTAAGCAACAACTTTTGCATTACTGACTGTAAACATTTTGGACATTTTTAAATTTTAAGTTTTTTAATTTGAGTGGATGTTTCCTCACACTGACAGCAGGGAATCGGAAATTGGCAAATGACAGATTAACCCATTGGGCTTGCAAGAAAGCCACAATGGATCTTCTGTTTTTTTCTTTTAAGCAGAGGGCCACATGAGTGCTGATGGTGCAAGATTACCAAGAGGGGTTCTTTGATATAGAAATGACTTCAAGGTGTTACAGAGCTTGAGCTTTGCTGCAAAAGTGCAGTGGGAGTTCCAGTAATGTTTAAGTGCTTATCTGCAGACATCGATGGATCTTGAATATCACAGCGTGGTGACAAAAAAATTGCACTTAAGACTTTGCCTTTCCAATAGTTATCTTCCAAGACACATTCGCCAGCAACTCGCCAAGGCTTCGTCGGCAGCACCTCCCAAACCCACGACCTCTTCCATCTAGAAGGGCGAGGGCAGCAGGCACATGGGAACACCACTACCTCCAAGTGCCCTTCCAATTCACACACTATCCTGACTTAGAAGTATATCACCGATCCTTCATCGTCGCTGGGTCAAAATCCTGGAACTCCCAACCTAACAGCACTATGGGAGTACTGTAGTGTATGTGCCTTTAAGACAGAACTACTTTTACAGCTCCTGCATACTGTAGTACCAGCAGTGACCACACCTGTATATAAGCCTTGCGCATGCCTCTGTACCCCCAGTCTTGAATCTACCCTCCTCCAGTAAATACCTGTTTATTGTTACGTTACAGCATCCGTGTGGTTATTGAAAAACAGCATACTCTCAGAATCACGGATCTAACAGTGGTGACGAGTGTCAATTCGAATCTAACTGCAACTCTGCATTTCCCTTCGAGGATTCGCTCCGGGAGGGCGGTGTAACAAAAAAAATAAAAGTCGAGGCCAGGAACACGGGCGACGACCACGAGCAACCGCCCAGTCATCCGGCAGAGAGTGAACATCGCAGGGGAGGCTGTGGAGAGCTGGGCTTGGTTCCCCAGCCACGATGATCAGCAAGAAACTGACGACAGGTCCAGCGCAGACCCTTCCAGGACAGCGGCGGCTGGAGCCGACCGACGGCGGAGAGAAAGCCGAGCAGCGTCGACGGGGTAAGACAGAGGGTAAAGCGCACAGGGTGCAGCCGGGGGTTGAAAACCGAGCGGCGTCGAGAGAAAAAAAAAACAAACAAACCAGAGAGAGAGAGGGTAAAGCAACAGCCGGGTCCAGGACCGAGCGGCATCGAGAAAAAAAAAAAAAGAACGCGCAGAGCATAGCCAGGGCTCAAGGGCTGAACAGTGTCTGCGGGGAGAAGGGAGAGCGCGGGAGACGCCATTGAGCCGCGGAGAAGAAGGAAGAGCGCGGGAGAAGCCATTTTTAGAAGCCGCAGCGGAGAAGAAGGGCGAGCGCAGGAAGGAAGGAAAGCGCGGGAGACGCCATTTTGTGACAGCGGAGAAGAAGGGGAAGCGCGGGAGACGCCATTTTTGACAGTTAAATCACACCCAGGGATGCCGAAGAGTGGCAGTATCTCTACGTTCGACAATGAAGTCAAAGATTGGGTGACATATGTGGAATGTATTGAGGTGTACTGCAGGGCGAATGAAGTGCCAGATGCTAGTAAAGCACTGGTTTTGTTAAATTCCATGGGTTCAAAAACTTATGGGTTACTGCGAAATCTAATAACCCCAGAGAAGCCGGTGAACAAGAATTTCGAAAGCATAGTAGAAATCCTACAGGACCACTTAAACCCCACACCGCTGCTGATAGCAGAACGATTTAAGTTCCATAAAAGGAACCAACACAAAGACGAAAGCAATGCTGAGTACCTAACGGAACTGCGCAAGCTATCGAAACACTGCCAGTTTGGAGCGGGACTAGCAGATACGTTAAGGGACAAGTTTGTGTGTGGGCTACAAAGTGAAGGAACCCAGAAACGGCTTCTATCAGAAAAGGATCTTACGCTGGACAAGGCTTTAAGTATGGCAGTATCACACGAAGCAGCTGCAAGGGGGGCTGCAGAGATACAACGGAGACCGCAAGAATATGGCACCAATGAAATGTCCTATGGAACAGGGAAGTGCTATCGCTGCGGCAGAACAACACATGACCAGAAGGATTGTTGGTTCAAGGATCAAGTGTGCAGACAGTGTGGAAAAGCAGGACACATAGGAAGAGTCTGCAGGTCTGGGAAGAAAACCAACAGTAAGAAATCTCCACAGGAGAAGTACAAAAAGGTACACCAGGTGATGGACAGTGGTTCAGACGAACAGAAAAGTGACACAGACTCCGGAAGCAAGGAGCTGGGTTGTCTGAAACTACATAAGGTAATCAAAATGGAGGATCACCAGACTATCTGGGTTACACTCAAGATAGACGGAGTCCAAGTGAAAATGGAATTGGACACAGGATCAGCCCTAACAGTCATAAACCAAAGGGACTACAAGCGGCTATTTTCACATATACCCTTGAAAGCTACAGAGATTGTCTTGAAGACGTATACGGGGCAAAAAGTCTACCCCAAAGGAAAAATAACGGTGAAAGTGATATATAAAGGCCAGGAAATACCTAAAATGGATATATATGTATTGCCAGATGGAGGACCACCACTGCTAGGACGTGAATGGATCCGGAAGATACAATTAGATTGGCATTCCATACAGGCACTGAAGGTTGAGGCCAAAAAGGATGACGACGCCACACCTGGACGACTGTCAAAAATGCTAACTGATGCAAAAGAAGTGTTCCAGGAGGGACTAGGAACACTAAAAGGCATAACAGCAATGATTAAAATAGAGGAAAATGCAAGCCCAAAGTTTCTTAAGGCCAGACCAGTGCCTTATGCGATCCGACCAGCTGTCGAAGCAGAGCTGGAAGGGTTGGAACGTTCAGGAGTACTGTCCAAAGTGGACTGGAGCCAGTGGGCTACACCCATCATTCCTGTAATGAAGAGGTCATTGAGTAATACGCCTGGGGAACCAAAGAAGGTCTGCATCTGTGGGGATTTTAAGGTGACAGTGAACCCAGTCCTTCCCACGGTACAATATCCGCTTCCACGAATTGAGGATATTTTCACCTCGCTATCTGGAGGTAAACGCTTCACCAAAATTGATCTAGCCCAGGCGTACTTGCAAATGGAGGTAGGAGAAGCTTCGAAACAATACCTTACGATTAACACTCATAAAGGTCTCTATGAATTCAACCGGCTGGTGTTCGGGGTAGACTCGGCTCCGGCTATCTGGCAAAGGGCAATGGATCAAGTCCTGCAAGGGATTCCAGGGAACCAGTGTTATTTGGACGACATCTTGGTCACGGGCGAAAATGACAGTGATCACCTCGCCAACTTGGAGAAGGTGCTCACCAGATTAAAGGAGTATGGGCTACAAGCTAATCGCCACAAGTGCGAGTTTTTCCAGAAACAGATCTCGTATTGTGGCCACGTCATCGATGAAGAGGGGTTACATAAGTCCCCTGAAAAGATTGAGGCAGTAGTCAAGGCTCCAGCACCGGAAAATGTGTCACAACTGAGGTCGTTCCTCGGGCTGGTAAACTATTACCACAAGTTCTTACCAAATTTGTCCACGGTATTACACCCACTGACACCCTATTGCAAACAGGGGTACCATGGAAGTGGGATGATGAACGTAGATGGGCTTTCCAGAAGTGTAAAGAATTGATCACATCAAAAGAGGTGTTGGCCCATTTCAACCCAGCACTACCAATTCGTTTGGCATGTGATGCATCACCCTATGGTATTGGAGCGGTGCTGTCGCACAAATTCCCAGACGGGTTGGAGAGGTCAGTAGCCTTTGCGTCTCGGTCACTAACCTCAGCCGAGCGCAACTACGCCCAGATTGACAGGGAGGCCCTCAGCCTAGTATGGGGAGTAAAAAAATTCAACCACTATCTGCATGGGCAGAAGTTCACCTTGCTGACTGACCACCAACCACTTGTCTCCATCTTTAATCCTAAGAAGGGCGTTCCAGTGATGACTGCACAACGGTTACAAAGATGGTCCCTGTTTCTAGGGGCGAATCAATATGAAATAGAATATAAAGGCACGAAACAGCATGGGAACGCTGATGGGCTATCGCGCCTGCCACTGCCTACTTTGGAGGAAGCACCAGCAGTGGACCCTATCGAGATATTTTATTCGTCAATAATTGAACGATTGCCAGTAACGAACGCGGATATAGAGAAGGAGACCCGCAATGATCCGACGCTGTCTCGGGTATATGATTTGACGGTGAGGGGATGGCCAACACATGGCGACTCACTGTTGCCAGCATTCTCATCCAGAAGAGAACAGCTGTCGCTATGCCAGGGGACAGTGATGTGTGGATCAAGAGTGGTGATTCCACCCAAGTTAAGGGAGAGAGTGCTAAATGAGCTACATGTAGGTCATCTGGGGGGAGTGAAAATGAAAAGACTTGCTAGGGCTTATGTGTGGTGGCCGGGAATCGATCAACAAATCGAAGACCTAACTAAGAGCTGCTTAGGATGCCAGAAGGTCCAAAATGCACCACCACATGTCCCTCTACACCCATGGGAGTGGCCCTCCTCTCCATGGCAACGGGTGCACATTGATTTTGCTGGTCCATTCATGGACTCAATGTTCTTAATAGCAGTGGATGCTCATTCGAAGTGGCCTGAGGTGATAAAAATGTCCTCAACCACTACAGAGAAAACGATTGCAGTCCTACGGACCATATTTGCCAGAAACGGTTTGTCAGAGCAGATTTGCTCTGATAATGGACCACAGTTTGTGTCCGAAGAGTTTCAAAAATTTATGAGAAGGAATGGGGTAAGGCATTACTCATCCGCCCCATATCATCCAGCCTCAAATGGATTGGCTGAGAGGTTCGTACAAACCTTTAAGAAGGCGATAAAGGCCATGTGCGACGATGAAATTCCACTACAGCATAAGGTGGACAATTTCTTATTAGCCTACTGAAACGCAACACATGCAGTTACCAACCAGACCCCGGCCATGATGTTCTTTAACCGAAGGTTGAGATCTCGTCTGGATTTGCTCAGACCAAATGTGCGAAGAACTGTTGAGGACAAACAATTCCAGCACATCAATGAGAAGCCGATAAGGAGCTTCAATGTAGGACAACCAGTCTTGGCCCGTGACTATCGAACAGAGAAATGGCAACCCGGAACGATATGCACAAGGCAGGGGCCATTAATGTACACAGTGGATGTCGGGGAGAACATTGTGAGACGCCACGTCGATCAGATCTTAGCATCACAGGAACATGTCAACCCCATGTCTCGAGTACCTGGGGATGAACCCGACATACCGGTAGCATCTACCTCAGAACCAGTAGCAGTGGAACCCGATGAACTACCCGATGAAAAGGGGTCAGAATCGCCTCTGCACCAAGAACAAGAACCTCAGGAAGGGCGCTATCCCGAAAGGGTCAGGAAGCCACCCCAAAGACTGAATCTATAAATGGACTATTGTTGTTTAATGTACATGTTAAAGTGTTAATTGTTATTTGAATATTAGGGGTACTACAAATCTAAAAGGGGAGGAATTGTAGTTTATTGCCTTTAAGACAGAACTAGTTTTACAGCTCCTGTATACTGTAGTACCGGCAGTGACCACACCTGTATATAAGCCTTGCGCATGCCTCTGTACCCCCAGTCTTGAGACTACCCTCCTCCAGTAAATACCTGTTTATTGTTAAGTTACAGCATCCGTGTGGTTATTGAAAAACAGCATACTCTCAGAATCACGGATCTAACAAGTACCTTCACCACATGGACTGCAGCGGTTCAAGAAGGCAGCTCACCACCACCTTCTCAAGGGCAATTATGGATGGGCAATAAATGCTGGCCTTGCCAGCGACGCCCACATCTCTTAAACTAATTTAAAAAAAACATTGCTCAAGGGGAAAGATAAACGACTTGCATCCAAACACAATTGTTACTTTTGTTTCCTTTTGTAAATTACGAGCCTGGACATAATGGCCCAGAAATTCAGTTGGTTGCGCCAGCCGGTAACGCCATAAGAGGGGTATATTTCCAGCGCTAGGCACTTAGCGCCCGGGCGCAGACCGATCTGCGCCAACGCCCAAATTCAGTTGACATTTAGCGCCGGCGCAAAGTGTTTGCGCCCGCTCAGCTGCGCGCGCAGCTTATGACGTTATCTCGTCGTGCAACGCTGTTTGTGCGCCCCAAACCGGAAATTCAGTGGCGCCCGCCCAATGTGGGCGTGGCGCTGCTAAGAACTGTGAAGTGGAACGCAACAGAGGCCCTGTGGGCCTCGGGGAGCGCTAATTAAAGGGCACTTACACTGACCTATAAAGCCCAGCCATTTTGCTGCAATGACTTTACTGCTTTGGATTTCTGGACAGAGACCAAGGGACAGAGCTTACTGATTTGGGACAACATAGGAGAGGTATTTTTGGCTTCTGGCCAGTGCTTTGACATTTGATTCATTTGATTTCACTGTTTTCAACTTTATTATGGGGGCTGTATGGGGGTCCAACCCTCAGTTGCAGCATTATGTGCGAAGGGCTCGCAGACGCTGTGAGAGAGGGCCAGCCATGCCTAGACACAGAGGGGCCATCAGGTGTCGGCAACGTAGGCGTTACCCACTCAGGCAATACCGGCAGCAGGTGTCCTATCTCACCATGACTGCGGCGCATTGTGTTAAGAGGCTGCGCTTCAGAAGGGAGGTGGTTGCAGAGATCTGCCAGCTGATTCACAGAGATCTGCGTCCACAGCTGATGTGCAGGACTTCTCTCTCGGTGGAAGTGAAGGTCACGGTGGCTCTGAACTTTTATGCAAGCGGCTCCTTCCAAGCCGCTGCTGGGGACATAGCGAACATCTCCCAGTTCGCCGCGCATCGCTGCATCCGGCAGGTCACCGATGCACTTTTCGTGAGGAGACACCAATTCATCTCCTTCCCCATGACCCGACAGAGGCAGGAGCAGCGTGCAGTCGGATTTGCCAGGATCGCGCGCTTCCCCATGGTGCAGGGCGCCATTGACTGCACGCATGTCGCGATGCGGGCACCTATCCACAATGCCGAGGATTACCGCAACCGGAAGGGCTACCATTCACTAAATGTACAGCTGGTGTGTGACCACAGGCAGCGCATCCTAGCTGTCAATGCCCGCTTCCCAGGAAGCAACCACGATGCATTTATCCTGCGCCAGACTACTGTGGCTGACATGTTCCAGGCACAGCCTCCACCAAGGGGATGGCTTATCGGGGACAAGGGCTACCCTTTGTGTACCCCGCTCCGCGCGCCCAGGACCCCAGCGGAGGAGGCATACAACGAAAGCCATCAAGCCACAAGGAACAACATAGAGCAAACGATAGGCGTCCTCAAGCAATGGTTCCGCTGCCTGGATTGTTCCGGTGGATCTCTACAGTATTCGCCGGATAGAGTCTCCCAGTTCGTCGTCGTGTGCTGCATGCTGCACAACCTGGCTATCCGCAGGACTCAGGCACTGCCACCTGACATTGCACCACCACCTCAGGAGGACGAGCAGGAGGACCATGAGGAGGAGGAGGAGGAGGAGGAGTACCAGCCCAGGAGGGAGCCACAAGGTCCAAGGGCCGTCCGCCGGGGGCTTATTGATCGACACTTCTAGGCCCCCTGTCAGGGAATGGGCTGTGGCAATGAACGCACCTGAAGGCAGCCGCACCGCAAGCCCTCAGCCGGTTAATGCAACAACCACTTGAAACCTGAGACGTGGACATGCTGAATAAATAAAAAGCTTTATTTCACAAACTCAGGGCCCTTCCCACATGAAACAGAAAAACAGACAAGACCCCCAAAAAACAGTCAAAAACATCTGTCACTCCCAAAACCTGGGGAGGACTAACAAAACTTGCCCATCCAAATGGCCTTCATCATCGGCCTTACAAAAATAAGCCCCCCCTCCACAACACAAACACCCCCATAAAAACAAAAAATGCCTTGATCCTCGGCCTTACCAAAATAATGCCCCCCCAGAACACAAGCCTCCCAATATAAAAAAAACCGCTATCACCACACTCTAATGGGTGTGCCGAGAGGGCGAGTCCTTAGACAGGCTTCTCTGGCCCCTGCCCGACCTGCTGCTCCGCCTCAACCTGGGCCCTGCGGGTGTGGCAAGGCTGGGGGAAGGCTCATGAGGGCCACAATTCGTGTCGGCAGATGCCCTTGGGGGTCGGCCTAGACGAGGCCCGGCCCGGGAGGGGCCGGCTGCTGACTGCTGCAGCTGTGGCTGGCCAGCATCAGTCTCAGCAGCAGCTCGTCGCACCTTGGCTGGGGGAGTGGCAGTGTCGGCTGCACCAATGGGGGCAAGCTGGCTGATGGCAGGCGCGCGCTGCTCGCCAGAGACACTGGCACTCGGCCGGGCTGGCAGTGCAGCAAGCGCAGCAATCTGGTGGAGGCCAGACCGCTGTGCTGCAGCAGGGCGGCGGGTGCCCTGGCGATGCTTCCGCGCCACAGCGAGTGTGGCAGAAGTGAGTGCCCGAACTGCCCTGGTATGTGCCCGCATCAGCTCTGCCAGTGTCTGGACGGCACCACTCATCTCGCGAGTCGCGTCCTGGGCTGCCGCGAGTTGCTGGACACCCCTGTCGTGCGCTGCCGCGAGTTGTTCGACCCCCCTGGCCTGTGATTCCCCGAAAGCGACCACACTATGAGCCAGGGACTCAATGGCCTGAGGCATCTGTTGCACAACCCCCATGAACTCCTGGTGGCGCCGCTCAGACGCCGCCGACATCTCATCGAGGAGGCGCACCTCCTGGGCGAGGACCGTCTCCGGACTGGAGGGCGGACTCTCCCTCTGGGGAGAAGGCCGCCGAGCTGGCCGACCCTTCCCGCGTGCCTCGAGCCCACTGGGCCCAGGATCTGCCCTCCCCTGCAACACTTCCCCCTGGCTCTCCTGCAGGCCAGACATCTCCCCTCCATTGCCATCCCCTGGCGCGGATGAGGGTTCCCCCGATGTGCCGCCTTCCTCCTGGTCCTCGTCGTCCTCCTCCTCCAAGGGCCTGGCACTCTGAGCTTCAGGGACCACCTCCTCCTCACCAGCTGAAAGCAGGAAGGCACAAGAGTAGCTTTAGAGTGAGGACAGGGCGTCAGCGAGGGAGGCCTGAGTGGTGGCATTATGCGCATTTGTCGGTCAGTGCGAAAGGATGTAGATCTGAAGCGCAAGGGCAACGACAGAGGTCCAACCGGTCATGTCCTTACCAGTGGGTCCCAGTACAGGGTCCGCATCTCCGATGGCAACAGGGCCAGTCACCCGGCCACGCATGAGTTGAGCCACGCTCTCCTCCAGCTCACTGAGCGCCTGGTACTGGGGACGGCCTCCCCCGGTGGCAGACTGCCTCCTCAAATTCCGCGCCAGCTTGGCCTGCAAGAGAAAGGACGGCCTCTAAGCACAGTGTGGTGCCCTGTTGCTGTGTGCACTGCCTCCCATGGTCGAATAGCTTGGCCAGTGTGGTGCCCTGTTGCTGTGTGCACTGCCTCCCATGGTCGAATAGCTTGGCCAGTGTGGTGCCCTGTTGCTGTGTGCACTGCCTCCCATGGTCGAATAGCTTGGCCAGTGTGGTGCCCTGTTGCTGTGTGCACTGCCTCCCATGGTCGAATAGCTTGGCCAGTGTGGTGCCCTGTTGCTGTGTGCACTGCCTCCCATGGTCGAATAGCTTGGCCAGTGTGTTAAGTGCAGAAAGTGCTATTGATGATCATGCCAGTGCCATTGCTGCGGGAGGAGGGCTGCCCATTAGTCCTTTGAGGTCCCTTTGCCCATAATGTGAGGTGCACATGCAAGGATGAGGAGGACACTGGAAAGGGTACTCACCTTCACCATCCGAGTGAGGTCGTTGTACTTCTTGCGGCATTGGTCCGCACTCCTGGGGACATCGCAGGTGGATGACACCCTGCGGGCGATTTTCCTCCAGGCTTTCCTGTACTGGCTCCTGGGAGCCTTCTTGCCACTGTCCGGGCACAAGATCTCTCTTTTGTTTTCGACACCATTAATCAGCACCCTCAGAGCATGCTCTGAGAAGCGCTGCGCTCGTTCACGGGCCCTCTCCATGGCTCCAGGCGCTATTTTGGCCCACCAGCAGTGTTGAGGCCTAGCTGCAGGGCTCCAGTATGCAGGGCGTGGCAGCAGTCAAAGTCGACCCTTCCCCCTTTAAGAGCTGGCCGGCGTCAGGGTGTCTGCTGTCAATCAAAACATGACCGCACCTGCGCTGCGCCCGGCCTCGGCGTTATCAGGCCGCATCGCCGGCTTAGCGCCTGAAGAGAGCATTGCAACGCCAGTTTAGCGCTCGGCCAAACTCTTGGCCAACTCTACTGAATTTCGGCGATGTGGCCTACACTTTCCGGCGGGCGCTAACTTTAGCGAACGCCCGACTTTAGCGCCCCAAAAGTGTCCAGACTGAATTTCTAGGCCAATTTGTTTGTGAAATTCAAATTGATTATATAAATTGATACGCATTGTTCAAGCACTAGCGATGGGAAATTTATCTGAAATTTAATGGTATAATCAAATTTTATTTTTGGGAAGGTCCAGTCTACGTGGTTCCATCCAAACTGTGTTAAAAAATAATTTTTTGGGGGGGAGACAGTTGTGTTATAGGTAAATAACATCCCTCATCTGCAGACTGAATTGATCTCTGGCATATTTTGGGGAATAAAAAGTCTAAAAAGAGTTTCATTAGATTGAACAAAAGTGTGTTGATAACTTGGATTGATTTGGGAAGCTTTTTAAATGGTAATGATCATATTGTATTGTATTGGACATTAAAGTTTCTCCAAGGCTCCTGAATGAGATGAAATGGTAATATAATGGGAATTTTTCGAAAATAATTTTCCTAGGTGGTTATGGGTGAATTTCAGAAAGTCGAACAGGGGTTAGCAAATGATGTGTGACTGCATCCCTGAGTAACATGATGCATAAAAAGATTTTCAATTTGGTATCCATGTAAATTCTATTGAAAGTCAGGAAAGATAAAGGCGAGAATTATTAATCGATATGTTTCTCTTGGAGATGTTTGTTGTCTTTGCTTATACTGAACAATGAGAAAATCTATTTGGTAGCCTGGCCACTGCCCTAGACATTGGGATCATGCAGAGAGAGATGAGAAAAGACCATCGATCTTTTTGTGCGATAACGTAAAAGCCCAGGAATGGCTTGTATCTGATGTCAAGTGTGGTATTATATTGGGATATTGGTGTGTGTGCAAAGATGAAATGTTACGCATGAGGCAACTAGCATGTGGAAACACATGGTGAAGATGCACTGAAGAACGGGTCTCAGTTATGCTCAGTTATTTTGACAACAGCATGACATGAAATGATAAATGTGGCTCAGGGGAGTGAGACAAATTTTATTCAAGGCAATCCATAGTGAAACTGACATTTTTAATGAAACAATATAGGGTTAAATGCACTGGTACCTATCAGAGGGGTTAAAATTAAAGTAAACAGGGACATAGGATTTGGATTTCTAAAATTCAGGGTGGAGATCACGATGAAATTGGAATAAGTGGGAAATGATACTTAGCAAGAACATCCACAAGATGCATAATGGTACGGAGAGCTAGAGAGCCTTTTAAGTCTCTGATTACTTGTTGATATGATAAGCAGTAGTGTTCAATTTGTCAGCAGTACACATGCCACCAAATTTGTGTCAGCCCAAACAGAACGTCTTCTATGCATAACAAAACATTTGAATGAAAGAGGGGATAGTTTTGAGATCGCTGTATTAATTAAGAAATAATTGTGTAATTGTGAGGAGTCGGAATGGATTCCTTGTCCTCAAGGTGGAGACTGTAAGAATGTAAAGTATTAATACGCTATAAGTTTTTGCAGAACTCAGCTATTTTGTTAAACAAGCAGTTGTTGCAGAAGTAAGCATTGAACCGCAGCTTCATCTTATTCTCGATTAAATCCATTGCAAAGCTTATGTCGTTGCGAAGCCTGTCACATGCGAGGTTGAGAGGAACAAAAGGAGACACTGGGGTATCTTTGTGCAAGATGTTAGATGAAATAAGGAAGTGCCAGGAAGTGCCTATGTGCCGCTGAACTTAAGATGTGCAGACTTGATGGATAAGCAAAAAACAATAGTTTAAACTTATGTGGACAAAAATGATTGGACTTATTGGGCTCGATTTTGTCAATGGGGAGCTTTTGGAGGCAGGACTCCCACTTTTTGGGTTGTAGTCCCACCTCCATTGACTTGTGGCCAACCCACGCTAATCTCCCTTGATTGACCTTGTTAAGCCTGCTCAGCGGGCTCAGCAGCCCAATTAAGGGACACCTAGTTACTGGTGATGTCAGCGATTGACATTTCATCTAAAAAACGGCATTTCCGATGTTTTCACTGATTTATCATTTAAAAATACTTTATTAAAAAAGGTACGTTTATTTTTAGCCCCGTAAAAAACTTTAATTATTTTTTTCATTTTTGTTTAAAATACTTAATTTATTGTAATTTCAAGTCATTTTAAAAATGTGATAAAAAAAAATTATTCAAAGTTTTACTATGTTTTTTCATTGATCTCCATTCATGTACTTGACAGGTCTTCCTGTCAAATGTATGAAGGGAGATTCCCTTCTGTGATTGGCTCCCCATGGCCCACGTGATCCCAGGGACGCTGCGAACTACATGCGCTCCTGGGGTACGTGGGCCCTGCGCACTTCAAGTTTGGAGAGGCCCAGGAGCGGAAGCGTGTGTGTTCTGGGAGCCCTTAGGTAAGGGTGTAGCTTTTTCCAGATCACGGCCCTCTGCCCGCAGGAGGCCTGCGATCAGAAAATACGGGCCATTATCTCATTAACTTGATTTAATAACGAGGATCACTAAGGCATTTTCAGTGTTTTCCTACTCCTCAAACTTGTATTAGAGGTAAAGGATGTATGACAATATCCTATAATACTTCCACATAAGGGCAATAAGTGACACTATTATGTATAAACCCAAAAGTTGACAGTAGATTTCCCCCATGTCATCGTAAGCAAAGGTACTGCCCAGCTTAACACTAAGCCTTAAAACCCAGGCCATCCCATGCCCACTCCTCTCAGTCTGTTCTGAGTTTGATGATCTCAGCCAGGGTGGTAATTGGATTGCTGCCACTGACCTCAGTGGCTCTGGGCTTGGGAGGGGAGAACTAGCCAGGATTCTTACTTATGAATCCTTTTCAGTGAACCCTGCTTGAAAGTGCTGTGCTGCCTTCCACAACTGAATAACCCATGTGCACTCACTGTCTAGGTTCGCACATAAAGATTGGCTACTTGGCCAAGGCACTGGGCAGTATCTGGCTCCCAATAAACTGCCCCCGCCACCCTGCAAGAGTCTGGTGCCTTTAGGAGAGGAGGGGAGAGAAGGAGAGAAAATTTGGGCAGAATGAACTTCTCTGTTCCATTGGCTGTCATCCTTGAACATAATCCAAGAGGTGATGCACTATTGGTATCAGCATAATCAAAATTCAATATAGATATGAAAGGTGTCTAGGCCAGGCTGGGTAAGTGTCTTGCTTATCACAGAGCTAACTCGCCCTGCTTTCAAAGATCTGCCACAGATGGTATTGAACAGTTCCCTCCACCTCATAATTTTGTTCTTATATTTTCCAAAAACATTAGGTAGCTGCAGGGTGCTGGGGTGTGGTGTCTTCATGTAAGCTGATAGGAAAAGGACATTTTCAGCAAAAATCTACTCTCAAGTGTTAAGAAAGCTGAGTCAAGCATTAACAAAATCCGCCCACTCCCATTACTTATTTACAAACAACATAAGAACATGTGGTATTAATACAGATTATATTTCTGAATCCATGATTGCCAGTACTACATAGAATTACATAAAATGTACAGCACAGAATCATGCCATTCAGCCCAACTGGTCCATGCTGGTGTTTATGCTCCACACAAGTCTCCTCCCACCCATCTTCATCTAACCCCTTCTATTCCTTTCTCCCTCATGTGCTTATCTAACTTTCCCTTAAGCGCTTCTATGCTATTTGCCTCAACTGCTCCTTGTGGTAGTAAGTCCCACTTTCTAACCACTCTCTTGGTAGAGAAATTTCTCCTGAATTCCCAATTGGATTTATTATAGAGTCAGAGTCATAGAGTTATACAGCACAGAAAGAGGCCTTTCGGCCCATCGCGTCCGCGCCGGCCATCAAGCCCTGTTTAATCTAATCCCATTTTCCAGCATTTGGTCCGTAGCCTTGTATGCTATGGCATTTCAAGTGCTCATCCAAATGCTTCTTGAATGTTGTGAGGGTCCCTGCCTCTACCACCCTTTCAGGCAGTGAGTTCCAGATTCCAACCACCCTCTGGGTGAAAAAGTTCTTCCTCAAATCCCCTCTAAACCTCCTGCCCCTTACCTTGAATCTATGCCCCCTTGTTATTGACCCCTCTACTGAGGGAAAAAGTTCCTTTCTATCTACCCTATCTATGCCCCTCATAATTTTGTACACCTCAATCAGGTCCCCACTCAGCCTTCTCTGCTCCAAGGAAAACAACCCCAGCCTGTCCAGTCTTTCTTCATAGCTGAAGCGCTCCAGCCCAGGTAACATCCTGGTGAATCTCCTCTGCACCCTCTCCAAAGCAATCACATCCTTCCTATAGTTTGGTGACCAGAACTGCACACAGTATTCCAGCTGTGGCCTAATCAGCGTTTTGTACAGCTCCATCATAACCTCCCTGCTCTTATATTCTATGCCTCGGCTAATGAAGGCAAGTATCCCATATGCCTTTTTAACCACCTTATCCACCTGTTCTGCTGCCTTCAGGGATCTATGTACATGCACACCAAGGTCCCTCTGATCCTCTGTCTTTCCTAGGGTCTTACCATTCATTGTGTATTCCCTTGCCTTGTTAGTCCCTCCAAAATGCATCACCTCACACTTTTCATGGTTAAATTCCATTTGCCACTGTTCCGCCCATCTGACCAACCCATCTATATCGTCCTGCAGACTGAGGCTACCCTCCTCGCTATTTACCACCCCGCCAATTTTCGTGTCATCTGCGAACTTACTGATCATACCTTTTACATTCACATCCAAATCATTAATGTAGACCACAAACAGCAAGGGACCCAGCACCGATCCCTGCGGTACCCCACTGGACACAGGCTTCCAGTCACAAAAACAACCTTCGACCATCACCCTCTGCCTTCTACCACTAAGCCAGTTTTGGATCCAATGTGCCAAGGCACCCTGGATCCCATGGGCTCTTACCTTCTTGACCAGTCTCCTGTGCGGGACTTTATCGAAAGTCTTACTGAAATCCATGTATACCACATCCACTGCACTACCCTCATCCACACACCTAGTCAGCCACTCAAAAAATTCAATCAAATTGGTCAGACATGATCTTTCCTTGACAAAGCCATGCTGACTATCCCTGATTAATCCTTGTCTCTCCAAGTGGAGACTAATTCTGACCCTCAGAATTTTTTCCAATAATTTCCCTACCGCTGATGTTAGGCTCACTGGCCTGTAATTCCCTGGTTTATCCCTACTACCCTTCTTGAATAATGGTACTACGTTAGCTGTTCTCCAGTCCTCTGGCACATCCCCTGTGGCCAGAGAGGTTTTGAAAATTTGTGTCAGCGCCCCTGCAATCTCCTCCTTTGCCTCACACAGCAGCCTGGGATACATCTCGTCTGGGCCTGGGGATTTATCCACTTTTATTGGTGACTATCTTATATTTACAGCCCCTAGTTTGGTTGCCATACAAGTGGAAGCATCTTCTCTACATCTACCCTATCAAACCCTTTCATAATCTTAAAGCCCTCTATCAGGTCACCACTCAGCTTTCTCTTTTCCAGAAAAAAGAGCCCCAGCCTGTTCGATCTATTCTGATGATACTGCCAAGAAGCAAAGTTGGAAATGGAAGGCAGTAAATTAGTTAGTAAGTTTGGAAGACAGAGGAAACAAAGGCTAGAAAATAGACAACAAAGGTATTTGGCAGTGCTTAATGGTATACACTTCAATGCAAGGAGTCTAGTGAATAAGGCAGATGAGCTGAGGGCACAGATAGACATGTGGAAGTATGATATCATAGCTATTACTTTGGCTGAAAGAAGGGCAAGAATGGCAGCTCAACATTCCTGTTTACAGGGTTTTCAGATGAGATAGCGAGGGAAATAAAAAAGGAGGTGGGGGTCGCAATATTGGTTAAAGAAACAATTACAGCTGTGAGGAGGGATGATATCTTAGAAGTATCACCAAATGAGGCCATATGGGTTTAACTGAAGAACAGAAATGAGGCCATTACACTGCTGGGAGTGTACGATAGATCCCCAATTAGTCAGAGGAAGATAGAAGAGCAAATATGTGGACAAATTTCTGAGAAGTGCAAAAAAATAGGGTAGTAATAGTAGGGAATTTCAACTATCCTAATATTAACTGGAATAGAATCAGTGTAAAAGGTATAGAGGGCCCAGAATTCTTAAAATGCTTTCAGGAGAACTTTTTAGCCAGTACGTAGCAAGCCTGACAAGAGAGGGGGCGGTTCTGGACTTAGTTTTAGGGAATGAAGCTGGGCAGGTGGAAGGGGTATCAGTGGGAGACCATTTTGGTGGTAGTGATCATAATTCAGTCAGATTTAACGTAGTTATGGAAAAGTACTAAGATAGATCAGGAGTAAAAGTTCTCGATTGGGGAAAGGCCAATTTTACTAAACTGAGATGTGATTTAGCAAAAGTTTACTGGAAACAGCTACTTGAAGATAAATCAGTGTCAGAGCAGTGGGAGGAGATAGTGAGGGTACACAGCAGCTATGTTCCCACAAAGTAAAAGGGTGGGACTCCCAAATCTAGAGGCCCTGGATGTCAAGGGGTATACAGGGTAGGATAAGGCAAAAAAGGAAGCTTATGTCAGATACCAAGAGCTAAGTACTACAGAAAGCCTAGAGGAGTATAGAAAGTGCAGGGGTGAAATTTAAAAGGAAATTAGGAAAGCAAAGAGAGGGCATGAGAAAATATCGGCAAGTAAAATCAAGAAAAACCCAAAGATGTTTGCTAAATACTTAAAGAGCATGAGGATAACTAAAGAAAGAGTAGGGCCTATTAGAGACCAAAAAGGAAGCTTGTGTTGGAGGCGGAAGACGTGGGTATGGTTCTTAATTAATACTTTTCCTCTGTCTTCACAAAAGAGAGGGATGATGCAGATATTGTAGTTAAGGAGGAGTGTGAAATATTAGATGAGATAAACATAGTGAGAGAGGAAGTATTAAGGGGTTTAGCATCTTTGAAAGTAGATAACTCACCAGGCCTGGATGAAATGTATCCCAGGCTGTTAAGAGAAGCAAGGGAGGAAATAGCGGAGGCTCTGACCATCATTTGTCAATCCTCTAGCTATAGGTATGGTGCCAGAGGACTGGAGGACTGCTAATGTTGTACCGTTGTTTAAAAAGGGAGAAAGGGATAGACCGAGTAATTACAGGCCAGTCAGCCTAACCTCGGTGGTGGGAAATTGTTGGAGAAAATTCTGAGGGACAGTATTAATCAGCATTTAGAAAGGCACGAATTAATCAAGGTCAGTCAGTATTGATTTGTTAAGGGAAGGTTATGTCTGGCTAACTTGATTGAATTTTTTGAGGAGGTAACAAGGAGGGTTGATGAGGGTAGCACATTTGATGTAGTCTACATTGATTTTAGCAAGGCTGTTGACAAGGTCCCACATGGCAGACTGGTCAGAAAAGTAAAAGCCCATCGGATCCAAGGGAAAGTGGCAAGTTGTTTCCAAAACTGGCTCAGTGTCAGGAAACAAAGGGTAATGGTTGACAGGTGTTTTTGTGACTGGAAAGCAGTTTCCAGTAGGGTTCTGCAGGGCTCAGTACTAGGCCCCTTGCTTTTTGTCGTATACATTTAGACTTCACTGTAGGGGGCATGATTAAGAAGTTTGCAGATGATACAAAAATTTGTCGTGTAGTTGATGGTGAGGAAGAAAGCTGTAGACTGCAGGAAGGTATCAATAGACTGGTCAGGTGGGCAGAAAAGTGGAATTCAATCCAGAGAAGTGTGAGGTAATGCATTTGGGGAGAGCTAACAAGGCAAGGCAAGGCAAGGCAAGGGAATACAGGAAACTTTGTGATATCCGGCACCGACGGGACTGGCGTGTTGCCGATCTATCAAAACTGCCGGACATACAAAGTTAATGTTGAAGCATACGGAGGTTTTCATCTCCGTCTCCGACAACAACCACTACAGCTTCTAAAGAGTCGGCTGCAGCTGCAAGCGTCTCTAGCTGAAGCTGTTGCTATAGCTACAGACCTTGCAGTGCCTGACTGGGAAAAAAAAGAACGAGATCTAAAAAAACTTATAGAAAACGGCTCCTGATTTTTGCCGTTAGATCAAGTATTCTGGACATACAACCTCCGGATAAACCAAAGTTTCCTGTACACAATAAATGGTAGGATACTGACAAGTGTAGAGGAACAGAGGGACCTTGGAGTGCATGTCCACAGATCCCTGAAGGTAGCAGGACAGGTAGATAAGGTGGTTAAGAAAGCAATAGCAAAATACTGCGGATGCTGGAAATCTGAAATAACAACAGAAAACGCTGGAAACACTCAAAAGTGTGTTTCCAACATTTTCTGTGGTCGTCGTCGTAAGTGCCTTTGGGGAACTGTGTGAAGTGGTGGAAGGATTTCTGGCTGCGATTAACGCTCCTTCTGTGACCGTAACCATCTTCGTACTAGCCATTAGGGTGGTTAGTCCTATGGGGGGAGGGTTTTACGGGCTCCCACAACCCATACGAGGGGGGGCCACCCACACCCACGGACGCAAGTATCCCGCTGGATGTCAACCCAGAATTTAGAGCCGGAGCTCCGACTCCACTTGCTGGGACTGTCTGGAGTGGGGTTCGAAACCCTATGCCTTCTGGCCCAGCGGCAGGGATGCTACCGCTACACCAAAGGCCCACTCCACATTTTTTGTGGTTAAGAAGGCATATGGGATACTTTCCTTTATTAGCTGATGTATAGAATATAAGAGCAGGAAGGCTATGCTTGAACTGTATAAAACTCTAGTTAGGCCACAGCTAGAGTACTGCATACAGTTCTGGTCACCACATTACAGGAAAGATGTGATTGCACTAGAGAGGATATAGAGGAGATTTACGAAGATGTTGCCAGGACTGGAGAATTTTAGCTATGAGCAAAGATTGGATAGAATCGATTTGTTTTCTTTGGAACAGAAGAGGCTGAGGGGAGACTTGAATGAGGTGTATACAATTATGAGGGGCCTAGACAGGGTGGATAGGAAGGACCGATTTCCCCCAGCAGAGAGCTCAATAACCAGGAACCATAGATTTAAAGTAATTGGTAGAAGGATTAGAGGGGAATTGAGGAGAACTTTGTTCACCCAGAGGGTGGTGGAGGCCTGAAACTCACTGCCTGCAAGGTTCATCACATTTAAAAAGTTCTTGGACATGCACTTGAAATGTTGTAACCTACAAGGCTATGGACCAAGAGCTGGAAAGTGGGATTTGGCTGGATTGCTCTTTTTCAGCCGGCACAGACATGATGGGTCGAATGGCCTCCTTAAGGGCCGTAAATTTCTATGATTCTATGATTCTATGATAGGTATTATCCCTCAGTTGTGGTATCATCCTTGTAAATCTTTTTAGCACCTTCTCCAGTACATTTATATCCTTTTTATAATGATGTGTAAAACACAGCAAAGTGCCACACTTTAGAGTTTCCACCTGCAGTGAAAGAGGGAAGCTCTACACCTTAATGTACTTCCAATAGCAAATCAATATTGGGATAATCCGAAGATACTGCTTTATGTATCACTTGGGACTGGACCTCTTTCATGACCGCAAGGGAATCCTGAAGTCATGCTCTTTCTTCACATGTAAAGGTCGCAGAATAATGGTTTTTATTTTTTCATCTCGTCTTATTTCAGATATTTGCTGGGGAGAAGCGCTGCTGCTGCACTATATCTTGAAAATTACTGCTGTTCTTGTCAGGCGAACATGTCATCTTATTTGTCTTTCTGGAACAATCCAACACCAACATCAGCTCAAACAGGAGATAATTCGAATCACAGCTTTATGAAAGCTTTGGACCATTGGGTTGAACATGATGGAGCACAGAGGCCTGAGGCCTAAAATGTGCCTGACGTACCCAGCATGCCCCAGTTTGAATGTTGAACGCAATAGGGGCTGAGAGTGGGCATATAAGCTGTGTGTTAGGCTCATTATTCACTCCAAATTCTAAGTCAATGAGGTAGCTACCCCATAATTTGTGAGCGGTGATAAAAATACACAACACCCCTTGGGATGGGCAATGACAGGGAGCTAGCATTAAAATTTGAAACATCAACTTGGGGTCCTCTGCCCTTTGACCTCTTGGCACTACTGCCAACCTTGCCTGAAGCATGCAATGGAACAATGCCGAGGCCTATGTGTGCTACAATGCGAATAGAAGACTGGGAGCGATGAGAGATCCAGCTTACAGCTAAATACCTATTTAACATCAATCCTGGGCTGGACAATGGATGCCAATACTTAAGCCCACTATAGAGGAAATAATAACAATGCAGTTGCTGTATTAGAAATTTAGTGACCCATGGAATAAGAATATAAGGATATCGCTTCAGAATACTCTGATGTTGGATCTGAAATGGGGTTCATTCTTCAAGGTGTTCTGCAGTCAAGGATGTAGTCAGCCATGTGGTTGGAGAGAGAATGCAAACAAACATAAGAGAGAAGGTTTCACTTGACTTGAACACCAGCAACCATGAGCAGATCGCTGCCACCTGCGACATATGCCACAAGGATGTTGGAACTCAGGCCAGCATCTTTTATCTGATGTCAGAGTGCCTGAACTGCTATCTACTGGTGCTCTACACGGAGGCAGTGAGGCCCTCATGGGGAGTGTTCAAGGAAGTCCTCACACTGATACTGACCATCAGAGAGAGCTAAGGCTCCTCCACCATTCTCTCTGAACATTGCGAAGGCGGGTATATTTGGACAAGCCATTTTCTACCAATGTTACTGCTGTAGAGCACCACCAATGTGCAATGTAAATGGGTTTCACAAGGGAAGATCTACAGGCTAGATACAATAAGCACATTTCCCTCTCATAAAAAGTGTTACAAATCACCACCTTTTCCCGTGTCCTTGCTGATATGTATTTTTGACTGGGCATAGGGCAACACCAGGTATCATATTGGGAATGGTTGCTAGTGTGATAAGAAAATAAAGGCAAGCCTAACTGTGGCTGATGACTTATACTGTAGTACTACGCACAAATCGAAGTTGGGATTCTTATGGGTGTTATAAATATTTGGTTCAAAGTGGAATCTCTTTCCAATGGTGAGGAACTGCTGAAGACTACTTTTAAGCACATGTTGTCTGACTCTTAATTTTTTTCATTTGTTCTTAGGGTCAAGGGCATCAGTGGCAAGGCTGCATTTATTGCCCAACCCTAGTTGCCCTGGGAAAATGTGATTATTTTTAACATAAACATGCATTTATAAAGCACCATTAACATAGTAAAACGTCCCAAAGTGCTTCACAGGAACGATAATCAAACAACATTTGACACTGAGGCACATAAGGAAATATTAAGAGAGGTAACCAAAAGCTTGGTCAAAGGGGTAGGTTTAAGTAGCATCTTAAAGGAGGAGAGAGAGGTAGAGAGACGGAGAGGTTACGCAAGGGAATTCCAGAGTGTAGGGCCTTGCCAACTGAAGGTTTGGCTGCCAATGGTGGAGTGATGAAAATCGGGGATACGCAAGAGGCCAGAATTGGAGGAGTGCGGAGATCAGAGGGTTGGAGGGTTGGAGGAGGTTACAGAAATAGGGAGGGGCAAGGCCATGGATGGACTTGAAAACAAGGATGGGAATTTTTAAATAGAACGTTGCCAGGTTGGGAGCCAATTTAAGTCAGCGAGCACAGAGGTGGTTGGTGAATGAGACTTGGTGCCCCACAACCTCCCGAGATATCTGCGCTCCTCTAACCATCTGTTGCCTAAGCCCTAAGCTCTGGAATTCCCTGTCTAATCATCTATGCCTCTCTACCTCTCTTTCCTCCGTTAAGATGCTCCTTAAAACCTACCTTTTTGACCAAGCTTTTGGTCACCTGCCCTAATGTTTCCTTATGTGGCTCAGTGTCAAATTCTTTGGCCTAGAAATTCAGTTGCTTGCGCCAGCCTTTAGCGCCTTAAGAGAAGTGAATTTCGGGCGCTATGCGTGTAGCGTCCGAGCGCAGCGCGATCTGCGCCTCGCCCCAAATTAAGTAGACATTTAGCGCCGGCGCAAAGTTTAGCGCGCGCTCACCTGCGCGCGCAGAAAATGGCGTCATATCCTCGTGCAACGCCCTTTGCGCGCCCCGATCCAGAACTTCAGTGGGACCGCCCCATTGTGCGGCCGGCGGCCCGCACGCTTGTTTAGTGGAACGCAACAGAGCCGACGCGGGCCCCGGGGAGCGCAAATTAAAGGGCACTTACCCTGCACTATAAAGGGCAGCCATTTTGCAGCAAACACTCTTGTGCAACGGATTTCTGGAGAGAGACCAAGGAAGAGAGCTTTCTGGTTTGGCCCAACACTAGCTCAGGTATTTTTGGCTTCAGGCCAGAGCGTTGCAAGTGGCCTCTTGGATATTTGACTGTTTGGCAGCATATTATGGGGGCTGCATGGGGCACCAACGCTGAGTTTCAGCGTCATGTCCGTAGGGCTCGCAGACGCGGTGTGAGAGGGGCAGCCTGGCTAGACGCAGAGGGGGCAACAGGCATCGGCAACATAGGCCTTACCCAGTCAGGGCATACCGCCAGCAGCGCACCTACCTCAACATGAGTGGCGCGCGATGTGTAAAAAGGCTGAGATTCTGAAAGGAGGTGGTTGGAGAGATCTGCCATCTGCTTCGCAGAGATCTGCGTCCAAAGCTCAGGAGCAGGACGTCTCTGTCGGTGGAGGCGAAGGTGACGGTGGCCTTGAACTTCTATGCCACCGGCTCCTTCCAATCCGCTGCTGGGGACATTGCTAACATATCCCAGTTCGCCGTGCATTGCTGCATCCGCCAGGTGACCGATGCCCTTTTCAGAAGGAGACGCCAATTCATCTCCTTCCCCATGGCCCTGGAGAGGCAGCATCAGCGTGCACTGGGATTTGCAAGATTCGCGGCCTTCCCCTTGGTGCAGGGCGCCATTGACTATACGCATGTGGCTTTGCGGGCACCTGTGGAGCATGCCGAGGATTACCGCAACCGGAAGGGCTACCATTCCCTCAATGTGCAGCTGGTGTGTGACCACAAGCAGCGCATCCTAGCTGTCAATGCCCGCTTTCCAGGCAGCAGCCACGATGCCTTTATCCTGCGGCAGACAACTGTGCGTGACATGTTCGAGGCACAGCCTCCCCCAAGAGGATGGCTTCTCGGGGACAAAGGCTATCCTTTGTGTACCTGGCTCATGACCCCGCTCCGCGCGCCCAGGACCCCTGCTGAAGAGGCATACAACGAGAGTCATCAAGCGAGCAGGAACATAATCGAGCAAACAATTGGCGTCCTCAAGCAGCGGTTCCGCTGCCTGGATCGTTCCGGCGGATCTCTGCAGTATTCCCCGGACCGAGTGTCCCAATTCGTCGTTGTTTGCTGCATGCTGCACAACCTGGCTCTCCGCAGGACTCAGGCACTGCCACCTCACGTTGGACCACCACCTCAGGAGGAGGAGCAGGAGGAGCATGAGGAGGAGGAGCAGGAGGAGGAGGAGTACCATCCCAGGAGGGAGCGAGAAGGTCCAAGGGCCGTCCGTCGGCGGCTTATTGAACGTCACTTCTAAGCCCCCTGTCAGGGAATGCCTTGTGCCCATGAAGGAACATGAACGCAGCCGCTCCGCAAGCCCTCAGCCGGCGAAGGCAACAAACACTTACAGCAACAAACATGGACACTCTCTGAATAAAGAGAAATCTTTATTTTAGACCAATGAAACCCCTTCCCACATGAAACCCAGAAACATTCAACGGCCCCAAAAAGCAGTACATCAAATGACTCACTCCCACAGCCTGGGGAGGAATAACTGAACATTTGTTCAAAAATGGCCTTCATCCTCGGCCTTCACCCAAAAAACATCCCCAGAAACAAAACAACCATCCCCAAAAGAAACATAGGCATCGCCATATAAAATAACACTTGGCCACACCGTCTACTTATTGGGCTGCGAGGGCGAGACCTTGTCGAGCCTTTTGGGGCCCCTGCCCGGCCTGCTGCTCCTCCGCAAGCTCTGCCCAGTGGCTGCTGCGAGGCTGGGGAAAGGCTCCCGAGGGTTAGATGTCCTTCTGGCAGATGCCCTTGGGGAGCGGCCTAGACGGGGTTTGCCCCTCGAGGGGCCGGCTGGTGATTGGCGCAGCTGTGCCTGGCCAACATCATTCGCAGCCGCTTGCCGTTGAGGCCACTGGGGGAGTGGCGGTGACGGCTGGAGGAATGTGTGCAATCTGGCGGATGGTCGGCCCTGGCTGGTGATGTGGCACTCTGGCACTCGCACGGGCCCGCACTGCAGCATGCGCACCAATCTGCCGAAGGGCAGCCCGCTGTGCTGCTGCAGCGCGGCGGGTGTCCAGGCGATGCCTGGCTGATGCAGCGCGTGTGGCAGCAGTCAGTGCCCCTGTAGCCCTGGTCTGCGACCGCAACAGAGCAGCCACTGTCTGGACGGCATCACTGATCAGCCGGCCACTCGCGGCATGTGAGGCCCCGAACTCGCGCACACTACTAGCCAGGGACACGATGGCCTCAGGCATCCGTGCCACTACTCCCATCAGCTCGGTGTGCCGGCGATCTGAATCCTGGGCCATTTGATCGAGGTGGCGCGTCTCCTCTGAGTTGAACGTGGCCGGACTGGAGTCCGGACTCTCCCGCTGGGGAGCAGGGGGCAGAGCTGGCCGACCCTTGCCACGTTGCCGGCGGCGACTGGGCCCAGCAACTGCACTCCCCTCCGATCCTTCCCCCCTCTGGGGGGAAGGCCGCGGACCAACTGCAGCCTTCCTGGGTTGCTGGACGCCACTGGTCCCAGCAGCTACACTACCCTACCCTCTGACACTTCCTCCAGGCTCTCCTCCAGGGAAGACGTGTCCAATACTTCGGCATCTGCAGCCGCACCTGACTGCTGCCCTGATGGTCCGCCTTCCTGTTCCTCCTCCTCTTCCTCCTCGGAGGGGCTGTCACTGGCAGCTTCAGGGAGCTCCTCATCACCAACTGAAAGCAGGAAGGCACAAGAGTAGCTTTAGAGTGAGGAGAGGGCGTCAGCGAGGGAGGCATGACTGGTGGCATTCAGCGCATTGGTCGGACAATGGCAAAGGAGGTAGATCGGATGCGCAAGTGCGACGAGAGAGGTCCAAAAGGTGATGTCCATAACATTGTGGCCCAGAAGAGGGTTGGCATCTCCACAGGCGACGGGCCCAATCACCCGGGGTCCCATGAGGCGACTCACGCGCTCCTCCAGGGGAGTGAGCTCCTGGATCTGGGGGCGGCCTCCCCCGGTCTGCTCCTGGTGCCTTCGGTTATTGGCAAGTTTTGCCTGCAAGAGAAAGGACGGCCTGTAAGTACGGTGTGTAGCCCTGATGTGGTGTGTGCTGCCTCCCATGGTGGAATAGCTTGGCCAGTGTGTAGCCCTGATGTGGTGTGCGCTGCCTCCCATGGTGGAATAGCTTGGCCAGTGTGTAGCCCTGATGTGGTGTGCACTGCCTCCCATGGTGTAAAGTGCAGAATGTGCAATTGATGTTCATGACTGTCCCATAGCTGCTGGCTGAGGGCTGGCCATTAGGGCTTTCAGGTCCCTTTGCCCATCATGTCAGGTGTACATGCAAGGATGAGGAGGAGACTGGAAAGGGTACTCACCCTGACAATCCTGGTCAGGTCATTAAACTTCTTCCGGCATTGGACATTGTCCCTGGGGGCATCGCCGGTGGCCGACACCCAGCGGGCGACCTCCCTCCAGGCTTTCCTATAGACGCTGGTGGGAGGCTTCCTGCCAGTGTCCGGGAACAAGATGTGCTGTCTCTTCTCCAAGGCCCTCACCATCACCTTCAAGTCATGGGCTGAGAAGCACAGGGCACGCTCACGGGCCTTCTGTACCGTTGCCATGGCTCCTTCTGATCACCAGCAGTGTTCAGGCCTAGCTGGAAGGCTGCAGTGTGCAGGCCGTTGCAGCAGAGCAAGTCGACCCTTCCCCTTTAAGAGCTGGCCGGCCCCACGGTGTCTGCTGTCAATCAAGAAATGACCGCACCTGCGCTGCGCCCGGCCTCGGCGCTATCCCTCAGCACCGCCGGCTTAGCGCCTAACGATAGGCGTGCATTGCCAGTTTTAGCGCTCAAGCAACCTCTTAGGGCGAAGCTACTGAATATCGGCGAAGTGCCATCGACTTTGCGCCGGGCGCAAACTTTAGCGCCCGCCCGACTTTACCGCCCCAAAAGTGGCTATACTGAATTTCTAGGCCTTTGTCTTTTAATGCTCCTGTGAAGCGCCTTGGGACGTTTTACTATGTTAAAGGCACTATATAAATACAAGTTTTGTTGTTAGGATATGGGCAGCAAAGGTGGGATGAGCTCAAGGTTACGAAGGGTGCAAGGTGGGAAGCCAGCCAAGAGAGTATTGTCAAAGTCAAGTCTCGAGGTAACAAAGGCATGGATGAGGGTTTCGTCAGCAGATGAGTTGAGGCCTTCTAGTAGTAATTACTTTTACAACTAAGTGGCTTGCTGGGTCACTTCCAAGGGCATTGAGTCAATCCTGTAGCATTGGACTGGAGGTACATGTAGGCCAGACCAGGTAGAGTTGGCAGATTCACTTCCCTAAAGCATATGAACCAGTTGGGTTCTTGCAAGAATCCAGCAGCTTTCCTGTTCATTTTATTTTGTGTCAAACCACAAATTACCAGATTTATTGGGTTCAATTTCACAAACCTGGGATTTGAACTCACAACCTGTGGATTGCTAGCCCAGTATCATCATAATCACTAATTCCAATGCCCAAAGTAAAGTGAAGCCCTTGAGCAGTCAAGTTTCTGAAATTAGAGCTTGAGGTGCCAACATTTGCTGTGACCTAGGTTATTGTCTTATGTGCCACTTGTATTTCTGTTCTGCTGCCACCTCTGATCATGAACCATTTTTTCAGAAGCCCAAATCCCTTAACAACCAGCCTTGCAGTCGTTCATCAACTTCAAATGCAATAGCAACAGACCTGTGACGCAATAGAAGTGGAACCAATTTAAGTGACATATTTCCTGTAGTAAGCAGCCAAGAAGTAAGTTGATCCCACATATTAGCTGACTGGTAAAGATCAAATGGCCTGAAGAGGAAGAGTGAAGGGGTCATCTATAGCACAAGATTCCTCCTAGTCAAGGCAAGGAAGGCTAGACCACTCAGACATTACCACTGATCTTCGAAGATTCCTCTTCCTCTGATATTCTCCCCCTCCTTTGTCTGATAATTGTTGTCCCCTCTATTCTTCCTCTCCTAAGGACATCACATCCTCACTGGACCACAGTTCCAATGGGGCAAGTTACATTGCATTGCTTGCTGAAACACCATTTATTTTTCTTTTGATGGCTGAGTACAGACATTGCGAGTCAGCAAGCAAACTGAAAACAGGAAAACCATGGCGGAGCCCAATCCAATCTTTAACCTGAGCTCAACCCATGAAATCTCCAACAGGGCTCTTTGGATAACAATCAAATCACTCTGATTTATAAAGCTCTCCATGTTGATAGCTCTGGGGTGAGACAACTTTGGCCCATTCTATAAGTTCACTGCTGAAATGGCCTGATTGCTCTGGTGCTTCCACAGTGCTTTGCCTCACTTCAGGAGGGATATATTGGCCTTGGAGTGGGTGCAGCGCAGGTTCACCAGAATGATACCGGGGCTAAAAGGGTTAAATTATGAGGCCAAGTTGCATAGACTAGGCTTGTATTCCCTTGAGTATAGAAAATTAAGGTATGATTAATTGAGGTGTTTAAGATGATTAAATGAGTTGATCAGGCAGACAGAGAGAAACAATTTCCCCTAGTGGTGAAGTCCAGAACAAGGGGGCAAAACATTAAAATTAGAGCTAGGCCATTCAGGGGTGATGTCAGGAAGCACTTCTTCACACTAAAGGTAGTGGAAATCTGGAACTCTCTCAGTCAAAAAGCTGTTGAGGCTGGGGGTCAACTGTAAATTTCACAACTGAGATTGGTAGATTTTTGTTAGGAAAGGGTATTATGGGATATGGAGCCACGGTGGGTAAATGGAGTTGAGGTACAGATCATCCATGATCTAATTGAACGATGGAACAGGCTCGAGGAACTGAATGGCCAATTCCTGTTCTTACGTAAGGCCAAGTGTTGACCTGTCATATCTCTGTATTTGTAGCATTTAGTTTCTATTCATCAGCAGCCTAAAGTCAGTAATGGGGGCAAAAAAACATCATGGCCATAATTCATCATCAAGTGATCATTAAGAGATAAACCATGAAGCCTTTAGCTCTGTTAATCATCCTTAGATAAAACATTGAAGTCATTCAATCACTGTTAGGAGGCCCTCTGGAAGATCCCCACATCCCTCCCTCCAACCTTGAGCTGGGTTTCCTTGCTTGGGTCTCCAGGCATGGTGATTCCTGTACGATAGCAAAATACTGCGGATGCTAGAAATCCAAAATAACAACAGAAAATGCTGGAAAAACTCAGCAGGCCAGGCAACATCCGTGGAGAGAGAAATAGAGTCAACGTTTCAGGTCGAAACCCTTCATCAGGACTGACTAAGGGTTTCGACCTGAAACATTGACTCTATTTCTCTCTCCATGGATATTGCCTGGCCTGCTGAGTTTTTCCAGCATTTTCTGTTGTTATTATGGTGATTCCTGTATCAGTGATGTGAAATGGTCCTGAAAGGTAGTGAGGACAACACTCAATATCAACACACCCTTCCACCAGGGGTCAAGGGATAACAATCAGGAGTGGGAATCATACCGAATTTTTCCCCTTTCTTACCCGGGGCACTGAGGCCAACTGTAGTATCCCTATCCACGGCCAGACTTAGAGATCATCCAACTCAGACTAGCAATCAATTGTGGATCTTCCTGCACCATAACAGTCAGCGCACTCACTAACTGAGCCTTCAGGGGTGCTTTGTGGCCTCTTGTCTGAAATATGAGACAAGTCTGCAGATCAAGAAAGAACGGGCTGGAACGTCTCAATGAATGCTGATTGGACACAATCCTTGCCGCTTAGTTTGGTAAGAAAATGATTGACATGTCTATGGAAAGCTGGCTTTGTTGAAGTGTGTTAGTTCATGAGAGTACATGTGTTTTAAAAAGAAATTGCATTTCCTGAGCGCTTGATCAATATCCCCCTTTCTGTCAAAACACCTAGAACATTCCCAGAAAAGTGTGAAAACAGTGACTGGTGCCAAATGGCATTTTGTAGCTGGCAACACTGTTCAGTTGGGCTGATGTCAAATTGTATCGCAAGAGAGCAAGCTGGCAATGAAACTGTTTCTTCATTGAAGCCGAGCAATGCCAGTGTGCTGGTCCATTTGAAAGCTTTGATTTTGATGAAGAGATTTCTGGTTTAATCAAATGTTTACTGATGGGGGGAATGGATTGTGGATGAATCTCAAAGGCCCTGAAATTCGGGGCACAGCATTAGCGTAACACAACTTACTGGCCGACGAATTGATGTGGAAGCCATTTCTGCAGTTTTCTACCCCAAATTCGATGCACCCGGGTTTCCCATTGTGGCTTGGCACAATCTGCACATGGAGTTGATTTAAGTCATGTCAGCTGTGGCTCAGTGGTAGCACTTTCGCCTCTGCATCAAAAGGTCGTGGATTCCAATCCCACTCCAGGGGATTTGAAAGGTTGTTAATTCATGAGAGTACATGGGGGAGAATTTGGGGTCTGAGCACCGGTTTTTAGGTGGCATGAGGCCTCCGAATGCTTGAAAATGGCATCTGCGATGCGCTCACACACTTATGAAGTGCGCCAGTGCGCACAACTAACAACCATCAGCAGCACGCAGAGCAGGCAGATTATGGCAGAGGTGCAGAGGGATTGGACCTCCATGGTGAAAAGGAGATGGTTAGGGCCAAGAACCTGGAAACTATTAAAGTGGAGGAGGGTGTTGGAAGAGTTGCAGATGTAAGTGGGAAGAGACTGGACAAGGGGAGAAAAAATAGAGTCGAATTAGAAAGAAACCAGTTCCGTGGGGCAAGAACAGGCTGAAACGATGGGTCTACCAGGGCTGTCCTGTTTGTAGAAGCAGGTTGTACGGGGTTGGGGGACTACAAGTTTGGATGCCGTGGAGGGAAGATCTCTAGAGGAAATGAGGTCAGTGACAGTCTTGGAAACGATGGCTGTTGCTGTTGATTCTCATATTCCCATTTACAGCTCCTCTAGACTCCTCTATTGTTTCTTTACTTGTCCCATCACCATTTCCTGCCACCTTGCAATATCATCCCTTTTGTCATTTAATCTCTCCTGCCTTCCATCCTATCACAGACCTTCCCTTTTGTTCTTTCCTCTCCTCCACCCTTTCCCTGCCTCTGTACTTGCTTCAAACCTGTTACATCTCTAACTTTTTCCAGTTCTGATGAAAGGTCATTGACCTGAAACGTTAACTCTGTTTCTCTCTCTCCACAGATGCTGCCTGACCTGCTGAGTGTTGCCAGCATTTTCTTTTTTTATTTGTGTACGCTAATCTCAGATGACCTTCTGACCCAGAGGCGAGAGTGCTACCACTGAGCCAAGGATGACATTTTGGCCCCGACATTCCGTTCCCTATGGGTGTGTACGCGCTGTGTACTCACCCGTAGGGCCAACAGAAGTGCCGGTTTCACGCATGCACTGCGCATGCGCTGGAAACCGGAACTTCCATTCTCTGAAGAAAGGGGTTCGCAGGTCAAACGCCTGCGCCGGAGAGGCAGTGCATACGCCTGGAACTTCCGTTTTTTTCAAGGTTGATGCAGTCCAGGTAAGTCGGTAGCAGTTGTGTCTGGAAAAGCGGGCGCAAGGCCTGCTTTTAACAAGGTAGGAGGTGATATCAGTAAAATAATGTTTTTTATTAACACTTATTTATCATTTTAAAATACTTTAAGGAAAGGTAAGTTTATTTTTAGCCCCGTTAAAAACTTTAATTATTTTTTCAAAAATTTAAATTTTTGTTTAATATAGTTAATTTATGTAATTTATAGTAATTTTAAAAATGTGCTTTTTAAAAAATGTATTTGAAGTTTTACTTATATTTTGGGGGTGATCTCTATTTATAGGTTTGACTGGTCCTGTTCCCTGCTCCGATTGGCTCCCCATGGAATGATCATGCCCGGTGTTTGATCGTCTCAGTCTGTGCTTATCCCATTCCTAAACAGATATTAATCTATCTTTTTAAAGCATTAATTGAAGCTTCAACTTTTTTCATTTGGAATCTGTTCCACAAATCCACTACTCAGTGCGAATAAGCTACGAGGGAAAAAAACAAGTGTGAGGCTTGTTCGTTTTAATCCTGAAACCTTCTCATCCTGTGTCCAAAGACAAGCTGTCTGCTTGCATCGACATCATGTGCGCCTGTCAGCATTATAAAGACATGATGGATTATGCCCCCACCCCTTCAGCAGTCTTTCTGGTTGTCCCTGCGTGTACGACAGGAAGAAAAAGCAATATCAGGACAGTTGAGAGAAAAGCTACTGTGTTCCAAATGGAGCTGCAACTGCTTTTTGCTTATCCTTGATAAATCAATGGTTAAAATCAATCTTTATTTTACATCTCGAAAATTAAATTGCTTTCGATCTTAGACTGAACTTCGCGGTTAAACGCAGAAAACGCCGTACAACTTTGATTTCATTGTTTTGTTTGTATTGTGTATCCCTGTAATTACCTTTTTATAGTGTTACAATGGTCCAGTTTCAATAATAGAATTGTCAAATCTTCATTCGTACTACTGTTCAAAAATAGTTTTCAATTCAAAGTTAGGATATTCAGCTATATATTTCAGTAATGCTTTTTGCTTCTAGGTAGTTTTGTTTGATAAGTGCAGAAAATTGCAAGTGCTGCGTCTTTAAATGTATTGATATTTTCAACTGGTTACATTGCCATAGTAACACACCTGAGGCCACCATGTATCGATTGGCAATCACTTGGACCCAATCAGCTGTTCTCAACACGAACAAAACCGCATGCCTGCCGCTAAATAACAGCACAATTCTGAAAGTAGCCGCCGTCGCTTTAAGCTGGACCTCTTCTCAGCAAAGTGGCTCAGTATCCAGAACACTCGGGAGACGGGATCAGAATGTTGTAAGCAGACATGTGGAAATTTATGACTTTTGTTTCTCTTAAACAGAAATATTTGTTCAGCTACTACTGGAGAGGTTCCTGTTCTAGTTCCTCACTGATTCCCAAACCCTAACCTGCTGCAAAAATATTATTGATGGATGCACGCTGAGCCTTGGGGGTAATATAACTTTATTTTTGGATTGGTTCTGTTATGGGATGGACTGCCAATCAGGCCTGGGAATGTAGACACAGCTGAAGCATATAGAAAGGTCATCAAAATCTTGATTCAAAAGGGAGGAGGAGAGAGATACAGACATGACCTCTGTGGTCCTATTTATGACAGATGGAGGAACAAAGGGTCAAAGTAGGGAGGAAGAGGACACGTTTTGTGTGGTCCTACACATGGTAATTAATGGAAAGGATATTGGATGGGCTGAATGTGCTTTCTCATTCCTACATTCCTTAATTGTATTAGGTTACACCTCCAATTACATTGCAAGATCAATGCCAGTGACAACAGTACTGCAATGGTGTCATTGACCTTTGCTACCATCACCATGCTGCTCAGCTGAGTGTTCCAGCTGTGAATAACCAAAGCCTGAGCATATGGGTCAGAAAATTACAGATGTGCTTGCAAGCAATGGAGGCTAAGGAGTTCCATAGATGACCTTGGGAGATTTAAAAGGTGAGCGAGAGTGGCTGGAGAGCGCGAGACCTCAGGAGATTTAAAGGTGAGCGAGAGCGGCTGGAGAGCGCGAGACCTCGGGAGATTTAAAGGTGAGCGATGTGATGAAATATGCCATTCATCACTCATCTGTATTCTCTGTGTGATTGTGCCTGTGACTGTGGTTTAGTTTCAGTTTCATTTCCCTTACCTCAGTTCCATTTCCTCACCTTGTATTGTATTGTGTGTAGGGCTACGCCCATACCTGGCCCCGATGTAAGCAGGCTCAGCGTGCCTCACATCCAGTACTGCAGACCTCTGGATGGAAGACACCTCTCCACTGTGTGTTACCTTCTAAGTTAATAAAAGCCTTGTTTTGTTCCGCTAACATTGAGTCTCGGATTTATTGAGGCACATCAATTTTATTAACTTACTTTTCAACACAATGGATCAACTCTTGAAACCCGAACGTTTGGATTTGGACCAGCATGCTTCGGACGCATCGGCATGCTTCGGACACTGGTTTATGTGTATGGAATTCTTCCTGGACAATTCCGCAGCCGTCACAGGCGCTACGGACGCTGAAAGTATGAAACTCGGAATCCTGCGGAATTGGGTAAGCCACAGGGTTTACCCCCTCATCCAAGACGCCGACACGTACCCGGCCGCCTGCGACATCTTAAAGGCGCATTACCAGCAGCCTACGAATGAGGTGTATGCTAGGCATCTGCTCGCTACTCGCGCACAGCGACCTGGGGAATCGCTGGATGACTTCCAAGTCACCCTGAAAACGCTTGGCAAAGACTGCAAGTGCCAAGATGTAAAAGCCGCAGTGTACACTGACGAGCTTGTTCACGATGCCTTCATCACAGGCCTCAGCTCCACTTAAATCCGGCAGAGACTGCTGGAAAAAACGTGATTGGACCTGAAACAGGCTGTGGACACAGCGCGATCCCTGGATGTGGCCCAGAGAAACTCGGACGCCTACTCTTCAGCCTGCGCCGCCCACGCCGCCACGTGTGCACCAAGGGCGCCGCCATCTTGGAAGGCATCTTCCCCGCCCGGCAGCCCGACACCGTCGGGGCCCCGCTCTCCCCCCAGAAGCCCTACGACAGCCGCGACGCGTCGGGGACCCAACTGCTACTTCTGTGGGCAGTCGAAGCACACCAGAAACCTGTGCCCGGTGAAAGGCACCACCTGCTTTAAGTGCGGTAAGAAGGGGCACTTCGGGAAGGTGTGCAGAGGGAACCACGCCGGAAAACCCGCCACCGCCGCGTGTGCGCCGTGGGAGCGGCCATCTTGGACGCCATCTTGCCCGACCTCGTGGGGTCCGCCATCTTGTGAGCAGACAGCGTGGACGCCATCTTGTCTCGATCAGGGCCCTACAGTGGCATCGGTCACAGTGGACCAGACCAGGCCACACCCGCTATCCAAATCAATGGTGGACATCGAGGTAAACGGGTGCGGGGTTAAATGTTTAATTGACAGTGGAAGCACGGAGAGTTTTATCCACCCTGAACTAGCACAACAACTCTCCCTAAAGGTGGTCCCTACTCGGGGTACCATCTCTATGGCTGATAAAACCCAGACATCGACCATTATGGGTTACTGCACGGTACAATTGGCCGTTAACGGAACTGTATACGATAATTTTAAAGTACTAATCATGAAGAATCTATGTGCGAGCGTGATCTTGGGCCTGGATTTCCAGTGCCACCACCAAAGCATCACGCTCAATTACGGTGGGCCCCAGCCGCCCCTCACAGTGTGCGGTCTGGCTACCCTGAAGGTAAAGCCGCCTTCGCTATTCGCGAATCTTACCCCTAACTGCCGGCCAATAGCGACCAAAAGCAGGAGGTACAGCTGGGAGGACAGGCGGTTTATCGCGACCGAGGTAGACAGGCTCCTGAAGGAGCGCATTATTGAACGCAGCAACAGCCCGTGGCGCGCCCAAGTGGTGGTGGTAAGGGGTAGCGAGAAGAAACGGTTGGTGATCGACTATAGCCAAATGATCAACAGGTACACCCAACTAGACGCCTACCCGCTACCCCGCATATCAGAAATGGTGAACCAAATCGCCCAATACCGGGTGTTCTCCACCATCGACCACAAGTCAGCGTACCACCAGCTCCCTATCAGACCAGAGGACCGCCCGTACACCGCCTTCGAGGCGAACGGACGCCTCTACCAATTCCTCAGAGTCCCCTTTGGGGTGACGAATGGGGCCTCGGTCTTCCAGAGGGAGATGGACTGCATGGTCGATGACCACCACTTGCAGGCAACCTTCCCCTACCTCGACAACGTCACCATCTGCGGTCACAACCAGCAGGATCACGACTCGAACCTCGAGAGGTTCCTGAAAACCGCACAAAAACTCAACCTCACTTACAACGAGGACAAGTGCGTTTACAACACCACGCGCCTCTGCATACTAGGCAGCATGGTGGAGAATGGGGAAATCGGACCAGACCCCGACCGATTGAGCCCCCTACCGGAGCTGCCCCTGCCCAACACTCCCAAAGCCCTGAAAAGGTGCCTGGGGTTATTTTCTTATTATTCCCAATGGGTCCCCAACTACTCCGACAAAGCCCGCCCCCTCTTGAAAGCATCCTCTTTTCTGCTCTCTGCTGAGGCCCACGCCGCCTTCAAAAGCATTAAGCGGGATATTGAGCGGGCCATGCTACAGGCAGTGGACGAGAACACTCCCTTTCAAGTGGAAAGTGATGCGTCTGACTTTGCCTTGGTGGCCACCGTCAACCAGGCGGGGCGGCCCGTAGCTTTCTTCTCGAGGACCCTCCAAGGGCCCGAGATCAGACACTCCTCCGTGGAAAAGGAGGCCCAAGCCATCGTGGAGGCAGTGCGCCACTGGCGCCACTACCTAGCCGGCAAACGCTTCACCCTACTTACCGACCAGCGGTCGGTAGCGTTTATGTTCAATAATAAACAGAGGGGGAAGATTAAAAATGATAAGATTTTTAGGTGGCGGATCGAGCTCTCCACCTTCGATTATGACATCATTTACCGGCCAGGGGCCCTTAACGAATCCCCCGACACCCTCTCACGAGGGATGTGTGCCAGCGCCACCGGGGATCGGCTACAGACCCTCCACAACGACCTCTGCCACCCAGGGGTCACGCGGCTGTTCCACTTCATAAAGTCCCGTAACTTACCCTACTCGATTGAGGAAGTTCGGTCTCTGACCAGGAATTGCCGCACTTGCGCTGAGTGCAAGCCTCGGTTCTACCGCCCAGATAGAGCCCACTTAATCAAAGCTACACGGCCCTTTGAGCGGCTCAGCTTAGACTTCAAGGGCCCCCTCCCGTCCGTCGACCGCAATGTTTACTTCCTGAACATTGTGGAAGAATACTCCCGTTTCCCATTCGCCTTCCCCTGCCCAGACATGACCAGCGCCACGGTCATTAAATGCCTCAACAGCCTGTTCTGCCTGTTCGGTATGCCGAGCTACATCCATACGGATAGGGGGGCGTCCTTCATGAGTGAAGAGCTACGCCAGTACATGCTGTCCAGGGGGATCGCCACGAGCCGTACCACCAGCTACAACCCCCGGGGTAACGGTCAAGTGGAGCGAGAGAACGGGACAGTATGGAAAGCAGTCACTCTAGCTCTAAGGACCAAGGGCCTCCCTAACTCCCGCTGGCAGGAAGTCCTCTCAGATGTGCTCCATTCGATACGGTCGCTATTGTGTACTGCCACTAATGCCACGCCTCATGAACGAATGTTTATCTTTCCCTGAAATCCACCTCAGGCGTATCCATGCCGTCATGGCTCTCCACCCCAGGTCCGGTATTCGTGCGAAGGCATGTGAGGGGCCACAAGACGGACCCGCTCGTGGAGTCAGTGCACCTACTCCACGCCAACCCCCAATACGCGCATGTCCGGCATGCCGATGGAAGGGAGGACACCGTGTCCATAAAAGACGTCGCCCCAGCCGGTAACGACAACAACCACGACAACAGCAGCAACAACAATCACAGCAACTCTTACCCACCCACTACTCTTTCATCACCCCCGGAAGAACATCGACCAACGGTACCCCCACCAACTACCCCTTCAACAACCCTGGTGGCGCCCCCGGCAGAGACCCAGGAGGCCACCGGGGACACCCAGCCGACACCCGCGGCACCACAACAGCCACGTCGGTCACAGAGGACTATCAAACCCCCGAACAGACTAAATCTATAGAAGGGTTGAATGTGATGAAATATGCCATTCATCACTCATCTGTATTCTCTGTGTGATTGTGCCTGTGACTGTGGTTTAGTTTCAGTTTCATTTCCCTTACCTCAGTTCCGTTTCCTCACCTTGTATTGTATTGTATTGTGTGTAGGGCTCCGCCCATACCTGGCCCCTATGTAAGCAGGCTCAGCGTGCCTCACATCCAGTACTGCAGACCTCTGGATGGAAGACACCTCTCCACTGTGTGTGACCTTCTAAGTTAATAAAAGCCTTGTTTTGTTCCGCTAACATTGAGTCTCGGATTTATTGAGGCACATTAAGCGAGAGCGGCTGGAGAGCGTGAGACCTCGGGAGATTTAAAGGTGAGCGAGAGCGACTGGAGAACGCGAGACCTCGGGAGATTTAAAGGTGAGCGAGAGCGGCTGGAGAGCGCAAGACCTCGGGAGATTTAAAGGTGAGCGAGAGCGGCTGGAGAGCGCGAGACCTCGGGAGATTTAAATGGTGAGCGAGAGCGGCTGGAGAGCGCGAGACCTCGGGAGATTTAAAGATGAGCGAGAGTGACTGGAGAGCGCGAGACCGCGGGAGATTTAAAGTGAGCGAGAGCGGCTGGAGAGCGCGAGACCTCGGGAGATTTAAAGTGAGCGAGAGCGGCTGGAGAGCGCGAGACCTCAGGAGATTTAAAGGTGAGCGAGAGCGGCTGGAGAGCGCGAGACCTCGGGAGATTTAAAGTGAGCGAGAGCGGCTGGAGAGCGCGAGACCTCGGGAGATTTAAAGGTGAGCGAGAGCGGCTGGAGAGCGCGAGACCTCGGGAGATTTAAAGGTGAGCGAGAGCGGCTGGAGAGCGTGAGACCTCGGGAAATTTAAAAAGTGAGCGAGAGCGGCTGGAGAGCGCGAGACCTCGGGAGATTTAAAGGTGAGCGAGAGCGGCTGGAGAGCGCGAGACCGCGGGAGATTTAAAGGTGAGCGAGAGCGGCTGGAGAGCGCAAGACCTCGGGAGATTTAAAGGTGAGCGAGAGCGGCTGGAGAGCGCGAGACCTCGGGAGATTTAAAGGAGAGCGAGAGCGGCTGGAGAGCGTGAGACCTCGGGAAATTTAAAAAGTGAGCGAGAGCGACTGGAGAGCGCGAGACCTCGGGAGATTTAAAGGTGAGGGAGAGCGGCTGGAGAGCGCGAGACCTCGGGAGATTTAAAGGTGAGCGAGAGCGGCTGGAGAGCGCGAGACCTCGGGAGATTTAAAGGTGAGCGAGAGCGGCTGGAGAGCGCGAGACCTCGGGAGATTTAAAGGTGAGCGAGAGCGGCTGGAGAGCGCGAGACCTCGGGAAATTTAAAGGTGAGCGAGAGCGGCTGGAGAGCGCGAGACCTCTGGAGATTTAAAGGTGAGTGAGAGCGGCTGGAAAGCGCGAGACCTCGGGAAATTTAAAGGTGAGCGAGAGCGGCTGGAGAGCGCGAGGCCTCGGGAGATTTAAAGGTGAGCGAGAGCGGCTGGAGAGCGCGAGACCTCAGGAGATTTAAAGGTGAGCGAGAGCGGCTGGAGAGCGCGAGACCTCGGGAGATTTAAAGGTGAGCGAGAGCGACTGGAGAGCGTGAGACATCGGGAGATTTAAAGGTGAGCGAGAGCGGCTGGAGAGCGCGAGACCTCAGGAGATTTAAAGGTGAGTGAGAGCGACTGGAGAGCGTGAGACCTCGGGAGATTTAAAGGTGAGCGAGAGCGGCTGGAGAGCGCGAGACCTCGGGAGATTTAAAGGTGAGCGAGAGCGGCTGGAGAGCGCGAGACCTCGGGAGATTTAAAGGTGAGCGAGAGCGGCTGGAGAGCGTGAGACCTCAGGAGATTTAAAGATGAGCGAGAGCGGCTGGAGAGCGCAAGACCTCGGGAGATTTAAAGGTGAGCGAGAGCGGCTGGAGAGCGTGAGACCTCGGGAGATTTAAAGGTGAGCAAGAGCAGCTGGAGAGCGCTGTAAGTTTCGCAAAATTCTACAGATTCCCTCAAACCAAGACAAGAAGAGATTTTGGACTGTTTTAAAGAATATTGAGCCGAAAAGGGGCTTAAAGTCAAAACCCCAGGATTTTGGTTATTTTAAAAAGGACATGTCCAGGCCTGTGGAAGGCTGCGACAATAGGGTTGGGATAAGCCTCTGTAAAACAAACAGTTTGAGTATTGGCATAGGCCAAACTGTCTGGGAATGTTCTGGACTGTCTCAGTCATTCCACATAAATGACAATAGGCCTACAGAAGGACAGTTCCCACCAAAATTACAGAGCCATCAAGAATATGCATAATGCAGTACATAGCACTGATCAACAAAAGGGACCCTGACCCCAGCAGGAAAAGACAAAACTCACTATTCGAACCATCCCGAAACTAGTCTACACCAACTTAAGTCAATTAAAAGTAGATGGGACCAGCCCGGAACCCGTTAAAGAATTTAAAACTATTAAAGTTAACGAGCCCGCCAAAATTAACTGGGCCAGAGAAGATTGGCGGGCAGATAAGCAAGGCCTCAAATGGTATAATTGAGGCCTGCTTTTTCAGTGAGCAGAGCAGTACAGTTCATTCGGACGAACAGTCTTTTCGGAACAACGACAGAGGCATAGCTCATTCGAAAGACACACTAGCCTTGGGACAATCAATCGACAGAAGAACAACAGAACGAGAACGGAACGGAATCGCAGCAACCAAGTGCCCCAAGAAACAAACAACCAACAATATTACCAACAACTAGGTAATACTGGGCCATCGCGACCAACAAGGAACCAACCTGGAAGAAACCGAAGATTCTCAAGTTTGTTTCCACTCTACAAGTTATCCTGACTTACCCCTGGGTAAGATTTGATGAAAAGGACTCTAAACCCTATACCTAACCAAAGGAAATTGGGTACTTACCTGATAGATCCAATACACACCCAACCGCATCAGTGGACTTGCGAAGACTGAAAACCCAACACAGGTGAAGTCTTCTACCACGCCCAGGGTACGGCAGGCCCCAACCGCCAGACCTAGGAGAACCCCGAAATCGTGAACCTCTACAACTGTCAAGAAAGTCGTTTGGTGAGCATTTCCTGGTCCTCTGGAATCCAACCCTGTTAGTGTAGTGGGATTGGGAGGGGTGAAGTATTTTGTCTATCGTCATTCTCCCTCGTATATTCCAAAGTGTTCCCCCTTTTAGAGTAATAAGATTATTGTGTTGTGTATATTTTCCTGTCTCAAATAAAAATCCAAGTTCTTTTCACCAACTCAGTTGTCTGTTGCAATTTCATTACAACCCCCAAATAAGTCCAAAGTCTAGAACCAAGGGACTGGGAGTGATTCAAACCACTCAGGAGTCAGAGGCAAAGCTGACCACACACACCACCCCTTACAGCGCGAGGCCTCGGGAGATTTGAATGGTGAGCTAGAGTGGCTGGAGAGCACGAGCCCTCAGGAGATTTAAATGGTGAGCGAGAGTGGCTGGAGAGCAGGAGACCTCGGGGGATTTAAATGGTGAGCAAGAGCGCCTGGAGAGCGCAAAACCTTGGCAGATTTACGAACATATGAAATAGGAGCAGGAGTAGGCCACTCGGCCCTTTGAGCCTGCTCCACCATTCAATAAGATCATGGCTGATCTGATTACTCCACATTCCCGTCTACCCCCGATAACTTTTCACCCCCTTGCTTACCAAGAATGTATCTACCTCTGCCTTAAAAATATTCAAAGACTCTGCTTTCACCACCCTCTGAGGAAGAGCGTTCCATAGACTCATGACCCTCTGTGAAAAAATTTCTCCTCATCTCTGTCTTAAATGGGCGACCCCTTATTTTTAAACAATGACCCCGAGTTCTAGATTCTCCCACAAGAGGAAACATCCTCTCCGCATCCACCCTGTCCAGACCCCTCAGGATCTTATATGTTTCAATCAAGTCATCTCTTACTCTTCTAAACTCCAGCAGATACAAGCCTAGCCTGTCCAACCTTTCCTCATAAGACAACCCGCCCATTCCATGTATTAGTCTAGTAAATCTTCTCTGAACTGCTTCCAACGCATTTACATCCTTCCTTAAATAAGGAGACCAATACTGTACAAAGTACTCCAGATGTGGTCTCACCAATGCCCTGTATAACTGAAGCATAACCTCCCTACTTTTGTATTCAATTCCCCTCACAATAAATGATAACATTCTATTAGCTTTCCTAATTATTTGCTGTACCTGCATAGTAACCTTTTGTGATTCATGCACTAGGACACCCAGATCCCCCTGCATCTCAGAGCGCTGCAATCTCTCACCATTTAAAATAATATGCTTTTTTATTCTTCCTGCCAAAATGGACAACTTCACATTTTCCCACATTATACTCCATTTGCCAGATCTTTGTCCACTCACTTAACTTATCTATATCCCTTTGTAGCCTCCTTATGTCCTCTTCACAATTTACTTTCCTACCTATCTTTGTGTCATCAGCAAATTTAGCAACCATACCTTTGGTCCCTTCATCCAAGTCATTTATATAAATTGTAAAAAGTTGAGGCCCTAACACTGATCCCTGTGGCACACCACTCGTTACATCTTGACAATCAGAAAATGACCCATTTATGCCTACTCGCTGTTTCCTGTTAGCTAGCCAATCTTCTATCCATGCCAATATTTTACCCCCTACACCATGAGCTTTTATTTTCTGCAATAACCATTGATGTGGCACCTTATCAAATGCCTTCTGGAAATCCAAGTACAGTACATCCACCAGTTCCCCTTTATCCATAGCACATGTCACTTCCTCAAAGAACTCCAATAAATTGGTTAAACATGATTTCCCTTGCACAAAACCATGTTGACTCTGCCTGATTACTTTGAACTTTTCTAAGTGCCCTGCTATAATGTCTTTAATAATAGCTTCTGACATCTTCCCTATGATAGATTTAAACTAACTGGCCTGTAGTTTCCTGCTTTCTGTCTCCCTCCCCTTTTGAATGAAAGAGTTGCATTCGTTATTTTCCAATCTAATGGAACCTTCCCCGAATCTAGGGAATTTTGGAAAATTAAAACCAACGCATTGACTATCTCACTAGCCACTTCTTTTAAGACCCTAGGATGAAGTCCATCAGAACCCGAAGACTTGTCAGCCCGCAGCTCCAACAATTTGCTCAGTACCACTTCCCTGGTGATTGTAATTTTCTTGAGTTCCTCGCTCCCTTCCATTTCCTGATTTACAGCTATTTCTGGGATGTTACTTGTATCCTCTATAGTGAAGACCGATGCAAAATACCTGTTCAATTCAACTGCAATCTCCTTATTTTCCATTATTAATTCCCCAGACTCACTTTTTATAGGACCAATGCTCACTTTGTCAACTCTTCTTTTTAAAATATCCACAGAAACTCTTACTATCTGTTTTTATATTTCTAGCTAGCTTACTCTCATACTCTAATTTTTCTCTGCTTATTAATCTTTTAGTCATTCTTTGCTGTTTTTATATTCTGTCCAATCTTCTGACCTGCCACCCATCTTTGCGCAATTATATGCTTTTTCTTTAAGTCTAATACTATCTTTAACTTTTTTAGTGAACCACTGATGGTGGGTCCTCCGCTTGCAATTTTTCTTTCTTGTTGGAATGTATATATTCTGTGTATTTTGAAATATCCCCTTAAATGTCTGTCACTGCAATCCTATTGACCTATCCCAAAACCTAATTTGCCAGTTCACTTTAGCTAGCTCTGCTTTCATGCCCTCTGTAAGATTAGCAAAATTTCTACATTTTCCCAAAGGTTATTAATTAGAAAAGGGACCCTGCATGGACATTTTAATGAAAAAGGATACCCAAAATGGCGTCCGCGCCTTGTGGCAGAAAGCCTGTGAGATTTTAAAACTTAGACTCTGCAACGCAGGCAGCTTGTGGAGAAATCAAAACCAAAGCTGCAGTTTCTGTGAAGAGAGACTTTGTATTTTGAAACCAGACAGGACTTTGAATTATGTATTAGATCGAATGGGAGGCAAATCTAAATTCAGTTAGGCCTATAGTTAAGGCCATCAAGCAGTTTACATATATAATCGACAACAGGTTAAGGAAGCCATCGAGGCTAGACAGTCCGATCAAGGAACATTCATGACAAAACAAGTCAATTATCGGGCCGGTAGATGCGATTACCGGCCATCTAAAAGCAGTTAGTATAGATTGCCACCGTTATTTAAAATAGCCCACCAAAATTAAGAAAAAGAACTAACCTGATTTAGCGCGGCAGATAAGGGTCTTCGAATGAAGTATAATTGAAGGCCCCGGGTAGCAATCGCGCTCTGCCTGGTGTGCTCTGCTCTCTGCTCGGCTTTTCTGCCCCTCGCCCTCGTGGCTGTTGCTCTTTCCCCATCCCGCGCTTACCCCCTGGCCTTTGCCCGTGCCTTTCCCCACTCCATCTGGAAATCGCCAGGGCACTGCATCGGGCGGACACGGACAATTCAGGTCAGGCGAGGTGGGACACGACGAGGGGAGGAGGGAAGACCAACTGAGGAAGACAAACTGAGGAAGACCAACTGAGGAGATGGACTGAGGGTAGACTTCGAATCATCGGGCCTTCAGCCTCAGCCGACCTGCGATTATCTTCACACAAACTCAAACTGTCGGCCGACGAAGAAGAATCATCCCTGCAAGGTAAATTGCCCAAGCAGAGACTTTAACTTTGGGGTATGTGTACCTGGACAACGCCCTTGCAGCACTCGGAGACCACGTGACGACAACAGACTCCAGAGAGCAACAAGAGCGAACCCCGAAGCCCACCGCTGTTTTGAGTTCAGCAGACCACTTTTGATTGGTGAGCATGAAGTTCTGACCCCTCATAGCTTAATCTAGTTAGGTATAGAGGGTGGGATAAGGATAAGGGGATTGTTAAGATAGTTGTTTTCCCTCGATGTGCCGTGTGTTCCCCATTCCCTGTATAAGTGTAGTTATTCCTTTTTTTTGGTAATTTGCCTGTAGAAGTGTACACTAGTAATTTTCCATAAGATTGTATTAATTTTCCTCTTCAATAAAATCTTGGTTTTTGTTTACATCCAACCACCTGTCTACTCGAGTCTTCTCTGTACCGCCGCCTTGTACCTAAGTCCGGTGTCTAGAACCCAGGGGCGTGGGAGCGATTTGACCCACTCATAACCAGTCAGGGGCATAACTGACTGGGTGCACGTGCCACCCCACAGGCCACCCCCTACATATTGGCGACCGCGGCAGGACACCGGCAACAAGGTTGCGATGCAGTGGACAGTGATTCGGATGAGTGAACCATGATGGAGGAAAGGATTTCTGATTACGTGTTTAGCAAGGTGAATATCACTAAGAAGTGGATCACCACTCTGTTAAGGGCTGGGCATCCGCTAGATGCAGCGGCAAAGTGGACAGAGGGAAAGGAACACAAGAAGTCCTTAGAGAAGGCAGTTTGGCTGATGTGCTTTAAAAAGCAGGTCCAGCTCTTGGACGGCAGTCGGATTAAGGGAGTCAGCCCTGGAGATCCAGGATAAGGCTCTTATGGGGGGAAAGTTATTAGTAGCTTTGCAGGCTTTGAATCAGGAGAGAGTGCATTTAGTGGGAGAACACAAGGCCCAGTTGAAATACCTACGGTGCCAAGTCACCGAGGCCAAGGGAAATGAGTTCAGGTTGCGGGAGAAGAATGCCTGCTTGGCAAGGCAGATCAGGGAACAGGAAGAGAAAGTACAGGAGGTCAAGGCAGTGTATAAGCTAGCGAGTGAACATGGGTTTTAGGAGGCAAACACGGCCCCTGTAAAGAGAGGATAGAAAATCTGAGCCGGGCCCTCCGGAAGGCAAAAGGCATGGTATGCCTCATAAGCCCAAAGTCAGGCCAGGCAGATTTTATGGGGAACGAGGGGAGGACAGTTCCAACATCACCAGTAGTGTCTAGGGACGACCTGGTTGAGAGAGAAGAGACCTCCCGATCACCACTCGTAGCACCAAGTTTCAGCGAGGTTTGGCAGCAAGGGGGCGTGGATCCGGGGGTGGAACCTGAAGTGGAGCCAGAGGTGGAGGCGGAGGTAGAGCAACCCCCGCCAGAAAGGTCGGAGCCGGGACCGATATGCCCAGCACGGCATCGGAGGTTCGGCCCACCTGCTAATGGCGACATTGAGGGACCCCTCCAAAACCAGTTCGTATTACCCTTTAACACCCAACAGCTTACGGCGATGGTCAGCCATCTCCCAAGGCTCTCCGAAAAGGGAAACCCCTCGATCCACTTCAGGGAAGTAGAGCAAACCACCAGCGTCAACGACTGCGATGACGCGGAAAAGGCCAAAATGCTGCTATTCTCCCTGGAGAGTAATCTCCTCCAATCCCTCTCTGACGAGTGTAAAAGGGGGCAGTGTGGGTATGAGGAGCTTAGAGATGCGGTTCTGGAGGCCATGGGGATGGATGCGGTAAGTCCTTTCTGTAGGGGGTTTTGCACAGGCGTATTCGGGTCAGTCAGCTTTGCCTCTGACTACCTTCCTTGAGCTGTTTGAATCGCTCGCCCCCTGGGTTCTGGACACCAGACTTAGATACAGGCAACGCTACAGAGAAGACTCGAGTAGACAGGTGGTTGGATGCAAACAAAACCAAGATTTTATTGAAGAGGAAAACTGGATACAATCTTATGGAAAATTATTAGTGTACACTTCTACAGGCAAAAATTACAAGAGAGTCATAATAATACTATTTTACTTATACAGGGAATGGAGAACACATGGCACATCGCGGGAAAACAACTATCTTAACAATCCCCTTATCTTTATCCCGCCCCCTATACCTAATTAGGTTAATCTATGAGGGGTCAGAATTCATGCCCACCAATAAAAAGGGTTTGCTAGACTCAAAACAGCGGTTGGGTTCGGGGTTCACTCTTGGTGCTCTCTGGAGCCAGCCGTCATCACGTGGGCTCCGGGTGCTGCAAGGGCATTGACCAGGTTCGAGTACCCCAAAGTTACAGTCTCTGTTTGGGTACTTTACCTGCAGGGATGATTCTTCGCCGACAGCTTGAGTTTGCATAAAGATAGTTGCAGGCCGGCTGAGGCTGAAGGCCCGATGATTCGAAGCCTACCCTCAGTTGGCCTTCCCCGGGTGGTCCTCCTCCTCCCCTCGTCGCGTCCCGCTTTGCCTGGCCTGAATTGCCCGTGTTCGCCCGACACAGTGTCGGGGCAAGTCCAGATGGAGTTGGAGAGGGCACGGGCAAAGGCCAGGGGGTAAGCATGGGATGGGGGAAGAGCAGCAGCCACGAGGGCGAGAGGCCGAAGAACCGGGGAGCGGCAGTACCGACAGCAGCCGAGAAGTGTATTGATTTCTTTGTGGGTTCAATGACGAGACATTTATGAAAGAAGATGGGCCAGAAATTCAGTGGGCTTTACACCCAGTTACCGCCCAAAGAGGGCTTCTGCGCCAGTAGAGGAGTTTGCGCTGATATTCAGCGCTGCGGTAATGGCGGCGGTAGCCGGTAGCGCTGCACCGGCACCAATGACGTCATCGGTGTGCACAGTGCCCCGGTTCCGCCCTGCTACCGGCCCGACCCCCATATTTAGGTGTGGCCGCCTCTTCCGCAGCGGCCGCAAACAACGATGTGAAGACCGGGCCGTGCTGCAGCCTTAGTGGCGCTAGTTAAGGTGGAGGTGCGGCCGGCCTCTTTTTCGGCGGCCGCCTGCCCGCACCTCCTTCCCCGGCCTCCTCCACGCCCCCCCCCCCCGCGGCATTGCCGGCTGCTTTCCGGGAGCCCGGCACTTCTCCGTGATGCCGGGCTCATTTGCCGGCACTAGCGAGCGGCAATCTCCGAGTTGCAGGCACCTCCCCCTTAAGAGAAGGAGGAGGCCTGCAGTACTGCAGCCTGCCGCTCCGCAGCGGGTGGTGCTGCGGCACCCACAGCGCTGAAATTCAGTTTCAGCGCCCCAAGCGGGGGCGGGCACACCCTGGAATAGCGCCCGGTTCCGACTTGGGGCGCAAAAACTGAATTTCTGACGGCCGCAACTGGCTCCGCGCGCAGCGCTAGCTTTTGGGCGCCAGCCAGCTGGCGGGGCCAAAGTGAATTTCTAGCCCGATGTCTTTTAATCTAAGTCTGTTCAACTCTTTATACAGCATTTACAGGAGACACGAAACTGAAACCAAACTCAACTGCCTTGCTTGTCTCGGTCACATGCCCTCTGCTGGTCAGGCACAAGCAATCAATACATGCAAACATGCTGTTAAGGCATCATAATCGAACAGGCAAATACCATCTCTATTTGCTGATATCATTACATCTCCTTTTCTTAAAACAAAAGTATTTTACTTTTAACTAACAACATGTTTTCTTTGTATTAATCTGCATTTTAACTGTAATACTTAATGAACTTACATTATCATTATCATGATCAAGGTTTTTTAACCTTGCTTTGTGTGTTCACATGAAATATGTCAATACACTAGAACTTGAAGAAAGAATAAGATAACATTACTTCCTTCTATAACAATAGTCCTTAAATTTGCTCAATGAGTCTCTCAGGAGGCTTCACATGTCTTGAGGATTTTCTGATTGATTGTCCTTGAATCTGAGTTGTTGCCTCAGATGATGTGTTCTCAGCTGTGTGATCAGGTTGTTCAACAGTATCAGTCTCTTGACCTGCTGTGGCTGGTCCCATGAGAAGATCTCGACGATTTCTTCTCAGAACAGCAACCTCATCTGTCTGAATGGTGTATGATCTTGGTTGAACTTCACTCAGGACAGTTCCCTTCTGAGTCCATGTGTTTGTTTTGTCTTTGAACCTTACTTGGTCACCACTGTGGAGTTCAGGTAGGTTTTGTGTTCCTCTGTCATAGTAGTACTTTTGCTTTTCTTTCTGTTGTTCTTTGAACTTCCTCACTTTCTCCCCCTCTTTTGTTTTCAGGAGGTTCTCCGGGATGGGTAGGTTTGACCTTAGCCGACGTCCCATCAGGAGTTGGGCTTGTGACATACCACACTCGAGCGGCGTTGTGCGGTATACAAGCATGCTCTGGTAGAAATCAGTTCCACTGTCTTTTGCCTTGTACATCAGTCTTTTCACTGTCTGGACCGATTTTTCCACTAAACCATTGGACTGTGGAAAGTGAGGACTTGACATTGTGTGGACAAAGTCCCACTCTTTGGCAAAGTGTCGGAAACTTGCATTGTAAAACTGGGGTCCGTTGTCTGTGAAGACCTCGCTTGCCACGCCATGTCTGGAGAATATGGCTTTCATACATGTTATCACAGCATCTGCAGTGGTGGTGTACAGTCTACAAACCTCTGGATACAGGGAGTAATAGTCTGTGACTACAAGATAGTCCTTCCCTTGACATCCGAATAGGTCAGCGCCTACCTTCTGGTAAGGTCTGTCTGGTGCTGGGTGTGGCTTTAGTGGTTCTACCGGATTGCTTGCTCGATATTTCAGGCATATTGTGCAGTTTGACACCTCATTTGTCACATCTTGGTTGATTCGTGGCCAGTACATCACCTCTCGTGCTCTTTTCTTACACTTTTCGATTCCCAGATGTCCTCCATGGATCTTTTTTAACATCTCTTTTCTCAGACTCTTTGGGATAACTATTTTACTTCCTTTGTCGATGATGTCTTCGACCACTGATAGTTCCGCCCTGCAGTTCCAGTACTCTGCCATGTCAGGTGAGAAGTCTTGCTTCATGTTGGGCCATCCATCCAAGATGCTTTTTCTCAGTCATCTCATTGTTTCATCTTTGTTTGTCTCAGTATTTATGAACTCCATTTTTGCATCTGCTATGGGCAGTGCACTTGTGATCATGTCCACGTAGGCGTTCACTTTTTCATCCATTGTGGTGTTTGCAGGCTCACTTGGGTCAACAGATCTGGACAACGTGTCTGCTGTATACATCAGTTTACCCGGTGTGTACGCAACATTCAGTGTATAGCGTTGCAGCCTGATCATCATTCTTTGTATTCTAAGCGGACAGCTATTTAGTGGCTTTTGGAACAATGCAATCAAGGGCTTATGGTCAGCCTCTACACTGATTGCTTGTCCTGCCACAAACTGGTGAAATCTTTCACAGGCGTATGTGATGCTGAGCAGCTCCTTTTCTATTTGAGCAAATCGCGTCTCCGCGTCTGTCATTGAGCGCGATGCATGTGCAATAGGTTGCCAGTAGTCATATTGTTGCAGAAGAACGGCACCGAGCCCACTCTGTGATGCATCTAATGATATCTTGATGGGTCTCGCTGGGTCATAAAACCTCAGAACTAGTTCCTCTGTGAGCAGTTTCTTTAGATCGCTCCATGACTTCTCATGCTCATGATTCCATTCCCATTCTATGTTCTTTTCAGTTAGTCTTCTCAGTGGCGCCATCTTTTCTGAGAGGTTGGATATGAATTTACCCATGTAGTTGATCATTCCATTAAACCTCTGCACGTCCTTTTTGCATTGTGGCTTTGGCATATTCTCAATGGCAGACACCTTTCTGGGATCTGGTCTGATGCCCTCACTGCTAAGGATATCTCCCACGAATGTCAGTTCTGTCACCCCGAGCTGGCATTTCTCTCTATTCAGCTTCAGGTTTGTTTTCCTTGTTGCTTCCAGCACTTTTTTCAGTCTCTCGTCATGCTCAGTTCTCGTGTTTCCCCATATTATGATGTCATCCATTGATGTAGCAACTCCCTCCAGGTGCTCATAGATCATATGGATAGTTTTGTGATACACTTCAGGAGCTGAGGCAATGCCAAATGGTAACCTTAGGAATCTGTATCTGCCAAATGGACTGTTGAACGTGCACAGTCTTGAACTTGCTTCGTCCAATTTCATCTGCCAAAATCCTGATGATGCATCTAACTTGTTGAAATGCTTTGCATTTGCAAACTGTGCCATGATTTCCTCACGTGTAGGAAGCTTGAAGTGCTCTCTCTTTATTGCTCTGTTTAGATCTCTTGGATCCAGGCAAATTCTGAGCTTTCCATTCTTTTTGTCCACTACGACGAGGGAACTCACCCACTCAGTTGGCTCATCTATCTTCCGAATAACGTTCAGGCTTTCCATCCTGTCCAACTCTGCCTTCAGTTGCTTTTGAAGAGCAAACGGGACATTTCTGCATGGATGTATGACCGGTGTCATACTTTTATCTACTCTGATTGTGTGTTCTCCTGGAATGCAGCCTAGACCCTTAAATAGGTCATTGTACTCTTTCATGAGTTCATCATAGACTGTCTCTCCTTCGCTTTCCACAATGAGGACTCTCTTTACCAGGCTCAGTCTCTCACAGGCTTTTAAACCTAGTATGGCTTGCACATCCTTTGGCACCACGATTAATGCTAGCGTGTGCTCTCTGTCCTTGTGTGTTACTTTGACAATGCATCTTCCTTTCACTGGTATATCAGTAACTGAGTATCCTGTCACTTTCACTTTTGTTCCATGTATCTTTGGTCTGGGTCTAATTTTCTTAAAATCAGTCTCTGATATCACATTAACTTGTGCTCCAGTATCCAATTTAAATGGAATGTATATGTCATTCACTTTTAGTGTCAACATCCAGTCTCTTTCTTCTTTTTTTGTTTTCAGACACAACATCTACATAGAACTCCTCTATGTCACTTTCATCTACTGCATGGACCTTGCTTTGTTGCATTTGGTTCTTACAGCAACGGGCATAATGGTTGTTCTTGTTGCAACTATTGCATGTTTTACCATATGCTGGACACTTTCTTGGTGGATGCTGTGTACCGCATCGACTACATGACTTTCGATTGTCCCTTTCATTTTTGTTCGCTGGCCATGCCTCTTTTTTCACATTGGCGCTCTTTTTGTTAACTGGTTCATGTCCGTTCATTCTCACTGCATCCACGTTGCAGCTATTGTCACTGAACAGCTCCTTTGCCTGCAACTTCACAGTCTCTGTAGCCCTACACAGTGCTATGGCTTTTCCCAGGTCTAGATCTTGCTCTCTTAGCAGTCTTTCCCTTAGACCATTATCTGGAATACCACACACCAGTCTGTCTTTTATCAGCGAGTCTGTCAGTCCCCCAAATTCACATGTTTTGCTTCAGTTTCTCAGTTCAGTCACATACTGATCAATAGTCTCACGCATTTTCTGTACACATGTGAAAAATCTGTGCCTCTCAAATGTCACGTTACGTTTAGGTATGCAGTAGGCCTCAAACTGTTCCATTATTTTATCTAGCTTCATTTTGTCTCCATTAGCAGCGAATGTGAAGTTATTATACACCTCCAGCGCTTCATCACCCACGACATGTATGAACAGTGACGATTTCCTTTCATTACTTTTCTCGTCAGCTCCGATTGCTGATAAATACAACCCCACACGTTGTTTGAACCTTCTCCAATTTTCAGCCACATTACCTATCAACTGAAGCGTCGCCGGTGGGAGTAAACCTTCCATTTTTCACTTCGTTAGCTATTCTCTAATGGTAAGTAACGATGTTCTCTTTTGGCTTGCTAATCTGTGGAGAGCTGATTTAACTTCAGATTTTTTATCTTCATCTCTTTCAATCCCTTCTGACGCCATGTATTGATTTCTTTGTGGGTTCAATGACGAGACATTTATGAAAGAAGATGTCTTTTAATCTAAGTCTGTTCAACTCTTTATACAGCATTTACAGGAGACACGATGCTAGTGATGCATCTAGAACGAAACTGAAACCAAACTCAACTGCCTTGCTTGTCTCGGTCACATGCCCTCTGCTGGTCAGGCACAAGCAATCAATACATGCAAACATGCTGTTAAGGCATCATAATCAAACAGGCAAATACCATCTCTATTTGCTGATATCATTACAAGCAGCAGTTCCTTCTTCTTCTTCCTTCCGATTGCTACCTGGGGGCCTTCAATTATACCTTCGTCGATAAACTCTTATCTGCCCGCCAAATCAGGTTAGTTCTTTGTTTTATTTTTGGCGGGCTAATTAAAATAATGGTAGCAATCTATACTGATGGGTTTTTAGATGGCGGGTAATTGCATCTACCGGCCCGAAAATTGACTCGTATTGTCCTGAAAGTCCTTGATGGGCTTGTCCAGTCTCGATGGATGTGTTTAATCTGTTTCTGATTATGTATGCAGACTGTTTGATGGCTTTAACTGTAGGCCTCATTGAATACAGAATTGCCTCTAATTCGGCCTAATACATAATCCACAGTTTGTCTGGGTCCCAAACCACAAAGTTCTTTTCACAGGAAACCTGCAGCCTTAGTTTCCATTTACCTCAAACTGCCTGGGCTACAGAATCCATTTTGGAGACCCATAGGCTTTCTGCCACGAGGCACGGACACCATCTTGGGTACCCTTTTTAATTTCAAAAGAAATGTCCACGCAGGGTGCCTTTTATCGATAATAACCTTTGGGGAAATGCACAAATTTTGCAAATCTTACATTCCTCCCTGTGATACTAAAACTTGCTTGAAGTATCATACTATCCAAGATGAGCAAAATTTTTCTGACCCTCCATAGTCAGCCTTCCCCTGTAACTATCTATCTAATATGCCCACAACACATGCACTTCCCATTTTACGAAAATGTAGTGTACATCAGCATACAGAGAGTAAAACTACAGGCATTACACACACATCCAAGCATGGAGGGGGACCTGCACCCCTGCACCACTTGGTACACATATCTTTATTAAACCGCATCGCAAAAGAAAACAACAAAAGAAAAACTTTTAATAAAAAAACAAACACAAAGAAACAACACTTCTTCAATCGAAATAGAGGAAAAACTTAAACCGGCGTATCTTCCTCCACCTTTACATAATGTTCTTTCTGATTTCGGAATTCTGACCACCGACCTTTTCCCTTACACTGGATGCAAACTAAATACAGCACTATTCCTAACTGGCAAACCACGAGAATGTGGGAGATCAGCCTGATCCATGAAGAGACCTCTATATTATTAAAAAGGTTCCACCAGGGTGGAGTCACAAATACCAATATCTTAGTCCCTATCTCTACTGTTTTCTGCTCGAGAGTGTAGAAATGTTTCTGTGAAACTATAACAGCTTTTAGAATTTTGGTCAAATGTTCAGGGAGAGGGGGAATTTCATAGCCAAAGTGCACTACGTACTTCTGCAAGTTCGTAAAATTCTCCTTCACAGTGAGGTGAACAGTGAAGGGTTCAGGGATGGGGACAATTCTCTCCTGGGCTACTCGAACTTCTGCCTTGGGTTGAAAACAGAAACTGCTGTAACTAACCGGGCACCAGCTGTGCTGTCCGTGCTGGTAGTGGGACGCGCTGGTGGTGACACAGCATGTCCCGCCCCCTATATATGTTACCTGCGGGGGAATGTGGCCTTGTGCCATAGCCTCCATGGTACAATTTGTAGGCTTCGCGTCAGCAGCTCTGAACCCACACTGTGGTCTTGAGAAGGCATTGAAGTGCTGGGGCACAGGATTATGTGTGCTCCCCGGCTCCGGCACCCTGAGAGGTCAGTACCTGTCATAGCGTGCTCCCACTTAATGACGTAAGGCGGGACCACTGTGAACCGAATGTGTGCTCCCGCTTGAATGACTCCAATGTTCTCAAGCTTGTATACCGGGGCAGGTCAGGCTGTCATACCCATGACCGGCATCCTAACTACTACTCCCATGATTGTGTGGTTGAACCGCCCACAATCCACGGGGACTGGATAGGCTTCGGAGGCTAGCCGGAGTTGACACGGGCTCAATATATTCTCAAAAGGGTGGAGGGCTGCAAGGTGCTTGTTGCTAATCCAGGAGGGGACCAAACCTTTATTTAAATCCTCCAGGTTACTGCGGCCTTCGCCCAGTAACCACGCCCCACATAACACGCACACCTCATTCTGCGCAGCTTGGTCAGAAGCATTTCTGTCCTCCCTTATGAGAGCATTTACTGTCTTTGCATGCTTTTCCAACTCGGCTGTGATCTCTTTCAAATGGACCATCATGGCCTGGTCCTCATGCAACTCCGAGCCCACCACCTTGTTGTCATCCAGTAATATTCTTTTTAACTGTGATTTTAAACCGTTTATCTGGGTCTGCAGCTCTATGTCATCTAAGCTGTTGATGACAGAGGACCCAGTGTTAAACGCAGTAAAAACATAATTCCATACACCCCTTCTTTGTCTCCCTGGGTTATCCAAAAATTCCCAGCGTGTGGTGTAGAGTTTGGTCTTGTCCACGTGGGCAACATCGAACTCGTAAAATTTCCTGAACATGTCCTTTAATAGGGCTTGGTATAACTGCTCTGTTTCTTTGGGGCACCACTCCGGTAAATGTACCTCCGTGAGATTTAAAATCATGGAGGCTACCGTGTAGTGTACCCACTGGTACAGCATCTGATCGGTGGGGACTAGTACCAACCCACTCCCTGGTCCCTTGGTGGTGGTGGGGCAACCTTCCCTGGATAACCTCGCCGCCTGCGCCGTGGGCGGGGGCTAACGGGGGCGGGTTACCAGCTCAGTTGCATTGACTGGGATTGGGGAGAATGGGGCTGCACACGCCTCCAGGCTGGTGTCCCACCTTATCCCCTCCCCGGCGTCTTGCCACTGCTGGTGGAAAACAATGGATATGCCTGCGGGGCAGACCTTCTCTGACCCCCACATACAGATGTAAATCCCTTGGTCCGGTTCCCACCACTTGTCCCAACATACACTCAGTCCTCCATGAGTCCCGGTAATTGTCCGATGGGAGTTATTCCCCAGGTGCTCCCATTCGACTTTGGGGTTCATCATGTCCTTGCTCAACTTTCGCAGCCACCACCATCGGTCCAGTGGAATGTGTCTTTTGCATGTTAAACATATACGCTTTCCAACGGTGATGCTGACCCACGTGGAAACGACTCACACCCGGGGGTACAGGAGGGTGGCTTCTCCGTACGTGAATCCAGTTTGGCTGGAGTACTGAGACGAATTGGACCCCAACCATCCTGGCCACCTTCCCTCGTGGAAGTAGACAGCAGCCTCCTCTGCATCCCGTTCGCCGCTCCCATCGATCGCCAGGGGCACCTTGTCTCCCGAACACCCATAGATGTGGGAGTCTTGGACGTCTCCCCTCCTCTCCTTGCTCATCCCGATCAGGGCGAATAGGACCACGATCCAATCCAACCCGAACATCTTTCTGCAAAAAGATGTAAAAACATGCAGCCAGGTCCCAAAGAGATTCTCTGGCTTGGTGAGGCATGGTCGGGTCCCGCGACCTCGACCCAAATATACACAGTCTCGGCAGATTTCTTATTCAAACTACCCATCACCTTATTTAACCTAAGCTAAACACCCAAACTTAAGCCAAATAATTACACCTACTTAAAACTTAAACTTAACACTATAACTATGTACACCCACCGCCCGTCTCCGGGCGGCCAGGCTAATCCCTGGTCGGACTGCGGCTCGCCGCTACCCCCGGCGTGACCGCACCGTCCTTCATGGTTGGTCCCTCGCAGCCCGAGGCTGCTGGCTGAGGACCTCTGTCCTTGGACCTCTCCCTGGCTCGAGGGGCGGCCCTTGGGAACTGGAGGGCTGGTGACATGGCTTTCTCGGCTGGGGAGTCCGCGGGGACTTTCTGGGGGCTTTGGCAGGTGGGGCTTTCTTGGCCGCTGGGCCTTTTACCTGAACCGCTGCTCCCCCAGGCTTGACCCCTCCCGAACCTGGGCTGGGGGCAGGTAACTTTTCACAGCCTGCTGCTGCGAGCTGAGAGTCTCCGCCCTCGGGTCCCATGGCTGGGTCCTGTTGTGTATGTACCTTTAAGAGAAGAACTGATTCTATACTGCAGTACCGGCAGTGACCACCCCTGTGTATAAAGCCATAGCAGGCTTCTGTACTTCAGTCTTAAGTTAAATACCTGTTATTATTGTTCTTCTGCAGTCCGTGTATTATTTATACTCGGACACTACATTGGCGACGAACAGGTTCGAACTCACCTGCAGTACTGCATCACCTCACGGGGATCTTTCCCTGAGAAGAAGCTTTTGGAGGTCGAAGTCAGAACAACAGGCGTCGACCGCGGGCAACCGCCCAAGGATCCATCGGAGTTCGGAGAGTTGCAGGAGAGGCTGTGGAGAGCTGGGCTTCGCTCCCCAGTCAAGGTGTTCCAGCAAATCGTGCTGGTAGCAGGTAGTGCACTGACCCTTCCGGACTGCGGCGGGCTCGAGCTCGATTGACCGGCTCTGCAAAGGGGCCGCGCAGCGTCGTCGGGAGGAAAAGAGAGAGAGAGAGGGTGGAGCGCACAGGGCGCGGTCGGTGCTCAAGAACCGGGCAGCGTAGCGAAAATAAAACAAGGGGAAGGAAAAGTGAGGCGCGCCGAAGCCGCGGGTCGCCCCCATTACCCTGCAGAACGCTAGGAGCAGCGTGGCAGCAAGAGGAAGAAGGAAAAGCGCGGGAGGTGCCATTTTATTCCATTGGGGAAGAAGGAAAAGCGCGGGAGGTGCCATTTTAATCCATTGGTGAAGAAGAAAAAAAGCGCGGGAGGCGCCATTTTAAATCACCCAAGATGCCGAAAAGTGGCAGTATCACTGCTTTCGACAACGAGGTAGAAGACTGGACCACGTATTTGGAAAGAATTGAAGTGTACTGCAAGGCAAATGAGGTGGCCGATGGAAAGAAGGCGTCGGTATTATTAAATTTGATGGGCGCGAGAACGTACAGCCTATTGCGGAATTTAATTCCCCCAGCTAAACCAATGGAGAAAAGTTTTGAAGAGATTGTTAATATCTTACAAGAACACCTAAACCCTATACCGCTGCTGAGAGCAGAAATATTCAAGTTCCATTAAAAAAACCAGCACAAAGATGAGAGCAATGCTGACTATCTTACGGAACTACGCAAGTTATCGAAGCACTGCCAGTTTGGAGCAGGACTGGCAGACACCTTACGGGATAAGTTTGTCTGCGGGCTCCAGGGTGAAGGAACCCAGAAACGACTACTTTCGGAAAAGGACCTGATGCTAGAACAGGCTTTCAGCGTGGTAGTATCCTACGAAGCAGCAGCACGGGGAGCTGCGGAAATACAACAGAAACCATAAGAATACAGTGCTAACGAAATGGCGTATGGAGCAGAAAAGTGCTATCGCTGCGGCAGAACAACCCATGATCAGAAGGACTGCTGGTTTAAGGACAAAGTATGCAGGCAATGTGGGAAAATGGGACACATAGCAAGAGTCTGCAGGTCGGGAAAGAAAACCAACACTACAAGAACTACTAAGGAAAAGTACAAGAAAGTAAAGAAATTGACAGACAGTAGTTCGGAAGATCAGGAGAGTGATAAGGACTCCGGGAGCAGGAGACTAAGTTGTCTAAAGTTACACAACGTGATCGCAAAGGAGGATCACCGAACCATTTGGGTCACCCTCATGATAGCAGGATCCACAGTAAAGATGGAATTGGACACGGGATCAGCCCTAACTGTCATGAACGAATGAGACTATGAGCGGCTATTCTCACACATACCCTTGAAGGACACGTCCATTGTATTGAAGACATACACGGGGCAAAAAGTCAACCCCAGAGGAAAAATAAGGGTGCCAGTTGAATACAACGGCAAGGAAACACAGAAATTGTATCTATATATACTACCACATGGAGGGCCACCATTATTGGGACATGAATGGATCCGAAAAATACAATTGGATTGGCATTCCATTCAGGCGCTAACTGTGACTGATAAAAAAGATGATGACGTCACACCTGGCCGACTGTCAAAAATTCTAACTGACATGAAAGAGGTGTTCCAACAAGGACTTAGGACTCTAAAAGGAGTAACGGCAATGATAAAAATCGAAGATAACGCAAACCCAAAATTTTTTAAGACCTTACGCGATCCGCCCAGCCTTTGAAGCAGAGCTGGAGAGTCTGGAGCGTTCGGGTGTGCTGTCCAAGGTGGACTGGAGCGAGAGGGCCACACCCATCGTTCCTGTAATCAAGAAATCATTGAGCAGCACTCCTGGGGAACCGAAGAAGGTTCGCATCTGTGGGGACTTCAAGGTAACTGTGAACCCAGTCCTGCACACAGTACAATATCCACTTCCACGGAGAGAAGATATTTTCGCCTCACTATCTGGAGGGAAACGCTTTACAAAGATTGATCTGGCCCAAGCGTATCTACAAATGGTGGTGGAAGAAGCATCTAGGAAAAATCTCACGATAAACACTCACAATGGCCTTTACCAGTACAATCGACTGGTATTCGGGGTAGCATCAGCCCCAGCTATTTAGCAGAGGGCGATGGAACAAGTCCTGCAAGGGATCCCTGGGACCGAGTGTTATTTGGACGACATCCTGGTTACGGGCGAAAATGACAGTGAACACCTTGCCAACCTGGAGCAGGTGCTCACGAGATTACAGGAATATGGGCTACGAGCCAACTGCCCCAAATGCGAGTTCTTCAGGAGACAAATCTCATATTGTGGCCACATGATTGATGAGGAAGGGTTGCATAAGTCGCCGGACAAGATTGAGGCTGTAGTCAAGGCTCCAGCACCGGAAAATGTGTCGCAACTGAGGTCGTTCCTCGGGTTGGTGAACTACTACCATAAGTTCTTGCTGAATTTATCTACAATTCTGCACCCACTGAACGCCCTACTGCAAACTGGAGTAACATGGAAATGGAGTGATGAGTGTAAGCTTGCCTTTCAGAAATGTAAATGCCTAATCACTTCAAAAGAAGTATTGGCCCACTACAATCCAACACTACCGATTCGGTTAGCATGTGATGCGTCTCCCTACGGCATTGGAGCGGTGCTGGCACACAAATTCCTTGACGGTTCAGAGAGGCCAATAGCCTTTGCGTCGCGCTCGTTAACCTCAGCCGAGCGTAACTACGCCCAGATTGACAGGGAGACCCTCAGCCTGGTGTGGGGGGTGAAGAAGTTCAATCACTATCTGCACGGGCAGAAATTCACCCTACTGACTGATCATCAGCCCCTGGTCTCCATTTTTAACTCAAAGAAGGGTGTTCCGGTGATGACGGCGCAACGGCTGCAAAGATGGTCACTTTTTCTAGGGGCACATCAGTACGACATAGAGTACAAGGGTACGAAACAGCATGGAAACGCTGATGGGCTGTCGCGCCTACCGTTGCCTATGGTAGAGGAAGCACCTGCAATGGACCCTGTTGAGATATTCCATGCGACCATAGTCGAATGTCTACCTGTTACAAACTCAAGTATAGAGAAGGAAACCCGAAATGACCCGACACTCTCTCGGGTCTATGATTTGACGGTGAAGGGATGGCCAGCACGTGGCAACTCACTGTTGCCAGCATTCTCGCCAAGGAGAGAACAGCTGTCAGTGTGCCGGGGGACCTTGATGTGTGGATCCCGAGTGGTAATTCCACCCAAGTTGAGAGATAGAGTGCTCAATGAGCTTCATGAGGGTCATCTGGGAGGGGTAAAAATGAAGAGCCTAGCCAGGGCGTTTGTGTGGTGGCCGGGAATCGATAAAGAAATTGAGGATATGACCAAGAGATGCACAGGATGCCAGAAGGTCCAAAACGCTCCACCACAGGCCCCGCTACATCCATGGGAGTGGCCCTCATCGCCATGGCAACGGGTACACATTGATTTTGCTGGTCCATTTATGGACTCAATGTTCCTAATCGCTGTGGATGCCCATTCGAAATGGCCAGAGGTCATCAAAATGTCCTCCACCACCACGGAGAAAACTATTGCAGTCCTACGGACCATCTTCGCCAGGAATGGCTTGCCAGAACAGATTTGCTCCGACAATGGGCCACAGTTTGTGTCCGAGGATTTCCGGAGATTTCTGAGGAATAATGGGGTGAAACATTACACATCTGCCCCATATCATCCAGCCACAAATGGATTGGCTGAGAGGTTTGTTCAGACCTTTAAAAAGGCCATAAAGGCAATGTATAATGATGACATACCACTACAACAAAAGGTGGATAATTTCTTGTTTGCTTACCGGAATGCGACACATGCAGTCACCAACCAAGCTCCAGCCATAATGTTCTTCAACCGAAGGCTAAGATGTCGCCTGGATTTGCTCAAACCAAACATAAGACGAGATGGTGAGGATAAGCAATTCCAGCACATAAATGAGAAACCAACCAGGAGCTTCAAGATAGGGCAACCAGTCTTGGCCCGCGACTACCGAACAGCAAAATGGCAGCCAGGAATGATATGCACACAGCAGGGACCACTAATGTACACAGTGGACGTTGGAGAGAGCATCGTGAGATGCCATGCTGACCAGATTCTAGAGTCACAGGAACAAGCCAAACCCATACCACGAGCAGGTGCACCTGGTAATCAACCCGAAGTACAGATTGCGTCTACCTCAGAAGCAGTGGTATTGGAAGCTGACGAACCAAACAATGACAATGAACCAGAATCAACTCCGCCGCAAGAACAGGATACTCGAGAAAGGTGCTATCCAGTCAGAATCAGGAAGCCTCCTCAAAGACTGAACTTATAAATGATTATTTCAGTTGATGTATATAGTACCGAGAAAATTGTAATTGTAATTAGTTATTATTTAGTTGTTAAATGAATGTTATGTACTGTTTATCTAAAAGGGGAGGAATTGTTGTGCATGTACCTTTAAGAGAAGAACTGATTCTATACTGCAGTACCGGCAGTGACCACCCCTGTATATAAAGCCATAGCAGGCTTCGGTACTTCAGTCTTAAGTTGCCCTCTGTTCAGTAAATACCTGTTATTATTGTTCTCCTGCAGTCCGTGTATTATTTATACTCGGACACTACAGGTCCGGGGCGGGGTTTTTGACCTCAGGTCCCTCCCTCTTTACACCTGGGTTAGGGGCGGGGTTTTTGCCCTCAAGTCTCTCCCCCTCGTCTGGATCCCAGAAGAGTGGGGGCGTGTCCCAATCGATGGGCTGGATGGCCCCTCCCTTCAAACAAGCCACAGCGCCTGCCTGTGTGGTCTTTGAACTCGCTCGTGCTGCAGGCTGAGGATCTTTATCCTCAGACCTTACCCCAACTGGCTGTTTTCCCCTTTCAGGTAGGAACAGTTTGCACTGGTTGATGTGAAACCATTTCATACACCGGGGCATCTTCACGGCGTACACCATGGGGCTGGCTTTGTCTACAATACTGTGGTGCCCCATGTACAATGGCTCCAAACTACCTACTCGGGCATAGTTTCTTACCATGACCTGATCTCCTATCTCCTACTCGTGGTGCTTCCTTGGCTCGAGCAGCAATTGGTTGCTCCGATGCTGCCTTCCCATGTTCCCGGCCGCCTGCTCATGGGCCTGCTTCAGGTGCTCAAAAAGGTTTCGGGCAAACTTGTCCCGGTTTACCTCCCTGAGCTGACCCTCCGTGAGCACCGGATCTAGCACATGGGTGGGGTCCACATAACTCTGCCAGCCATCAGCTCGTACGGGGAGTACCCAGAGCTTTTAGACTGTCTGGCTCGGATCCCCATCAAAACCAACGGTAGGACTTCGGCCCATTTACGAGGCGAGCCCACTGTTTCCTTTCTTAACCTTTCCTTAAGTGTCCGGTTCATGCGCTCTACGATCCCCGATGACAGGGGGTTGTTGGCTATGTGCCATTTCCCCTCGATGCCCAGCAGCATCAGGGTGTTCTGCATCACCTGTTTGGTGAAGTGACTCCCTTGGTCGGACTCCACGAATTGTGGCAGTCCCCACCTCGAGAGCACTTCCCGGACTAGGATCCTGGCAGTACCCAGAGCTGTAGCAGTTCTGCAGGGAAAAGCCTCTACCCACTTGGTAAACACGTCCACCAGGAGTAGGCAGTATTTATAGCCTCCCTGGGCGGTGGGCAGGGGCCCGATGTAGTCGACTTGTATCGACTGCCACGGTCCCTCTACCTTCCTGACGTGTCCCATGGGGACCTTCCTTCTGCAGGGGTCAGGGTTGTTTGCAGCGCACACGAGACAACCTGCACAGAACTCGCGGATATCGTCCCTGAGTCCTGGCCACCATCCCGCCTGTTCCACCCGTTGCCAGGTAGTTTCAGGCCAGGGGTGTCCCGCTCCTGGACCCCCATGGCCAGCTGAAGGAATTCTCTCCGGTGCTGCTGCGGTACAACCCACTGCCCCCGCCGGAACAGCATACCCTCTTTGATGGAGAGAGTCGCTGTGCCGTACGGACCTTCTAATTCCTTTCCCTCAGTTATGGCGCTGAAGACTGCTTTGAGGGCGGGGCCTTGGGCTTGGACCGTCTTGAGGTCCGGGGTAACGCTACTCCTACATTCCCTTGGGTCACGTCCCTACCTCTGACCGCTGCCATGGGTCTGGATCCGAATGGGTCCCAGAAAATGCCTGTGCGGACACCCTCCTTGGCGAGCAAGTCAGCCTGCTGGTTGCCCTGACCGCGAGGTTCTGTGGAGGAATGGATCGTCACCTTGTGGCTGAAAACCTCTCCTTCCTCCCCCACGGCTGACAAGATTTTTTCCAGCAGGGGCTTTACTGTGAGGGGTCTCCTGTCCGCGGAGGTATATCCACGGCGGGACCAGATGGCCAGGTACTCCGCACACGAATTGCACGTAAACATACTCTCCGAGCAAATCGTGTAGGGGGTGGGGAAGATCTTGGGATGTGTAACAACGTACACCACCATGGACAGTTCAGCCTGCTGGGCGCTCATGGTGCTGGGGAGCTTGATCACCAGGGTGATGTTCGCCACTGGGTCGTAAACTCCACACCCCGTGAGACGCTTGCCAGCCAAGACCATGCTAAAACTGTCTACATAAATTTCGTGGCCTGTGGGATGTATCCCGGCCCGTAAACATATGTTCACTTCCCAAACCCATTCTATGGAACACCGATGGGCTGTTCCAGGATATACCATGTTGGCTGCGAGCTTTGGCTCACAGAGACCCTTCACCTTCAGATCCATCTGTGAAAGGAGCAAGGTCCAGCGGGCAATACGGGCACTGTTCACTGTCCCATCCTTGATCCTCCCGTCCAGGAGCATCTGGGTGGGTGTGTGATGGGTGAGGAGGGTGATTGGAGAGGTGCCTGTGAAGATCAAAGATCTTTTCACAGCCCAATGTGTGGCCAAAAGATGCCGTTCACAATTGGAATAGCTCCTTTCCACATCTGTGAGTATTCTGGAGGAGTAGACCACTGGCTGCAGCCGGCCGTGCCGCTCTTGGAGCAGCACAGCACTCAGGCTGTCCCCGCAGGCCGCTACCTCCAGGAAAAACTCTTTCCCCCCATCTATGGCTCCTAAAGCTGGCGCGGTCTGCAAGTCTTCCTTGAGCCTGACAAATGCTGCCTGGCAACCCTCATCCCACAACCACTCCACTCCCTTGTGTAGGAGTCAGAGCAGAGGGGCTGTGGTAGCTGCATAGTCCTTAATGAAGTCTCTACAGTACCCGGTGAGCCCCAGGAAAGATCTCACACCCATTACTGTGTTGGGGACCGGTAGTTCTTGCACCGCCTCCCTCCTAGCCTTATTTATGGCCCTTTCTCCAGCGCGCATGGTCAGACCGATCAATTTTACCTCCTGCTGGCCGATCTGTGCCTTCTTGGGATTCACCTTGAAACCCTTCTGTTGTAACAGCTCCAGCAGTTCGGCCAATAGTGGGCCATGCTCCTCTTTTGAATCAGTGAATAGGAGCAGGTCATCCACATATTGTACCAACTGTCCGGGCTGGCTAAAGTCCTTCAAACTGTCCGCCATGCACTGATGGAAGATGCTGGGGCTATTATGGAAGCCCTGAGGCAAGCAGTTCCACTTGTACTGTTGCCCTTTAAACGTAAAGGCAAACTTGTACTGATCTTCCCTCCTTACAGGGATGGACCAAAACCCATTGGAAATATCCAGCACCGTGCAAGTGGTCGGGAATGCTGGCATACTCCCGATCAGGTGGGCAACTGCTGCCACTGGGGGTGCACAGGCTGGGATGTTACTATTGAGCACCCGATAGTCCACCGTGGCCCTCCAGGAATTGTCCGGTTTTCTAACCGGCCACAACGGAGAGTTCACATGGGTGGCTATCGGCCTCAGAACTCCCTGCCGTACTAACGAGTACATGGCTGCTTCCATGTCCGGCTCTGCTTCCCTGGGGAAGTTATACTGTTTCTGTGGTCGGGCCATGGGGTCCCCGTCTACTCTGACCTCGAACCCTGTGACCCTCCCACAGTCGTGTTTGTGAGTGGCAAATGTGGCCAGGTGGGCCTGCACAAATGCCTGGAACTCTGGTGGGATGTTGCTGACCATGAGCCCAAGGTTATAATCCTCTTTGGGCTTCATGGTGCAGAGGGTCCCCTTCCCTTCCTTACCCGGGATAACTACAATCTCACCGTTCTTTACCTTTCCTGCCCCGCAGAGGCAGTGATTCCCTAAATCCACCAGGATCCCGTGACCTACGATAAAATCGGCCCCCAGGACCCCTTTTCCACCCTCCACTTCCCAATTCATCAGGACGCATGTCCACGTGGAGTGGAGCGGTCCTATCCGAATGGCGAGCGGGATGGAAACCGAGCCAGCTTGTTCCTTACCCGTGAACCCCGATAGACTGTATGGGACCCCGCTGGAGAGAGGTGAGGTGGTGGGGTTAGCTGAGTAGATCACGGTGCGTGATGCCCCGTGTACAACTGATAGCTCCCCGCTACCTTTTCCACCTCCATCTCCTTCATGGGTCTCCTCCATTCATCATATCGGAGCGAGCACAGATACGCAGGCTGTGCTGGCTCTCGTCACTATTGTGGGTGGGATGGGGCTGACGGGGTGATAGCACCGGTGGTGGCTGCTACTCTCCCCTGGCCAGTCAGTAAGGACCTCATGGCGTCCAAAAGCGACTCAACCTCTGCGGAAGGGGCCCCTACCCCTGTCTTTCGGGCCGGGGCTGTGGGATGCTTTCCCTTGTTATCCTTCCAAGGGTTCTTACACTCCTTCCACCAGTGACCATCCTTCCCACATTCGTAACAATTGGTCTTTGTGTTGGGAGGGTTACTCCCTTCCTGGTGCCACTCTTTCCTACCTGGGTTGTCTGAAACTACATAATGTAATCAAAATGGAGGATCACCAAACTATGTGGGTCACGCTCAAGATAGACGGAGCCCAAGTGAAAATGGAATTGGACACAGGATCAGCCCTAACAGTCATAAACCGAAGGGACTACAAGCGGCTATGCTCACATATACCCTTGAGAGATACAAAGATTGTCTTGAAGACGTACACGGGGCAAAAAGTCTATCCCAAAGGAAAAATAAGGGTGAACGTGATATACAACGGCAAGGAAACACCAAAAATGGATCTAGATGTATTGCCAGATGGAGGACCACCACGACTAGGACGTGAATGGATCCGGAAGATACAGTTAGATTGGCATTCCATACAGGCACTGATGGTAGAGGCCAAAAAGGGTGACGACGTCACACCTGGACGACTGTCAAAAATGCTAACTGATGCACAAGAAGTGTTCCAGGAGGGACTCGGAACACTAAAAGGCATAACAGCGACTATCAAAATAGAGGAAAATGCAAGCCCAAAGTTTTTTAAGGGCAGACCGGTGGCCTTATGCGATCCACCCAGCCGTCGAAGCAGAGCTGGAAGGTTTGCAACGTTCAGGAGTACTGTCCAAAGTGGACTGGAGCGAGTGGGCTACAGCCATCATTCCTGTAATGAAGAGGTCGTTGAGTAATACGCCTGGGGAACCAAAGAAGGTTCACATCTGTGGGGACTTTAAGGTGACAGTGAACCCACTCCTTCACACGGTACAATATCCGCTTCCGCGGATTGAAGATATTTTCGCCTCGCTATCTGGAGGAAAACGCTTCACTAAGATTGATCTGGCCCAGGCGTACCTGCAAATGGAGGTAGAAGAAGCCTCGAAACAATACATCACGATCAACACTCACAAAGGTCTCTACCAATACAACCGGCTGGTGTTCGGGGTAGCATCAGCTCCGGCTATTTGGCAAAGGGCAATGGATCAAGTCCTGCAAGGGATTCCAGGGACCCAGTGTTATTTGGACGACATCCTGGTCACGGGCGAAAATGAAAGTGATCACCTCGCCAACCTGGAGCAGGTGCTCACTAGATTGAAGGAATATGGGCTACGAGCTAATCGCCACAAATGCGAGTTTTTCCAGAAGCAGATCTCGTATTGTGGTCACGTTATTGATGAAGAGGGGTTACTTAAGTCCCCTGAAAAGATTGAGGCAGTAGTCAAGGCTCCAGCACCGGAAAATGTGTCACAACTGAGGTCGTTCCTCGGGCTGGTGAACTACTACCATAAGTTCTTACCAAATTTGTCTACAGTATTACACCCACTGAACACCCTACTGCAAACGGGGGTACCATGGAAGTGGAATGACGAATGTAAACGAGCTTTCCAGAAGTGCAAAGAATTGATCACATCAAAAGAGGTGTTGGCTCATTTCAACCCAGCACTACCAATTCGGTTGGCGTGTGATGCATCACCCTATGGTATTGGAGCGGTGCTGTTGCACAAATTCCCAGACGGGTTGGAGAGGCCAGTAGCCTTTGCGTCTCGGTCACTAACCTCAGCCGAGCGCAACTACGCCCAGATTGACAGGGAAGCCCTCAGCCTAGTATGGGGAGTGAAAAAGTTCAACCACTATCTGCACGGGCAGAAATTCCCCTTGCTGACTGACCACCAACCACTTGTCTCCATCTTTAATCCAAAGAAGGGCGTTCCGGTGATGACTGCGCAACGGCTACAAAGATGGTCCCTTTTTCTTGGGGCGAACCAATATGAAATAGAGTATAAGGGCACGAAACAGCATGGAAACGCTGATGGGCTATCACGCCTGCCACTGCCTACTGCGGCGGAAGTACCAGCAGTGGACCCTGTCGAAATATTTTATTCAACTATAATTGAACGCTTGCCAGTAACTAACGCGGATATAGAGAAGGAGACCCGAAATGATCCGACACTGTCTCGGGTATATGATTTGATGGTGAAGGGATGGCCTACACATGGCGACTCACTGTTGCCAGCATTCTCATCCAGAAGAGAACAGCTGTCAGTGTGCCAGGGGACATTGATGTGTTGATCCCGAGTGGTAATTCCACCCAAGTTAAGGGAGAGAGTGCTCAATGAGCTTCACAAAGGCCATCTGGGAGGGGTGAAAATGAAAAGCCTTGCTAGGTCTTATATGTGGTGGCCGGGAATCGATCAACAAATCGAGGACCTAACAAAGAGCTGCTCAGGATGCCAGAAGGTCCAAAATGCACCACCACATGCCCCTCTACACCCATGGGAGTGGCCCTCCTCTCCATGGCAACGGGTGCATATTGATTTTGCTGGTCCATTCATGGACTCAATGTTCTTAACAGCAGTGGATGCACACTCGAAATGGCCTGAGGTGATCAAAATGTCCTCCACCACTACGGAGAAAACGATTGCAGTCCTACGGACCATTTTTGCCAGGAACGGCTTGCCAGAACAGATTTGCTCTGATAACGGACCACAGTTTGTGTCCGAAGAGTTTCGGATATTTATGAGAAGGAATGGGTTAAGGCATTACACATCCACCCCGTATCATCCAGCCACAAATGGATTGGCTGAGAGGTTCGTACAAACCTTTAAAAAGGCCGTAAGGGCCATGTGCGATGACGACATTCCACTGCAGCATAAGTTGGACAATTTCCTGTTAGCCTACAGAAATGCGACACATGCAGTTACCAACCAGACCCCGGCCATGATGTTCTTTAACCGAAGGTTGAGATCTCGTCTGGATTTGCTCAGACCAAATGTACGAAGAAATGTTGAGAATAAGCAATTCCAGCACATCAATGAGAAGCCGACAAGGAGCTTCAATGTAGGACAACCAGTCTTGGCCCGCGACTACCGAACAGAGAAATGGCAACCAGGGACGATATGCACATGGCAGGGGCCACTAATGTACACAGTGGATGTTGGGGAGAACATTGTGAGACGCCATTTGGACCAGATCCTAGTGTCACAGGAACGCGTCAACCCCATGTCTCACGTACCTGGTGATGAACCCGACATACCGGTAGCATCTTCCCCAGAAACAGTAGCATCGGAAGCTGATGAACCAACCGACGACAGGGGGCCAGAATTGCCTCCGCACCAAGAACAAGACACTCCGGAAAGGCGCTATCCAGAAAGGATCAGGAAGCCGCCCCAAAGACTGAATCTATAAATGGACTATTTCAGTTAATGTGCATGTTAAAAGTGTTAACTGTTATTTGAATGTTATGGTACTGTTAATCTAAACGGGGAGGAATTGTAGTGTATGTACCTTTAAGAGAGAACTACTTTTACAGCTCCTGTATACTGTAGTACCGGCAGTGACCACACCTGTATATAAACCCTGAATAGGGATCTGTACTGTTAGTTTTTAGACTACCCTCATCCAGTAAACACCTGTTGATTGTTAATCTGCAGTCTCCGTCTATTTATTGAAGAACACCATACCTTAAGATTCACGGATTTAACACCGGCCACAACTGGTCTGCAAAAGCCTGCGGTGTCTCCCCTGAGAGCTGTACCATCTTCTCCACGCGGGAGAAAGGACTTCCCTCATCCATCCCCATGGCTTCCAGAACCGCGTCTCTAAGCTCCTTGTACCCGCTCTGTCCCCTCTTACACTCTTCATAGAGGGATTGGAGGAGATTACTCTCCATGGAGAATAGCAGCATCTTGGCCTTTTCAGCGTCATCGCAATCGTTGACGCTGGCGGCATGCTCTATTTCCCTGAAGTGGATTGAGGGGTCTCCTTTGGCGGAAAGCTTCAGGACGTGGTTGACCATAACCCTAAGCTGTTGGGTGTTAAATGTTAATACGAAGTGGTTTGGGAGGGGTCCCTCATCTTCGCCATTGGCGGGTGGGCCGAACCTCCGATGCCGTGCTGGGCACATCGGCTCCGGTTCTGACTTTTCGGGCGGGGGTTGCTCTACCTCCGCCTCCACCTCTGGCTCCACGCTGGGCTCCAACCCCCTTGCTGCCACACCTCACTGAAACTTGGTGCTATGTGTGGTGGTCGTGAGGTCTCCTCTCTTTCAACCGGGTCGTCCCTAGACACTACCGGTGACACTGGAACTGTTCTCCCCTCGTTCCCCATAAAATCTGCCTGACATGCCTTTGGGTTTATGAGGCATACCATGCCTTTTGCCTTCCGGAGGGCCCGGCTCAGATTTTCTATTTTCTCTCGGCAGGGGCTGTGGTCTGCCTCCTCAAACCACTGTTCATTAGCTAGCTTGTAAGCGGCTTTTACCTCCTGTACTTTCTCTTCCTGTTCCCTAATCTGCTTTGCCATGCGGGCGTTTTTCTCCCGCAACCTTGACTCATTTCCCTTGGCCTCGGTGACTTGACACCGTAGGTATTCCAACTGGGCCTTGTTTTCCCTTAATAGATGTACTCTTTCTTGGTTCAAAGCCTGCAGAGCTACTAACAACTTTTCCCCCGCAAGCGTCTTATCCTGGATCTCCAGGGCTGATTCCCTTAACTCGAATGCCAGTGCGGCAACGAGCCCGTCCAGAAGCTGGATCTGCTTTTTAAAGCACATCAGCCAAACTGTTTCTCTAAGGGCTTCTTATGTTCCTTTCCCTCTGTCCACTTGGCTGTTGCATCTACCGGATGCCCAACCTTTAACAGAGTGTCACGTGGGCTCCGGGTGCTGCAAGGGTGTTGTCCAGGTTCGAGTACCCCAAAGTTACAGTTTCTGTTTGGATACTTTACCTTGCAGGGATGATTCTTCGCCGACAGCTTGAGTTTGCATGAAGATAGTCGCAGGCCAGCTGAGGCTGAAGGCCCAATGATTCGAAGCCTACAATCAGTTGGCCTTCCCCGGGTGGTCCTCCTCCTCCTCCCCTCGTCGCGTCCCGCTTCGCTTGGCCTGAATTGCCCGTGTTCACCCGACCCGGTGTCGGGGCGAGTCCAGATGGAGTTGGAGAGGGCACGGGCAAAGGCCAGGGGGTAAGCGCGGGATGGGGGAAGAGCGGCAGCCACGAGGGCGAGGGGCCGAAGAACCGGGGAGCGGCAGTACCGACAGCAGCCGAGCAGCAGTTCCTTCTTCTTTTTCCTTCCAATTGCTACCTGGGGGCCTTCAATTATACCTTCGTCGAAAAACCCTTATCTGCCCGCCGAATCAGGTTAGTTCTTTGTTTTATTTTTGGCGGGCTAGTTAAAATAATGGTAGCAATCTATACTGACGGGTTTTTAGATGGCCGGTAATTGCATCTACCGGCCTGATAATTGACTCGTATTGTCCTGAAAGTCCTTGATGGGCTTGTCCAGCCTCAATGGATGTGTTTAATCTGTTTCTGATTATGTATGCAGACTGTTTGATGGCTTTAACTGTAGGCCTCAATGAATTCAGATCTGCCTCTAATTTGGCCTAATACATAATTCACAGTTTGTCTGAGTCCCAAACCACAAAGTTCTTTTCACAGGAAACCTGCAGCCTTAGTTTCGATTTACCTCAAACTGCCTGGGCTGCAGAATCCATTTTGGAGACCCGTAGGCTTTCTGCCACGTGGCACGGACGCCATCTTGGGTACCCTTTTTAATTTCAAAAGAAATGTCCACACAGGGTCCCTTTTATCGATAATAATCTTTGGGGAAATGCACAAATTTTGCGAATCTTACATTTCTCCCGTGTGGAGAAAACGATCCAGCTCTCAGGGGAAGCCCCGCAGGCTTTTTCGGGCCGGCTGTGGCCGGTGTACCGGAGGGCCTGCCGGGGGATGCCAGACCGGGCGTTCCTGAACGGGGATTCCCTGACGTATTGACTCCGTTGCCTGGTGGCAAACAGCTTGCCACAGATCCGGGCCAAGGCAGAAGCCTGGTTCGATCCCAAAAATCTCCAGACCACCGAACTCACGGTAATTAGGCAGCTCACTCTGGGTTACAAAAACGGTAGGGGTCCCGATGCACACACACCCAAGGCAAAGGTGCATGAGGTAAAACCCGGACCGGGTAGGAAAGAGTGGCACCAGGAAGGGAGTAACCCCGCCAACACCAAGATAATTCAATTCAATTCAATTTTATTTGTCATATATGCAGCAGACGTGTGTACTGCACAATGAAATGTTGATTTTTACGAGTCCTCCCGACATTGGAATAAATATGGCATAACAATGATAAAATACTAATAGAAATACAGTAATAATAAATAAAACAACAGTAATAAATAATAATAAATTATACATTCATGGGTCTTATGGCCTGGGGGTAGAAGCTGTTTCGAAACCTCCTGGTACGAGACCGTATGCTTCAGTATCTCTTACCGGACGGGAGCAGGGCGAAGAGGTTGTTGCTGGGGTGGCTCGCGTCTTTAATGATTCTCAGGGCCTTCCCCCGGCACACCTCGGGGTAGATATCCTAGACAGCAGGTAGTTTAATTCCTATACTATGTTGTGCAGCTTTCACCACCATCTGCAGAACCTTGCGGTCTGTGGCGGTGCAGTTGCCATACCAGGTAGTGATGCAGCCGGACAGGGTACTCTCGATGGTGGTGAGAATCTGGGGGGCCTTTCCAAATTTCTTCAGTCTCCTGAGGAAGAACAGGTGTTGGCATGCCTTCTTCGTTACGATGTCGATGTGATGGGACCACGTTAAGTCCTCTGTAATGAATACACCCAGGAATTTGAAGCTGCTGACCCTCTCCACCTCAGCCCCTTCGATGTAGATTGGGGTGTGTCCCTCCCCCTGCCGCTTCCTGTAGTCCACGATCATCTCCTTTGTTTTGCTGATGTTGAGGGAGAGGTTGTTGTACTTGCACCATTCTGCTAGTGCTCTTACCTCCTCCCTGTAGCCTGTCTCGTCGCCATCTGTGATCAGGCCTACAACGGTAGTGTCATCAGCAAACTTAATGATGGAGTTGGAGTTGTGCGTGGCCATGCAATCGTGAGTAAACAGGGAGTACAGAAGGGGGCTGAGCACACAACCCTGTGGAGCTCCCGTGTTCAGGATCAGTGTTGAGGAGGTGTTACTGCCTATTTTCACCACCTGGGGTCTGCCCGTCAGGAAGTCCAGGATCCAGTTGCATAGGGAGGTGTTAAGTCCTAGCTCACTGAGCTTGTTGACAAGCTTGGAGGGGAAAATGGTATTGAATGCTGAACTATAATCAATGAACAACATTCTCACATAGGTGTTCCTCTTATCCAGGTGTGATAAGGCAGTGTGCAGAACAGTGGCGATGGCATCACCCCTAGATCTTTTTGGGCAGTAAGCAAATTGGAGTGGGTCCAGTGTGTCAGTTAGTAAGGAGTTGATGTGGGTTTTGACCAGCCTCTCAAAGCACTTCATGATGACAGAAGTGAGTACTATGGGGCGGTAGTCGTTTAAACAGATTACTTTTGTTTTTTTTGGGGACTGGAATAACCGATGTCATCTTGAAGCAGGTGGGGACTACAGACTGGCACAGTGAATGGTTGAATATATCCATAAACATGGTTGCCAGCTGGTCAGCGCATGCTCTAAGGACACGCCCAGGTATTCCATCTGGACCGGGTGCTTTGTGGGTGTTCACTCTCTTAAAAGTCTTGCTCACGTCAGCCACGGAGATTGAGAAGACCCGGTCGTCCTGAGCCGCGGGCGCCCTTGTAACAGGCCAGTTGTTGTTGGCCTCAAACAGGGCATAAAAAGTGTTAAGCTCGTCTGGGAGAGAGGCATTGCTGGGCATGACACAGCTGGGTTTCCCTTTGTAGTCTGTAATAGATTGTAGTCCACTCCACATCCTTCGCGAATCTGAGCTATGATAGTGTGACTCCACTTTATCCGTGTATTGTTTTTTTGCATTTTTGATGGTTTTTCTTAGCTCGTACTTTGATTTCTTGCACTCATCTATGTCCCCAGAGTTGAATGCGATGGACCGTGCTTTTAGCATAGCACGGATATCACCATTTACTCATGGTTTCTGGTTGGGAAATGTTCGTACAACAATCCTCGGAACAACGTCATCTATGCACTTGTTTATGAAACTATGACTGAATCTGTATATGTGTTGATGTCATTGTCCGAGGCATTCCGGAACATATTCCAGTCAGTGGAATCAAAACAGTCTTGTAATATAGCGTCTGATTGATCCGACCACCGTTGTAGAGATCTCATCACAGGCTTTTCCTGTTTCAGTTTCTGCCTATAGGTGGGTTGCAGCAGGATGGAGTTGTGATCTGATTTGCCGAAGGGAGGGCGGGGGAGGGCCTTGTATCCATTCCAGAACGGAGTGTAAACGTAATCTAGTGTGTTCTTGGCTCGCATTGGGCAGGTGATATGCTGATGGTATTTAGGCAGTACTTTCTTCAGATTGGCTTTGTTGAAATCGCCAGCCACGATGAATGCAGCCTCTGGATGGGAAGTTTCAAGCCTGCTAATGGTCCCATACAGCTCGTTTAGTGCCTTATTTGCGTCGGCCTGTGGTGGAATATACACCGCTGTAATGATCATGGATGAGAACTCTCTCGGGAGGTAGAAGGGTCAGCATTTGATCATCAGGTGTTCAAGATCGGGTGAACAAGAAGATGTAAGTTGTTCCACGTCGGAACACCAAGAATTGTTGATCATAAAGCATACTCCACCCCCTCTATTCTTCCCCGAGTCCTTTGTTCGGTCTAGCCGGTGAATGTTGAATCCCTCTGGTTGAATGGCCGAACCCAGTATCGATGGATCAAGCCAAGTCTCAGTGAAAATCAAGACGTTGCAGTTCTTAATGTCTCGCTGGAAGGTGAGCCTCCCCCTGAGTTCGTCCAGCTTATTGTCCAGTGACTGCACATTCACCAGGAGAATAATCGGAAGTGGGGGGTGGTGTTCACGTCGCCTCAGCTTCACTAATGCACCTGCTCGTCTGCCCCGCTTGCGCCGTCGTCGCTTCCTGATCACAGGAATGAAGTCAGGTAAGCAGGTGGGAGGGTAGATGGTAGTAGCAGCAGAATCCCAGTTCGAAAAATCGGGGGTAGGTCCTATATCTCCGGACGATCTTATGTCCAGAAGTGATTGACGGTCGTAGCGGATAAGCGAAGAAACAGTACTTACAAAATTGTTTAATAATAACAATAAAATAATAAATAAAGTGGAAAGTTGTGGACGAGCTCGTAAAACAGCGGCTACCCTCATGAGCCATACAGGTCGGGTAAACAGTAGAATATTTTTAAAAAAACAACTAAACTACTAATACTAAAACTAGAATGCTAAATACTAAACAGTAGAATACTAAAAAACTAACAGTACGATATATTAAAATATAACATTAAATACATTAAATACAACATTAAAATACCAGTTGGGGAGGAGCTCGTAATACAGCAGCCATACAGGTCGGTTAAACAGTAGAATATTTAAAAGAAAACAACTAAATTACTAATACTAAAACTAGAGTGCTAAATACTAAACAGTAGAATACTAAGAACTAACAGTACGATATATTAAAATACAATATTAAATACATTAAATACATTAAATACAACATTAAAATACCAGTTGGGGAGGAGCTCGTAAAACAGCAGCCATACAGGTCAATTGTTACGGGTGTGGGAAGGATGGTCACTGGCGGAAGGAGTGCAAAAACCCTTGGAAAGATAACAAGGGAAAGCATCCCACAGCCCCAGTCCAAAAGGCAGGGGTAGGGACCCCTTCCGCAGAGGTCGAGTCACTTTTGGACGCCATGAGGTGCTTACTGACTGGCCAGTGGAGAGTAGCAGCCGCCACCGGTGCTCTCACCCCATCCAACCCACAGCCGTGACTAGAGCCAATGCAGCCTGTTTATCTGTGTTCTCTCCGATACGATGAGTGGAAAAGACCCCTTTTGGAGATGGAGGTGGAAAAGTTGACAAGGACCTATCTGTTAGACACGGGGGCATCGTGCACCGTGGTCTACTCAGCTAACCCTATCACCTCACCTCTCTCCAGCGGGGTCCCACACAGTCTATCGGGGTTCACGGGTAGGGAACAGGCCAGCTCGTTTTCCATCCCGCTCGCCATTCGGATAGGACCGCTCCGCTCCAAGTGGACCTGTGTCCTGATGAAATTGGACGTGGAGGGTGGAAGAGGGGTCCTGGGGGCCGATTTTATCGTAGGCCATGGGATCCTAGTGGATTTGAGGAATCACTGCCTTTGGGGGGCAGGTAAAGTAAAGAACGGAGAGATCGTAGTAATCCCGGGAAAGGAAGGGAAGGGGACCCTCTGCACCATGAAGCCCAAAGAGGATTATAACCTCGGGCTCATGGTCAGCAACACCCCACCAGAGTTCCAGGCATTTGTGCAGGCCCACCTGGCCACATTTGCCACTCACAAACACGACTGCGGGAGGGTCACAGGGTTTGAGGTCAGCGTAGACGGGGACCCCATGGCCCGACCACAGAAACAGTATAACTTCCCCAGGGAAGCAGAACCGGACATGGAAGCAGCCATGTCCTCGTTAGTGCAGCAGGGCGTTCTGAGACCGATAGCTACCCACGTGAATTCTCCGCTATGGCTGGACAGAAAGCCGGACAATTCCTGGAGGGCCACGGTGGACTATCGGGTGCTCAATAGTAACATCCCAGCCTGCGCACCCACAGTAGCAGCAGTTGCCGACCTCATCGGGAGTATTCCAGCATCCGCGACCACTTTCACGGTGCTGGATATTTCAAATGGGTTTTGGTCCATCCCCGTAAGGAGGGAGGATCAGTACAAGTTTGCCTTTACGTTTAAAGGACAACAGTACATGTGGAACTGTTTGCCTCAGGGCTTCCACAACAGCCCCAGCATTTTCCATCAGTGCATGGCCAACAGTTTGAAGGATTTTAGCCAGCCCAGAGAGTTGGTTCAATACGCGGATGACCTGCTCCTGTTCACTGATTCAAAAGAGGAGCACGACCCACTATTGGCCGAACTGCTGGAGCTGTTAGGACAGAAGGGTTTCAAAGTAAATCCCAAGAAAGCGCAGATCGGCCAGCAGGAGGTGAAATTCCTCGGTCTGACCGTGCTCGCTGGAGAAAGGGCCATGGATAAGGCTAGGAGGGAGGCGGTACAAGGACTACCGGTCCCTAACACAGTAACGGGTGTGAGGTCATTTCTGGGGCTAGCCGGGTACTGTAGAGATTTCATTGAGGACTATGCGGCCACGGCAGCCCCTCTGCTCCGACTCATACACAAGGGAGTGGAGTGGGTTTGGGATGAGGGTTGCCAGGCAGCATTTGTCAGGCTCAAGAAAGACTTGCAGACCGCGCCAGCTCTAGGGGCCATAGATGGGGGGAAAGAGTTTTTCCTGGATGTAGCAGCCAGCGGGGACAGCCTGAGTGCTGTGCTGCTCCAAGGGCGGCACGGCCGGCTGCGGCTGGTGGTCTACTCCTCCAGGATACTCACTGATGTGGAAAGGAGCTATTCCAATTGTGAGCGGCACCTTTTGGCCACACCTTGGGCTGTGAAAAGATCATTGATCTTCACAGGCACCTCTCCCATCACCCTCCTCACCCATCACACACCCACCGAGATGCTTCTGGACGGGAGGATCAAGAATGGAACAGTGAGCAGTGACCGCATTGCTCGCTGGACCTTACTCCTCTCACAGATGGATCTGAAGGTGAAGGGTCTCTGTGAGCCAAAGCTCACAGCCAACCTGGTATACCCTGGCACAGCCCATCAGTGTTCCATTGAAGGGGTTTGGGAAGTAAACATGGGTTTACGGGCCGGGATACATCCCACAGGCTGCGAGATCTATGTAGACGGTTCCAGCACGGCATCTGCTGGCGAGCGTCTCACGGTGGGTGGAGTTTACGACCCAGAGGCAAACATTGCCCTGGCGATCAAGCTCACCAGCACCATGAGTGCCCAGCAGGCTGAACTCTCCACGGTGGTGTACGTTGTTACACACCCCGAAATCTTCCCCAACCCATACACGATTTGCTCGGACAGCATGTTCACGTGCAATTCGTGTACGGATTGCCTAGCCATCTGGTCTCACCGCGGATACACCTCCGATGATGGGAGACGCCTCACAGTAAAGCCCCTGCTGGAAAAGATCCTGGCAGCAGTGGGGGAGGAAGGGGAGGTTTTCATTCACAAGGTGAAGGCCCATTCCTTCACAGAACCCCACGGCCAAGGCAACCAGCAGGCTGACTTGCTCGCCAAGGAGGGTGCCCGCACAGGCACTTTCTGGGACCCATTTGGGTCCAGACCCATGGCAGCGGTCAGAAGTAGGGATGGGACCCAAGGGAATGTGGGGGTAGCGTTAGCCCCGGACCTTAAGATGGTCCAAGCCCAAGACCCCGTCCTAAAGGCAGTCCTCAGCGCAGTCGCTGAGGGAAAGGGAATGGAAGGTCCGTACGGCACAGCGACTCTCTCATTTAAAGTTTGTATGCTGTTCCGGGGGGAACAGTGGGTTGTGCCGCAGTAGCACCAGAGGGACTTCCTTCAACTGGCCCATGAGGGTCCAGGACTGGGACACCCCGGGCCTGAGACCACCTGGCAGCGGGTGGAACAGGCGGGATGGTAGCCGGGACTCAGGGACGATGTCCGCAAGTTCTGTGCAGGCTGTCTTGTGTGCGCTGAGAACAACCCTGACCCCCACAAAGGGAAGGTCCCTATGGGACACATCAGGAGGGTAGAGGGACCATGGCAGTCGATACAAGTCGACTACATCGGGCCCCTGCCCACCGCCCAGGGAGGCTATAAGTACTGCCTAGTCCTGGTGGACATGTTCACCAAGTGGGTAGAGGCTTTTCCCTGCAAGACAGTCACAGCTCTGGGTATGCCAGGATCCTCGTCCGGGAAGTGTTCTCGTGGTGGGGACTACCACAGTTGGTGTAGTCCGACCAAGGGAGTCACTTCACCGGGAAGGTGATGCAGAACACCCTTGTGCTGCTCGGCATCGAAGGGAAATGGCACGTGGCCCACAACCCGCAGTCATCAGGGATCGTGGAGCGTATGAATCGGACCCTCAAAGAAAGGTTAGGAAAGGAGACGGTGGACTCGCCACGTAAATGGGCCGAGGTTCTACCATTGGTTTTGATGGGGATCCGGGCCAGCCAGTCTAAAAGCACGGGTTATTCCCCGTACGAGCTAATGACTGGCTGGGTTATGCGGACCCCCACCCATGTACTAGCCCCGGTGCTCACGGAGGGTCAGCTCAGAGAGGTCAACCGGGAGAGGTTCGCTCGAAACCTCTTTGAGCAGCTGAAGCAGGTCCATGAGCATGCGGCTGGGAACTTGGGAAGGCAGCATCGGAGTAACCGATTGCTGCTCGAGCCGAGAAAGTACTATGAGTGGGAGGTAGGAGATCAGGTCATGGTAAGAAACTATGCCCGAGTAGGGAGTTTGGAGCCATTGTACATGGGGCCCTACAGTATTGTAGATAAAGCCAGCCCCATGCTTTACGCTGTAAAGATGCCCCGGCGTACAAAATGGCTTCATATCAACCAGTGTAAGCTGTTCATGCCTGAAAGGGGAAAACAGCCAGTTGGAAAAAGGTCTGAGAATAAAGATCCTCAGCCTGCAGCAGGAGCGAGTTCACAGACTGCACAGGCAGGCGCTGTGGCTTGCTTAAAGGGAGAGGCCATCCCGCCCATCGATTGGGACACTCCCCCACTCTTCTGGGATCCAGATGAGGGGGAGGGACCTGAGGGCGAAAACCCCGCCCCTACCCCATGTGTAGAGAGGGAGGGACCTGAGGTCGAAAACTCCGCCCCGGACCCAGCCATGGGACCTGGGGGCGGAGACTCTCAGCTCGCAGCGGAAGGCTGCAAAAAGTTACCTGCCCCCAGCCCAGGTTCGGGAGGGGTCAAGCCTGAGGGAGCAGCAGTTCGGGTTAAAGGCCCACCAGCCAAGAAAGCCTCACCCGTCAAGGCCCCCAGAAGGTCCCCATGGACTCCCCAGCCGAGAAAGCCATGGTCATCCGTGTTGTGTATGTAACCTGTTCCACCTTAAGAGAGCTTAAGCCTGTTCCACCTTAAGAGATGTACTACTTTCTCAGGCTGCTGTAGACGTAATACCGGGGGTGAACACACCGGTATATAAGCACTGTGCAGTAATCTTGTATTCAGTATAGTCCCTACCTCCAACCAGTAAAGACCTGTTGAGTTATACGTTTAAGTCTTTGTGTTAATTGTTCAATACAATACACATACTTAACACTGGCGACGAGTCAGGTTCTTACCCTGCGGCAGTTATTCCACGGCGGTTGAAGAGAGGTTTCAAACCTCACCACTCACCACCCCACTGGAAGCGACAGGCATTAGGACCCTGAAGCCTCCATCAGCTTGTGAACCGGAGTAGAAGACAGGACTGGGGAAGAGAGGTACAGGGCGATAGCGATCGGCAGATAAGGGCCGGGCCGCTTTGAAGTGAGGGGCGCAGCCGGGCCATCGATCGCATCCGCTGATAAGGGCCGGGCCGCTTTCAAGTGCGAGGCGCAGCCGGGCCATCGATCGAAATCCCTGATAAGGGCCGCACTCGGGCTGAAAGGCGCGGCGGCTGCAGAAGCTCAAGGTGCGAGAGCCGCGGTGCACAGCGCGGGCTATCGATCGCGGCGAAGATAAGGGCGGCACTCGGGGGCTGAAGGGAGACGGCGTCGGGGGACGGGTGAAGGCCGCCAAGCGCGGGAAAACCGCCATTTTGTGGGCGGAGGATGACGGCAAGAGCGGGAAGCCGCCATCTTGGATAGCAGTAAAAAAAAAAAAATTCTGAGAAATTGCAAATCTGATAAAGTACTACAATGCCTAAACACGGGAATATTAGCAACTTTGATAGTGACATCGAAGATTGGGCCATATATGTTGAACGAGTTAAAAATTATTGTAAGGCCAATAAAATTCGTGAGGCTGATAAAGCACTAACATTATTAAATTTAATGGGTGCGAAGACATACGGGCAATTGAAACACCTGTTATCACCAGATGAACCGGCGGATAAGACGTTCGATGAGATTGTTACTGTCCTGAAAGATCATCTAAACCCCACGCCGCTGATGCTAGCGGAACGATTTAAATTTTACGACAGAAGGCAGCTACAGCATGAAAGCAATGCTGAATATTTGCTGGAATTGCGTAAATTAGCGAAATATTGCCAGTTTCGAACGGGACTGACAGATGCACTACGAGACAAATTTGTGTGTGGTTTATTTAAACAGGATACACAAAAGCGACTGCTCGAGGAGAATGAGCTGACGCTTGAGAAGGCGGTCACTATGGCAGCAGCACACGAAGCCGCAGCGAGAGGCACGGCAGTAATGCAGCTACGGTCACCGGAGCTCAGTGCACACAAATTGGGTGTGAGTTCTGTTAAATGTTATCGTTGTGGAAAGACAACGCATGATCAGAACCAGTGTTGGTTTAAAAACCAAGAATGTAGAACTTGTGGTAGGCTTGGACATATAGCTAGAGTATGCAGGTCAGGGGAGAAGACCAGCAACAAGAAGTCACCGCAAGGGAAATACGCAAAGGTACACAAGGTGGCCGAACAGGAGTCCGATTCAGACGCAAGCAGTATTGAACTGGCTAGCTTAAGGGTACTCAACGTTGGTAAGGGTGCAGACCTCCAGACAATTTGGGTTACTCTTCAGATAGAAGGAGTCCAAGTAAAAATGGAATTGGACACTGGATCGGCATTGTCGGTCATGAATAAGAAAGATTACAGAAGGTTATTCCAACATATTCCCCTACAGGATACGGAGATTATATTGACAACCTACACGGGGCAGAGAGTGTACCCCATCGGGAAAATAAAGGTTGCAGTGGCCAACAAGGGCGAAGGAAGTCAAATAATGGACTTATATGTGCTACCGGAGGGAGGTCCACCACTACTAGGCCGGGAGTGGTTTAGAAACATAAATATGGACTGGCATTCGCTAAAAGCCATAAAGAGTGAGAACTCGGTGCAGATAATCAGCCCAGACTCTAGAACTGATGATGGTAAGACCAACCCATGTGCAAAAGACAAAGTTTCAGCACAGAATTCCACTGAGCAACAACAACATAGTTTAACAGAGAATTCTGAGTCTGTCAACTCTACTGATATGCACATTTTTGAGGGACACTGGGCTCGAACTCAACTCCATTTCAAACTACAACAGCAATTAGAACAAATGATTCGCCGTTTTGAGCAAGAGATGAATGAAATAAAAAAGTTCTTTGTTACAGAGTGGGAGAATCTGGAAAGGCAACAGAAGCAACTGATGGAGAAAATGGAGCAGGAGCACACCAACCATCTGCGCGAGGAGGCCGAACGAATCAAAGCTGATTCAGGTTCTGAAGGTGCGTGCCATAATCTGGTGTCAGAAGAGTTAACGGTCAGCCAACTCCTTCATATGCTGAGGGACAAGACTCTGAAATGGGAAAAACTTGAACACGAGCTGCGATCTTCAAAGGAAAAGGGTTCGGAGCTCTCAAAAGTCATTGAGATGGCTGATGTGACGACACAGACTGAAACGACTGCAACAGAGCAGCCATTGGATGCCAAAAGTACGCTGACTCACGTCAATGTAGAACAACAGACCGCTGAAACAGCTGCTCCGGTAGAGGGACTGCATAGTCCGAGCAATCAATCTCCAAAGGAAGTTGAAGTATTAAAATCACAAATGAGGTCACTAGTAAACGACTTGCTGAAAGCCCAGAAAAAGCTGGATGCAGAGGTACACATGAAGAAGTCTCTTCAGGAAAGATGTCTGGATTTGGAACAAGAGCTGGCTAACGTCCAGCTGGGTATGGAGGAAATAGACGGCCCTCTCGCTGGCCTAGCTCAGGACGACACCGAATATTACCATGACCTGTCGGACGACTCCGAATATTACGATGTCCTGTCCTGCCCAGCTTGTAACTTCGACCCCCAAAGTGCAGAAATCATGGAGGAGCACCAAAAGTCTACGGAACATCGGAAGAAGGTGGCTCTACTACGGGAAGTAAGAGAGATAGAGAAGGAACAGCAGTCAGATAGCGTCCAGTTGGGTAAGGAAGAAGTAGAAGGGCCTCTCGACCTGTTGAGTGATAGTGAATACTATGAGGATGTGGTATGCCCAAATTGTGATGGAAACTCCCAAAGTGCTGAAATCCGGAGGAAGCACTTAAGGTCTAAAGAACATAGAGAGTTGGTAGCATTACAGCTGTCCGCCGAGAAGATGGGAACGACAAGAGTTGTAAAAAGGCAGAAAAGAAAAAGAAGAGGCCGAAAATAATAATTGTTTAAAATATTGTTACTTCTACTACCTCCGGCCGAACACTACGAAAAGATGCTGTCTGGAACGAATTAAGATCAGAGACTGAATTTACGAACTGTTCCCACAGAGACTGAACCTGTAAACTGTTCCCACTAAGAGTATGTTGCAACTGTTCGTAGAGATTGAATCTGTGAACTGTTTTCCGCAGAGACTGAATCTGTGATATGTTACGTTAAACATGAAGTTACATATGTATATATGTTATTACGTTATGTTAAATGGGGGGATGACTATAAAGCTAAGAAGGGAGGAGTGTTGTGTATGTAACCTGTTCCACCTTAAGAGAGCTTAAGCCTGTTCCACCTTAAGAGATGTACTACTTTCTCAGGCTGCTGTAGACGTAATACCGGGGGTGAACACACCGGTATATAAGCACTGTGCAGTAATCTTGTATTCAGTATAGTCCCTACCTCCAACCAGTAAAGACCTGTTGAGTTATACGTTTAAGTCTTTGTGTTAATTGTTCAATACAATACACATACTTAACAATCCGCCCTCCAGTTACCAAGGGCCGCTCCTCGAGTCAGGGAAGGGTACAAGGACAGAGGTCCTCAGCCAGCAGCCACGGGTTGCAAGGGACCAACAGGGAAGGACGGTGCTGTCAACCGGGGTGGCGGTGAGCCGCAGTCCGACCAGGGATTAGCCTGGTTGCCAGGAGACGGGCAGCAGATGTATATAGTTTTAGTTTAAGTTTGCGTTTATTGTTGAGTAATTATTTAGCTTAAGTTTGGGTGTTTTTGATTTAAGTTAAATAAGGTGATGGGTAGTTTTAAGTAAGTAATCTGCTAAGAGTGCGTATATTTGGGGTCGATGTCGCGGGACCCGACCATGCTTCACCAAGCCAGAGAATCTCTTGGGGACCTGGCTGCATGTTTTTGTATCTTTTGCAGAAAAGATTTTCGGGATGGAATGTATCGTGATCCTATTCGCCCTGATCAGGATGAATGTAGAGAGGAGGCGCGACGTCCAAGACTCCCACATCTACGGGTGCTCGGGAGACAAGGCGCCCACAGCGATCGATGGGAGCGGTGAACGGGATGCAGCGGAGACCGCCGTCTACTTCCACGAGGGAAGGTGGCCAGGATGGCTGGGGTCCAATTCATCTCAGTACTCCAGCCAAACCGGATTCACGTACGGGGAAGCCTCCCTGCTGTGCCCCAGGGTACGAGTCATTACCACGAGGGTCAGCGCCACCATTGGAAAGTGAATATGTTTAATGTGTAAAGGACACATTCCACTGGATAGATGGTGGTGGCTCAGGAAGCTGAGCAAGGTCATGAGGAACCCCAAAGTCGAGTGGGAACAGTTGGGGAACAACACCCATCGGACGATCACAGGGGCTCATGGAGGATTGAGCATGTGTTGGGACAAGTGGTGGGAACCGGATCACGGGAATTATATCTGTCTGTGGGGGTCAGAGGAGGTCTGCCCCGCAGGCATATCCATCGTTTTCCACCGGCAGTGGCACGACACCGGGAAGGGGATAAGCAGGAAGTTGTGCACGGTTCCTTACTCCCCGATCCCATTCAATGCCACTGAGCTAGTAACCTGTCCCCGTTAGCCCCCGCCCACGGCGCAGGCGGCGAGGTTACCCAGAGAAGGTTGCCCCACCACCACCAAGGGACCAGGGAATGGGTTGGTACTAGTCCCCACTGATCAGATGCTGTACCAGGGGGTACACTACGCGGTAGCCTCCGTGATTTTAAATCTCACCAAAGTACATTTGCCGGAGTAGTGCCCCAAGGAAACAAAGCAGTTGTACCAGGCCCTATTAAAGGACATGTTCAAGAAGATTTACGAGTTCGATTTTGCCCACGTGGACAAAACCGAACTCTACACCACACACCGGGAGTTTTTGGGTAATGCAGGGAGGCAAAGGAGGGGAGTATGGAATGATGCTTTTACTGCGTTTAATACTGGGTCCACTGTCATCAACAGCTTGGATGACATAGAGCTGCAGACCCAGATAAACGGTTTTAAAACACAGTTAAAGCAGATATTACTGGATGAGAACAAGGTAGTGGGCTCGGAGTTGCATGAGGACCAGGCCATGATGGTCCATTTAAAGGAGATCATAGCAGAGTTGGAAAAGCACGCAAAGACGGTAAATGCTCTCACAAGGGAGGACAGAAATGCTTCTGACCAGGCTGCGCAGAATGAGGTGTGCGTGTTATACGGGGCGTGGTTACTGGGCAAGGACCGCAGTAATCTGGAGGATTTAAAACAGGGTTTGGTCCCCTCTTGGATTAGCAACAAGCACCTCGCAGCCCTCCACCCTTTTGAGAATGCATTAAGCCCATGCCAACTCCGGCTAGCCTCCGAAGCCTATCCAGTCCCCGTGGATTGTGGGCAGTCCAACCACACAATCATGGGAGTAGTAGTTAGGATGCAGGTCATGGGTAGGACGGCCCGACCCGCACCGGTATACAGGGTGGAGAACATTGGAGTCATTCAAGGGGGTGCACACATTCGTTTCACAGCGGTCCCGCCTTACGTCATTAAGTGGGAGCACGCTATGACAGGTACTGACCACTCAGGGTGCCGGAGCCGGGGAGCACACATAATCCTGTGTCCCCAGCACTTGAATGCCTTTTCAAAACCGCAGTGTGGGTTCAGAGCTGCTGGCGCGAAACCTATAAATTGCACCATGGAGGCAATGGCACAAGGCCATCTTCCCCTGCAGGCAACATATATAGGAGGTGGGACATATTGTGTCACCACCGGCACATCCCACTACCAGCATGGACAGCATAGCTGGTGTCCGGTCAGTGAAAGCAGTTTCTGTTTTAAACCCGAGGCAGAAGCTCAAGTGGCCCAGGAGCGAATTGTCCCCATTCCTGTACTCTCCACTGTTCACCTCACTGTGAAGGAGGAATTTTACGGATTTGCAAAATTACATAGCCCACTTTGGCTACGAAATTCCCCCTCTCCCTGAACACCTTACCAAAATACTCAAAGCCATTATAGTTATGCAGAAACATTTTTACACTCTCGAGCAGAAAACAGTAGAGATAGGGACTAAGATATTGGATATTGTGATTCCACCCTGGTGGGACATTTTCAATAATATAGAGGTCCCTTTGTGGATCAGGCTGGCTTCCCATATTCTCGTGGTTTGCCAGTTAGGGATAGTGCTGTATTTAGTTTGTATTCAGTGTAAGGGAAAAGGTCAGTGGTCAGAATTCTAAAACCAGAGGATCTGGAAGGAACATTATGTAAAAGTAGAGGGAGATACGCCCGTTTGAGGCCTTTTCCTTGTATTTTGTTTAAAGGTTGTTCTTTGTGTTTGTTATTTTTAATAAAAGGTTTTTCTGTTGTTTTTTTCGCGACGCGGTTAATAAAGATGTATGTGTACCAAGTGGTGCAGGGGTGTTGGACTCCTCCATGCTTAGATGTGTGTATAGTCTGTAATTTTACTCTCTGTATGCTGATGTACTCTACATTTTCACGGAATGGGAAGTGCATGTGTCGTGGGTATATTAGATAGGTAATTACAGGGGAAGGTTGACTATGGATGGTCAGAAATTTTTTGCTCACCTTGAAAGAATGATACTTCAAGCAAGTTTTAGTATTACAGGGGGAATGTAAGATTCCCAAAATGTCTACATTTTCCCGAAGGTTGTTAATCAGAAAAGGGACCCTGCATGGACATTTTAATGAAAAAGGGTACCCAAAATGGCATCTGCGCCTCGTGGCAGAATGCCTGTGAGATTTTAAAACTTAGACTCTGCAACGCAGGCAGCTTGTGGAGAGATCAAAACCAAAGCTGCAGTTTCTGCGAAGAGAGACTTTGTATTTTGAAACCAGACAGGACTTTGAATTATGTATTAGATCGAATGGGAGACAAATCTAAATTCAGTTAGGCCTATAGTTAAGGCCACCAAGCAGTTTACATATATAATCGACAACAGATTAAGGAAGCCATCGAGGCTGGACAGGCCCATCAAGGAACATTCATGACAAAACAAGTCAATTATCGGGCCAGTAGATGTGATTACCGGCCATCTAAAAGCAGTTAGTATAGATTGCCACCGTTATTTAAAATAGCCCGCCAAAATTAAGACAAAGGACTAACCTGATTTGGCGTGCAGATAAGGGTCTTTGAAAGAAGTATAATTGAAGGCCCCGGGTAGCAATCGCGCTCTGCCTGGTGTGCTCTGCTCTCTGCTCGGCTCTTCTGCCCCTCGCCCTCATGGCTGTCGCTCTTTCCCCGTCCCGCGCTTATCCCCTGGCCTTTGCCCGTGCCTTTCCCCACTCCATCTGGAAATCACCCAGGCACTGCATCGGGCGGACACGGACAATTCAGGCCAGGCGAGGCGGGACGCGACGAGGGGAGGAGGGAAGACCAACTGAAGAAGACCAACTGAGGAAGACCAACTGAGGAGATGGACTGAGGGTAGACTTCGAATCATCGGGCCTTCAGCCGCAGCTGACCTGCGATTATCTTCACACAAACTCAAACTGTCGGCTGACGAAGAAGAATCATCCCTGCAAGGTAAAGTGCCCAAGCAGAGACTTTAACTTTGGGGTACGTGTACCTGGACAACGCCCTTGCAGCACTCGGAGACCACGTGACGATGTCAGGCTCCAGAGAGCAACAAGAGCGAACCCCAAACTCCACCGCTGTTTTAAGTTCAGCAGACCCCTTTTGATTGGTGAGCATGAAGTTCTGACCCCTCATAGCTTAATCTAGTTAGGTATAGGGGGTGGGATAAGGATAAGGGGATTGTTAAGATAGTTGTTTTCCCTCGATGTGCCGTGTGTTCCCCATTCCCTGTATAAGTATAGTTATTCCTTTTTTTTGTAATTTGCCTGTAGAAGTGTACACTAGTAATTTTCCATAAGATTGTATTAATTTTCCTCTTCAATAAAATCTTGGTTTTTGTTTACATCCAACCACCTGTCTACTCGAGTCTTCTCTGTACTGCCGCCTTGTACCTAAGTCCAGTGTCTAGAACCCAGGGGCGTGGGAGCGATTCGAACTGCTCATAAACAGTCAGGGGCATAACTGACTGGGCACACGCGCCACCCCAAAGGCCACCCCCTACACCTCATAATTGCTCTTATTTAAGTTTAAAATTCTAGTCTTGGACCCACTCTTCTCTCTCTCAAACTGAATGTAAAATTCAATCATATTATGATCACTTCTTCACTATGAGGTCATTAATTAACCCTATCACGTTGCACAATACCAGGTCTAGTATAGCCTGCTCTCTGGTTGGCTCCAGAATGTGTGTTGTAAGAAACTATCCCGAAAACATTCCATGAACCCTTCATCTATGCCAACTTTGCCCATCTGATTTTTCAGTCTATATACAGATTAAAATCCCTCATGAACATTGCCGTACCCTTCTGACAAGCTCTCATTATTTCTTCCTTTATACTCCATCCTACCATGTGGTTACTGTTAGGGGGCCTGTACACCACTCCCACAAGTGACTTCCTGTATTTATTATTTCTCATCTCTACCCAAACTGCTTCTACATCCTGGTTTCCTGAACTTAGCTCATCCCTCTCTATTGTGCTAATACCATCATTAATTAACAGAGCCACCCCTCCACCTTTTCCTGCCTTCCTGTCCTTCCTAAATGTCATGTACCCTTCAATATTCAGGTCCCAATCTATGTCATCCTGCAGCCATGTTTCTGTAATGGCTATCAGATCATATTTATTTATTTCTATTTGCGCTATCAGTTCATCTGTTTTGTTTCGAATGCTACGTGCATTCAGATGCAGAGCCTTTAGATTTGTCCTTTTATTATTTTTGTAACCTCTAGTCTTATCTGTTGATTTACTCTTAGATTTGTACTCTCTATCCCTTCCTGTCACGGTCTGTTTATCAATTCCCATATTAATACCTTTCTCAATTGCCTTGTCTCTAATCTTTGAATCTTCCCAAATTTGATACCATGCCCCCAATATTTAGTTTAAAGCCCTCTCTACCGCCCTAGTTACACGACTCGCCAGAACACTGGTCCCAGCATGGTCAGGTGAAGTCCATCCCAACGATACAGATCCCGCTTTCCCCAGAGCTGGTACCAGTGCCCCAGGAATTGAAACTCATTTCTCCCACACCAGTCTTTGAGCCACGCATTCATCTCTCTAATTTTATCTAAATAGTGAGCTAGAGCGGCTGCAAAGCACGAGGCCTTGGCAATCGATTTAAAGGTAAGCGAGAGTGGCTGGAGAGCGCAAGACCTCAGGTGATTTAAAGGTGAGTGAGAGCGGCTGGAGAGCGTGAGACCTCGGGAGATTTAAATGGTGAGCTAGAGCGGCTAGAGAGCGTGAGACCTCGGGAGATTTAAATGGTGAGCGAGAGCGGCTGGAGAGCGTGAGACCTCGGGAGATTTAAATGGTGAGCGAGAGCGGCTGGAGAGCGTGAGACCTCGGGAGATTTAAATGGTGAGCGAGAGCGGCTGGAGAGCGCGAGACCTCGGGAGATTTAAATGGTGAGCGAGAGCGGCTGGAGAGCATGAGACCTCGGGAGATTTAAAGGTGAGCGAGAGCGGCTGGAGAGCGCGAGATCTTGGGAGACTTAAAGGTGAGCGAAAGTGGTGTAGGGGGTTGGCGTGCATCCAGTCAGCTTCACCTCTGACTATCTCTGAGTGGTTCGAATCGCTCCCACACCCCTGGGTTCTAGGCACCGGACTTAGGTACAGGCGGCGATACAGAAAATCGAGTAGACAAGTGGTTTGGTGCAAGAAAACCAAGACTTTATTAAAAGCAGAATAAAACACAATCTTGGTGGCCCAGAAATTAGGTTCGGGGGCTTGCCGTGCGTGCAAGCCCCCGATGTGCACTTACCCGGCGCGCTGACATTTCAATCCTGGCCTGCATTGCATTTCCTGTCACTGGCCTGCTTCAGGTCCTGCCGCGCTGTGCGTGCATGACCCAGCGGCGTACTTCGTGCGATGAGCCGGCTGGGATCACGTGAGCACTGGGCAACCAATGGGAGGTTGCAAAAGTTCATTCATGAGTTTGATAGTAAGAACTGTCAAACTCATGAAAACTCCTGGCCCCAAAACACTACTTAAACTTGAAAGAACATTTTAAAAAACATCGCACTACTTAAATGAACTATAAATAACTGTAAAAAACGATTTTAAACAATAATTTTAAATTTTGAAAAAAATTATTATATAAAAAATCGGGGCTAAAAATACACTTACCTTACTGTAAAGTCTTCAAAAATAATGAACCTGTGGAAAAATTTTCTAATTTTACTTAATAGAACACTTACCTGTTAAAAGTAAGTCCTTACGGCTGCTTTTTTCACGCGTAAAAAACGGAGTCTTTTCCCCATGGGCAACTCTTCAAAAAAAAGGGAAGTTCAGCGCGCATGCACTACCTGAAACCTCGCATGCATTCCGCCTCTTAACACCTTGGGTCAGAGGAGAGGAAATGCCGGTTTTCCTCGCATGCGCTGTGCATGCTGAAAACCGGCAATTCCTCCAGGCCCATGCGTGAGTACCCCATCCGTACTCACACGTTGGGACAGGAATTACTGGCCCAATGAGAATTACTGATATGAATACAGGCATAAACAATTATACTTATATGGGAATGGGGAACACACGGCACATCGAGGGAAACAAGTACATTAAAAATCCCCTTATCCTCATCCCACCCCCTATACCTAACTCGATTAAGCTTTGAGGGGCCAGGAATTCATGCTCACCAATCCGAAACCTGTTGCTTTAACTGGGTTGGTTTTGAGGTTCACTCTTTCTGTCCTTTGGGGTATCTCGTCGCCATGTGGTCACAGGGCGTGGCGCTGAAGTTATCTGTGTGAAGCACCCTCCTTTTCATCAGCTAACGTTGTCGTCGAGTCGCGATGGGTCTTCTTCTTCTTCTTCGGGTAGTTTGGTCGCTGACGGGTTTTTAAAACAGTTGGGGATCAGTTAGCGGTTTATACTGTCAAACTGATTTTACTACCCATGCTTCGAACGCCAGTTTATTTGTCATGGGCGCTGCTACGCATGCTTCGAACACAAACTTATTTTTCAATTGGGGTTTTACTGTCCATGCCTTTAGCGCCAACTTATTCTTCAAATGCCAGCTTATAACTAAGTGATTGTCCCCCAACGTGTCTTTCCGCTGCCCTTCACTGCTCTTATCGGTTTACCGTATTCTTTGTCTTGTCTCATCTCGTCTGCCCGTTTGTGGCCTGTGTGTCCTGTGTGTTTTCGAATCGGGTCCGTTCTCCTCCCGCGTTTGGCCCCGGTGTAATGGGCGTCCTTGGTGTTGAGTGGCGCGGGGAGCGAGAAGAGAGCCCGCCATGAGGCCAGGGCACGAGAATGAGAGGCAGCAGCAAGAGTCAAGAGCCAAAGATAAGAGAGCGATCGCCACTGATGGGCCTACAATTATACCCGTTCTTTGTTCCTTATCTGCGCGCCAAATCAGGTCAGTCCTTTGTCTAACTTTTGGTGGGCTCGTTTAAAATGATTACAGCCATTTACTTTAACGACTTCTGGAGTGGTTGTCTCCATGTTTGATGGCCTCGATGTCCTGGTTGTTTGTCATTTATGAAACTTAATTGTCCCCATCCTGACTTGATGGCTACTGTGAGCTGTTACCAATTAAATATGTGACAGGATCGGACAAAGTCAACATGGGTTTACAAAAGGTAAATCATGCTTGACTAATCCACTGGAATTTTTTGAGGATGTAACTGGTAAAATAGATAAGGGAGAACCAGTGGATGTGGTGTATTTGGACTTTCAGAAGGCTTTCGATAAGGTCCCACATAAGAGATTAGCGTGTAAAGTTAAGGCACATGGGATTGGGGGCAAGGTATTGACTTGGATAGAGAACTGGTTGGCAGACAGAAAGCAAAGAGTTGGAATAAATGGGTCTTTTTCCTAGTGGCAGGCAGTGACTAGTGGTGTACCGCAGGGATCGGTCCTTGGGCCCCAGCTATTCACAATATATATTAATGATCTGGACAAGCGAACTAGATGTAATATCTCCAAATTTGCAGATGACACAAAGCTGGGTGGGCATGTGCGCTGTGAGGAGGATGCCAAGAAACTCCAGGATGATTTGGACAGGTTGGGTGATTGGGCAGAAGCATGGCAGATGCAATATAACGTGGATAAATGTGAGGTTATCCACTTTGGTGGCAAAAACAGGAAGGCAGATTATTATCTGAAGGCAATAGATTGGGAGAAGGGGAAATGCAATGAGACCTGGGTGTCCTTGTGCACCAGTCGCTGAAGGTAAGCATGCAGGTGCAGCAGGCGGTTAAGAAGGCAAATGGCATGTTGGCCTTCATAGCGAGAGGGTTTGAGTACAGGAACAAGGATGTCTTGCTGCAGTTATACAGGGCCTTGGTGAGACCACATCTTGAGTATTGTGTGCAGATTTTGTCACCTTATCTGAGGAAGGATGTTCTTGCCATGGAAGGAGTTCAGCGAAGATTCACCAGGCTGATACCTGGGATGGCAGGAATGACGTTTGAGGAGAGATTGGGTCAATTGGGCTTGTACTCGCTGGAGTTTAGAAGAATGAGAGGGGATCTCACTGAAACTTATAAAATTCTGACAGGACTGGACAGACTAGATGCAGGAAGGATGTTCCCGATGGTCGGGGAGTCCAGAATCGGGGGTCACAGTCTAAGGATAAGGGGTAGGCCATTTAGGACAGAAATGAGGAGGAATTTCTTCGCCCAGAGATTGGTGAACCTGTGGAATTCTCTACCACAGAAGGCAGTAGAGGCCAATACATTAAATATATTCAAGAAGGAGTTGGATATATTTCTTAAGGCTAAAGGGATCAAGGGATATGGGGAGAAAGCAGGGACTGGGTACTGAATTTGGATGATCAGCCATGATCGCATTGAATGGTGGAGCAGGCTCGAGGGGCCGAATGGCCTACTCCTGCTCCTATCTTCAATGTTTCTATGTAAATATGCAGAAGCCTAATGGCCTCGAATTAGGCCCATTCTACCTCGATCTGTTTCAAGGTGAATGAATGCATATTCTGTGTTTGCTTTAGCTGTCTGGCTCCACAAAGTCTCTTCAGAGAATCACGCATTTTAAGTTTCATTTCAGGTTTGAAAAAGTGCCTGCCTTTTCTGCAGGGCCTTGCTTTTAAAATCCTGTACTTTCGGTCACGAGGTTGCAGAAGCCATTTTGGGTACATTCTTTTTAATAACTTGTCCATGCAGGGTCTCTTTATCCATAACTTTGGGGAATGTGGGAATTTTGAGAACCCTACACTCCCCCCTGTTGATACTAAACTCGCTTTAAGTATCATCCTGATAAGGTGAGCAAAATTTCTGACCCTCCACAGTCAATCTTCCCCTGCAATTATCTATCTAAGTTACCCACAACACATGCATTTCCCATTCTGTAAAAATGTAGTGTACATAAGCATACATAGAATAATTACAGTCGTTTACACACATCCAAGCATGGAGGGGTCCACCACCCCTGCACCACTTGGTACACATACATCTTTATTAAAACAACATGTTGAAAATCTTTACTAAAAACAACAAAACACAAAAAAAACAACAATATTTAATCCAAAATACAAAAAATTCAAACAGGTGTATCTCCCTCCGCCTTAACATAATGTTCCTTCCAGGACCTTTGGTTTCGGAATTCTAGTATTTGATCTTTTCCCTTGCACTGAGTGCATACTAGGTACAATACTATCCCCAGCTGGCAAACCATGAGGATGTGGGAAGCCAGTCTAATCCACAAAGGCACCTCTATATTGTTGAAAATGTCCCACCAGGGTGGGATCACAATGTCCAGTATCTTAGCCACTATCTCTACCGTTTTCTGCTCCAGAGTGTAGAAATGTTTCTGTGAGACTATTACTGCTTTGAGTATTTTGGTAAGGTGTTCTGGGAGAGGGGGAATTTCATAGCCGAAATGCGCTACATACTTTTGCAGGTTGGTAAAATTCTCCTTTACAGTGAGGTGAACAGTGGAGGGTTCAGGAATGGGGACAATTCGTTCCTGGGCCACTTGAACTTCTGCCTCGGATTTAAAGCAGAAACTGCTGTCACTTACCGGACACCAGCTATGCTTCCCATGCTAGTAGTGTGGTGCACCTGTGGTGACACAGTATGTCCCACCCCCTATATATGCTGCCTGTGGGGGAACATGGCTTTGTGCCATTGCCTCCATGGTACAATTTATAGGTTTTGTGCCAAAAGCTTTAAACCCGCACTGTGGTTTTGAATAGGCATTCAAGTGCTGGGGACACAGTATTATGTGTGCTCCCCGGCTCCGGCACCGCGAGAGGTCAGTACCTGTCATAGCGTGCTCCCACTTTATGACGTAAGGTGGGACCGCTGTGAAATGAATGTGTGCACCCCCATGAATGACTCCAATGTTCTCTACCCTGTATACCACGCGGATTGGGCTGTCCTACCCATGACCGGCATTCTCACTACTATAACCATGATGGTGTGGCTGGACCGCCCACAATCCACTGGGCCTCAGAAGCTAGCTGGAGTTGGCACCGGCTTAATGCATTCTCAAATGGATGGAGGGCTGCGAGGTGTTTGTTGCTGATCCAGGAGGGGACTAAACCCTGTTTTAAATCCTCCAGATTACTGCGGCCCTCGCCCAGCAGCCATGCTCCGTACAGTACGCACACCTCGTTCTCTGCAGCCTGGTCTGAAGCATTTCTGTCCTCTCTTTGAGGACATTTACAGTCTTTGCGTGCTGCTCCAGCTCAGCTATAATTACTTTTAAATGGACCGTCATGGCCTGGTCCTCATTTAACTCTGAGCCTACTACTGTACCTTGTTCTCATCCATTAATATCTTCCTTAACTGTGTTTTTAAACCGTTTATCTGGGTCTGCAACTCTATGTCATCCAGGCTGTTGATGACAGAGGACCCTGTGTTAAACGCAGTAAAAACTTCATTCCATACTCCCCTTCTTTGTCTCCCTGTATTGCCAAAGTACTCGCGGTGTGTGGTGTACAGTTCGGTTTTGTCTACATTAGCGAAATCGAACTCGTAAAACTTCTTAAACATGTACTTTAGCAGGGCCTGGTATAGCTACTCTTTCTCTTTTGGGCACCACTCCGGTAAGTTTACCTCGGTGAGGTTTAAAATCACGGAGGCTACTGCATAGTGTACCCCCTGGTATAGCACCTGATCCATAGGCACTAGTACCAGCCCATTCCCTGGTCCCTTGGTGGTGGCAGGGCACCCCTCTCTGTGTGTCCTTGCTGCCTGAGTCGTGGGCAGGGGCTTCCGGGCGCACGCCACTAGCTCAGTGGCTTTAACTGGGGCTGGGTATCGGGGGACTATGCAGGTGTGTAGGTGGGAATCCCATTCCACCCCTTTCCCCTTATCCTGCCATGATGCGGAGAAGATATGCCTGTTGGGCAGGCCTTTTGTGACCCCCACATGCAGACATAGATTCCCTGTTCCGACTCCCACCACTTATCCCAACATATGCTAGTCCCTTCTTGGGTCCCGGTGACCGTCCGATGGGTGTCATTCCCCATTCGTTCCCAGTCAGCTGTACAGTCCCCCATGTCTGTGCTCAGCTTCCTGAGCCACCACCACCTTCCCAGGGGAATCTGTCCTTTACAAGTCAGACACACGCGTTTCCCCTCAGTGACCCCGACCCGTGAGGCCACAACCTGTACGCTGGGGCAGGGGAGGGAGGCCTCCCCGTAGGTGAACCCGGTCTGGCTGGAGTACCAGGTGGAGTTAGATCCCAGCCACTCTGGCCTCATGGGAATAGATGGCGGGCTCCTCCGCGCCTTGTTCACTGCTCCCAGCAGTCACAACTGCTGCTCTCTCTCCGGAGCATCCATAGATTTGGGAGTCCTCCACGTCACCTCGCTTTCCAATGCTCATTCCTATCAGGGTGAGTAGGAGTATGCCCCCCTTCATTCTGAAAATCCTTTCCTGCAAAGAGACACAAGTGCATATAGCCAGGTCCCGAGGAGATTCTCTGGCTTGGGTGAAGCATAGTCGAGTCTTGCGACCTCGACTCAAATACAAACATTCTTAAAAATACTACTACTGTATTAAAACTGCCCATCACCTTATTTAAAACTTAAACTAAACACCCAAACTTAACAATATCACTTACGCAAAACTATGTACATCCGCCACCCATCTCTGGGCGGCCAGCCTAATTCCTGTTTGGACTGTGGCACACCGCTCCCTTCGGCGTGGCTGCACTGTCCTGTTCCTTCGGTCCCTTGCAGCCTGTGGCTGCTGGCTGGAGACCTCTGTCCTTGGACTTACCCCTGACTCGGGAGGCTGTCCCTTTAAAATGGGGTGCTGGTGACCACGGTTTCCTTGGCTGGGGCGTCCGTGGGGACCTTCTGAGGGCTTTGGCATGTGGGGTTTTCTTGGCTGGTGGGCCTTTAACCCGAACCACTGCCCCCTCCGGTGCGGTCTGTGGGCTTACCACTGCTGGTGGCTGGGGATCTTCATCCTCAGGCTTTACCTCTCCTGAACCTGGGCTAGGGGCAGGTAGCTCTTCGTAGCCTGGTGCTGCAGTCTGGGGGTCCTCGATCTCAGGTCCCACCTCATCTAAACCTGGGTCAGGGGCGGGGTCTTCACCCTCGGGTCCCTCCTCACCTAAATCTGGGTCAGGGGCAGGGTCTTCGCCTTCGGGTCCCACCTCCTCTAAACCTGGGTCAGGGGCGGGGTCTTCGCCCTCTGGTCCCACCTCATCTAAATCCCAGAAGAGTGGGGGAGTGCCCCAAGCGGTGGGCGGAATGCCCCCCCCTTAAACAAGCCACAGCACCTGCCTGTGCAGTCCGTGAACTTGCTCCCGCTGCAGGCTAAGGATTTCTATCCTCAGACCTGATCCCAACTGGTTGTTCTCTTTTCTCGGGTTTAAACAATTTACACTGATTAATGTAACTAGCAGCCTGCCTTAAAGTCTCATCCGCTGCCCTGAACGGGCCTTCTATGGACTCCCCATTCTTTCTCCTTACCGGTGTAATGATTAATAACATGTCATTCTAGAATGCTACACTAGGTGGAGCTGTATGTATATAAGAGTGGGGCTACCCACGAGGCACCAGGCTACCCACAAGGCAGTAGTCAAGATGGATGCTGTATACTAGTCCACATGGCTGAATAAAGTGACTAGCTCAAGCTAGCTGTTCATAATGAAAACGTGTGGTAAACCACTGTTGTTCAGTTCACTGTTGTTCACTTCACTGTTGTTCACTCTTGCCCATTGTTGTACCTGTCTGTGCATGCCTCAGCTGGCTCCGCCCCTGGCTCCACCCATATGCCCTGGTATAAAGGCGGCTGCTCTGCAGTCCCCCAGGCATTCAGGACCGGTCGACCACTAGAGGCATGCCTTCGTTCTTTAGCTAATAAAAGCCTGTTTGTTACTCACTTAACTTCCAGTCTTTCGCAGTAATTGATAGCGCATCAATTTTATTAGCTAAATTTTTTTCCGATGGAGCAAATCAACAAACCAGCACGCCTGGAACTAGACCCTCAAGAGGCGGATGCATCTACCAAGTTCGCACACTGGCTGCGATGCTTTGAACTTTTCCTAGAAGCCTCCGTTGATTCTGTTCAAAACGATGGCGACAAACTAAAAATTCTGACCTCCAAGGTGAACCACCAAGCTTATTCGCTCATCCAAGATGCGACTACCTATGAGGGTGCCCTCGACCTTCTTAAAGAACAGTGCGCACGCCCGGTAAATGAAGTTTACGCCAGACACCTCCTGGGGTCCCGCAAACAGCAACCCGGGGAATCGATGGAGGTATACCTACGGGCGCTGAAGGTGCTCGGCCGGGCCTGCAAATGTAAAGAGGTGTCGGCCGCGGTGTACACGGAGGAACTTGTCCGGGACGCCTTCGTCGCGGGCCTCAGGTCCAACTACACCCGGCAGAGACTGTTAGAGCAGGGCGAACTTGACCTGAAGAAGGCCATGGCCCTCGCACTTTCGCTAGACGTGGCCCAACGGAATATGGACGCCTACTCACCTGACCGCACGGCCGCACCGTGGATGGCGCGAGCGCCGCCATCCTGGGACACGGTAGGACCGCCACCCGGCACCGCGCCACCCCCGCCACATCCCGCCAACGGCCCGACTTCTGCAGCGATGTCCCGGGGCCCGAAGTGTTACTTCTGTGGCCAAGCCAAACACCCCAGAGCGCACTGCCAGGCGAAAAATGCTACCTGCTCTGGTTGTGGGAAGAAAGGGCACTACGCCAGTGTCTGCAAGGCTAAACCTACCCCAAACTCCAGCAGTGCCGCATGTGGGCCGAGTGGGCCGCCATCTTGGATGCCGCCATCTTGGACGCCATCTTGGACGCCTCCAGCCACGTGTGAATCATGGGCGCCGCCATCTTGGACGCCATCTTGGACGCCCTCGACCATGTGTGATCTGTTCTGGCCGCCATTTTTGCAACGGGCCCCCGACTCACCCACCGCCTCACCTGATGACTACAGCGACGCGCCTGACCCTACGCTGGCCTCCGTTACACTGGACCAGTCTAGATCTCACCAACTAGCCAGGTCCATGATGGACATAAAGGTAAACGGCCGCGCCACGACCTGTCTTTTCGACTGCGGGAGCACAGGCAGCTTTATCCACCCCGACACGGTGCGGCATTACTCTCTCCCGGTCCTGCCAGCGCGCCACCGGGTCTCTATGGCCTCCAAGTCCCATTCAGCGGACGTCGGCAGCGACTGCATGGTGACCCTTTCGGTGAGGGGCACAGAGTACAGAAACTTTAAACTGCTTGTCCTACCCGATCTCTGCGCTGCCGTTCTACTGGGGTTGGATTTTCAGTGCCACCTTAAGAGTGTCACGATGGCGTACGGTGGACCCCTTCCCCCACTCACAGTCTGCAACCAGCAGTTTTCAAATTGCCCGCCGCGCACCTTTTGCAGCCTCTCCATGCTTAAAGTCACCCCCCCCCGTTGTTCGCCAACCTCGCCCCAGACTGTAAGCCAATTGCCACCAAATGCAGGCGATACAGCGCTGGTGACAGAGTTTTTATTAAATCTGAGGTGGAGCGGCTCCTGAAGGAGGGGATTATCGAAGCTAGCACCAGCCCCTGGCGAGCCCAGATTGTAGTCGTCAAGACCGGCGAGAAGCAGCGCCTGGTCATTGACTACAGCCAAACAATAAATCGATATACCCAACTGGACGCATACCCCCTCCCCCGCATATCTGATATGGTCAATCAGATCGCGCAATACCGCGTATTCTCCACTATTGACCTTAAGTCAGCATATCACCAACTCCCTATCCGCTATGAGGACCGCCAGTATACTGCCTTCGAGGCAAACGGCCGCCTCTACCACTTCCTTCGGGTCCCCTTCGGCGTCACCAACGGGGTCTCCGTTTTCCAAAGGGAGATGGACCGGATGGTCCACCAAAATGCGTTGCAGGCCACTTTTCCCTACCTGGACAATGTGACCATCTGCGGCCATGACCTGCAGGACCATGATGCCAACCTCGACAAATTCCTCCGCACTGCCCAACTCCTAAACCTTACGTATAACAAGGAGAAGTGCATATTCCGCATGAACCGCCTCGCTATCCTTGGCTGTGTTGTGGAACACGGAGTCATCGGCCCCGACCCCGACCGCATGCGTCCTCTTATGGACCTTCCCCTGCCCCACTGCCTCAAGGCCCTGAAGAGATGCCTGGGGTTTTTCTCCTACTACGCCCAGTGGGTCCCTAATTATGCGGACAAAGCCCGTCCACTTATCAAGTCCACCTCTTTTCCCCTGGCGGCAGAGGCCGGCTTAGCCTTCCACCGTATCAAAGAGGACATCGCTAAAGCCACCATGCACGCGGTGGACGAGTCCATCCCCTTCCAGGTGGAGAGCGATGCGTCCGACTTTGCCCTGGCCGCTACCCTTAACCAGGCGGGAAGGCCCGTGGCCTTCTTTTCACGAACCCTCCAAGGCTCCGAAATCAGACACACCTCTGTCGAAAAGGAGGCCCAGGCCATTGTGGAAGCTGTGAGACATTGGGGGCATTACCTGGCCGGAAAACGATTCACCCTACTCACTGACCAGCGTTCAGTTGCTTTTATGTTTAATAACAAGCAGAGGGGCAAAATCAAAAATGACAAGATTTTGAGGTGGAGAATTGAACTTTCCACCTACAATTACGATATCTTGTACCGGCCCGGGAAACTCAATGAGCCCCCGGATGCTCTATCGCGTGGCACCTGCGCCAACACGCAGGTTGATAGACTGCGGGCCCTCCACAATGACCTCTGCCACCCGGGGGTCACCAGGTTCTTCCATTTTATCAAGGCCCGCAACCTGCCTTACTCCATTGAGGAGGTCAGGACCATGACCAGGAACTGCCAAGTCTGCGCTGAGTGCAAGCCGCACTTTTATAGACCAGACAGGGCTCACCTGATAAAAGCCACTCGCCCCTTCGAGCGCCTGAGCGTTGATTTTAAAGGGCCTCTCCCCTCCTCCGACCGCAATGTGTACTTCCTCAACATTATTGACGAGTACTCGTGCTTCCCGTTCGCCATCCCCTGCCCGGACATGACCAGTGCCATGGTCATTAAACGTCTGAACGACCTCTTCACCCTGTTCGGTTTCCCCAGCTATATCCATAGCGACCGGGGCTCATCGTTTATGAGCGATGAACTCCGCCAGTACCTGCTCGCTAGGGGTATTGCCACAAGCAGGACCACCAGTTACAACCCCCGGGGGAACGGACAGGTGGAAAGAGAGAATGCGACAGTTTGGAAGGCCGCTCTGCTAGCCTTAAAGTCTAGGGGCCTTCCGACCTCCCGCTGGCAGGATGTGCTCCCCGATGCGCTTCACTCTATTCGGTCACTGCTCTGCACTGCCACTAACTCCAACCCTCACGAGAAAATGTTTGTCTTCCCAAGGAAGTCGACATCGGGGACATCGCTACCGCCATGGCTGACGTCCCCAGGGCCGGTCCTACTGAGAAGACACGTGAGGGCCCATAAAATGGACCCCCTGGTCGAGAGGGTCGACCTCCTCCACGCCAGCCCCCAGTACGCTTACATTGCGTACCCGGGCGGGCGGGAGGACACAGTCTCCATACGAGACCTCGCACCCTCGGGGGCCCCTGAAACCAACATCACCGCTACCCACAATGTACCGGCGGCAACGGACCCATACCTAACCCCTGTAGATGGCACGCCGTGGCCCCGTGACCCACCATTGATCACCAACCAACCCAACACCCAGGAGGACGACACGCCAGTGTGCCGGCCCACGCGGGACTCGGCGTCGGAAGCTGCACCACCTCTGCCGTCGCCACGACGATCACGATGGCATACAAGAACCCCAGAAAGACTCAATTATGCGAACTTTTAATACACTTCACCCCGTCGGACTCATTTTAAGCAAGGGGTGAATGTGGTAAACCACTGTTGTTCACTTCACTGTTGTTCACTTCACTGTTGTTCACTCTTGCCCATTGTTGTACCTGTCTGTGCATGCCTCAGCTGGCTCCGCCCCTGGCTCCACCCATATGCCCTGGTATAAAGGCGGCTGCTCTGCAGTCCCCCAGGCATTCAGGACCGGTCGACCACTAGAGGCATGCCTTCGTTCTTTAGCTAATAAAAGCCTGTTTGTTACTCACTTAACTTCCAGTCTTTCGCAGTAATCAAAACGTCTATTTATTTATGAACATAACATGTAGTAGCTGACATACCAACAGCACCATGGCAAAAGGTTGGTATGGACCTCTTTCATTTGAATGGTAAAGACTATCTAATAGTGATTGACTACTATTCTAACTATCCTGAGATGGCGCTGCTCTCAAGCACATCAGCAAGCAATGTCATAATGCATGTTAAATCCATCTTCACCAGACATGGAATTCCCAGGATTGCCGTTAGCGACAATGGTCCGTGCTTCAACTGTAAGGAGTGGCAACAGTTTGCAGCACAGTATGACTTTCAACACATCACATCCAGTCCTTTGTATGCTCAGTCGAATGGTAAGGCAGAGAAAGGTGTTCAAGTTCTCAAACAGCTACTGAAGAAAGCAACAGAAAGCGGCCTAGAAATTCAGTACAGCCACTTTTGGGGCGGTAAAGTCGGGCGGTCGCTAAAGTTAGCGCCCGCCGGAAACTGCAGGTCACTTCGCCGAAATTCAGTAGATCTGGCCAAGAGTTTGGGCGAGCGCTGAAACTGGCGTTGCACTCCTATCTTCAGGCGCTAAGCCGGCGGTGCGGACTGATAACGCCGAGGCCGGGCGCAGCGCAGGTGCGGTCATGTTTTGATTGACAGCAGACACCCTGACGCCGGCCAGCTCTTAAAGGGGGAAGGGTCGACTTTGTCTGCAGCCACGCCCTGGATAGTGGAGCCCTGCAGCTAGGCCTGAACACTGCTGGTGGACCCAAATAGCGCCTGAAGCCATGGAGAAGGCCCGTGAACGAGCGCAGCGCTTCTCCCAGCATGCTTTGAGGGTGCTGGTTAGGGGGTTGGAAAGGTACAAAGAGATCTTGTGCCCGGACAGTGGCAAGAAGGCTTTCAGGAGGCAGTACAGGAGAGCCTGGAGGAAAATCGCCCACAGGGTGTCAGTCAACAGCGATGTCCCCAGGACTGGTGACCAATGCCGCAAGAAGTACAACGACCTCACTCGGATGGTCAAGGTGAGTACCCTTTCCAGTGTCCTCCTCATCCTTGCATGTGCACCTCACATTATGGGCAAAGGGACCTCAAAGGCCTAATGGCCAGCCCTCCTCCCGCAGCTATGGCACTGGCATGATCCTCAATAGCACTTTCTGCACTTAACACACTGGCCAAGCTATTCGACCATGGGAGGCAGTGCACACAACAACAGGGCACCACACTGGCCAAGCTATTCGACCATGGGAGGCAGTGCACACACCAACAGGGCACCACACTGGCCAAGCTATTCCACCATGGGAGGCAGTGCACACAACAACAGGCCACCACACTGGCCAAGCTATTCCACCATGGGAGGCAGTGCGCACAACAACAGGCCACCACAATGTACTTAGAGGCCGTCCTTTCTCTTGCAGGCCAAGATGGCCCGGAATTTGAAGAGCCAGAATGTCACCGGGGGAGGCCGTGCCCAGTTCCAGGAGCTCAGTGAGCTGGAGGAGAGCGTGGCTCGACTCATGCGTGGCCGGGTGGTTGGCCCTGTTGCCATTGGAGATGCCGACCCTGTGCTGCGACCCAATGGTAAGGACATGACCGTTTGGACCTCTCTCGTTCCCCTAGCGCATCAGATCTTCATCCTTTGCCACTGTCCGACCAATGCGCTGAATGCCACCACTCATGCCTCCCTCGCTGACGCCCTGTCCTCACTGTAAAGCTACTCTTGTGCCTTCCTGCTTTCAGCTGGTGAGGAGGAGGTCCCTGAAGCAGAGAGTGCCAGACCCTCAGAAGAGGAGCACAACGAGGACCAACAGGATGGCGGCACATCGGGGGAAGCATCATCTGCGCCAGGGGATGGCAATGGAGGGGACACATCTTGCCTGGAGGAGAGCCAGGGGGAAGTGTTGCAGGGGGATGTAGCTCCTGGGCCCAGTGCCGTCCAGGCACGCGGGAAGGGTCGGGCAGAACGGCGGCCTTCTCCCCAGAGAGGGGAAGTGTTGCAGGGGAGGGCAGTTGCTGGGCCCAGTGGCGTCCAGGCACGCGGGAAGGGTCGGCCAGCTCGGCGGCCTTCTCCCCAGAGGGAGAGTCCGGCCTCCAGTCCGGAGACGGACCTCGCCCAGGAGGTGCGCCTCCTTGATCAAATGTCGGCAGATTCGGAGCGGCGCCACAAGGAGTTCATGGGGGTTGTGGGACAGTTGCCTCAGGCCATTGAGTCCCTGGCTCATAGTGTGGCCGCTTTCGGGGAATCACAGGCCAGGGGTGTTGAGCAACTCGCGGCAGCACACGCCAGGGGTGTCCACCAACTCGCGGCAGCGCAGGACAGGGGTGTCCACCAACTCGCGGCAGCGCAGGACGCGAGTCGCGAGTTCATGAGTGGTGCCGTGCAGACACTCACTGATCTGATGCGGGCACAGACCAGGGCAGTTCGGGCACTCACTTCTGCCACACTCGCTGTGTCGCGGAAGCATCGCCAGGGCACCCGCCGCCCTGCTGCAGCACAGTGGTCTGGCCTCCACCAGATTTCTGCGCTTGCTGCACTGCCAGCCCGGCCGAGTGCCAGTGTCTCTGGCGAACAGCGAGCGCGTGCCATCAGCCAGCTTGCCCCCATTGCTGCAGCCGCCACTGCAACTCCCCCAGCCAAGGTGCGACGAGCTGCTGCAGAGACTGATGCTGCGCAGCCACAGCTGCAGCAGTCAGCAGCCGGCCCCTCCAGGGCCGGATCTCGTCTAGGCCGACCCCCAAGGGCATCTGCCGTCACGCATTCTGCCCCTCAGGAGCCTTCCCCCAGCCTTGCAACACCCACAGGGCCCAGGTTGAGGCGGAGCAACAGGTCGGGCAGGGGCCGCACAAGGCTGCACAAGGACTCGCCCTCTCGGCACACACAGTAGAGTATGGTGGCAGCGGTGTTTTTTATATGGGGGTGTTTGTGTTGTGGGGGGGCCTTCTTTTGGTAAGGCCGAGGATGAAGGCCAATGGTTTTTTATATGGGGGTGTTTGTGTTCTGTTGTGGGGGGGGCTTCTTTTGGTAAGGCCGAGGGTGAAGGCCAATTGGATGTGCAAGTTTTGTTATTCCTCCCCAGGTTGTGGGAGTGAGATATTCTTTTCACAGTTTTTTGGGGGGTGTTGTCTGTTTTTCTGTTTCATGTGGGAAGGGCCCTGAGTTTGTTAAATAAAGCTTTTTATTTATTCAGCTTGTCCAGGTGTCATGTTTCCAGTGGTTGTTGCATTAAGCGGCTGAGGGCTTGCGGAGCGGCTGCATTCAGGTGCGTTCATTGCCACAAGCCATTCCCTGACAGGGGGCCTAGAAGTGTCATTCAATAAGCCACCGGCGGACGGCCCTTGGACCTTGTGGCTCCCTCCTGGCCTGGTACTCCTCCTCCTCCTCCTCCTCCTCATGGTCCTCCTGCGCGTCCTCCTGAGGTGGTGGTGCTACGTCAGGTGGCAGTGCCTGAGTCCTGCGGATAGCCAGGTTGTGCAGCATGCAGCAAACGACGACGAACTGGGAGACTCTATCCGGCGAATACTGTAGAGATCCGCCGGAGCGATCCAGGCAGCGGAACCGTTGCTTGAGGACGCCAATCGTTTGCTCTATGATGTTCCTTGTGGCTTGATGGCTTTCGTTGTATGCCTCCTCCGCAGGGGTCCTGGGCGCGCGGAGCGGGGTCATGAGCCATGTACACAAAGGGTAGCCCTTGTCCCCAATAAGCCATCCCCTTGGTGGAGGCTGTGCCTCGAACATGTCAGCCATAGTAGCCTGGCGCAGGATAAATGCATCGTGGCTGCTTCCTGGAAAGCGGGCATTGACAGCTAGGATGCGCTGCCTGTGGTCACACACCAGCTGTACATTGAGGGAATGGTAGCCCTTCCGGTTGTGGTAATCCTCAGCATTGTCGATAGGTGCCCGCATAGCCACATGCATGCAGTCAATGGCGCCCTGCACCATGGGGAAGTCCGCGATCCTGCCAAATCCGACTGCACGCTGCTCCTGCCTCTCTAGGGTCATGGGGAAGGAGATGAATTGGTGTCTCCTCACGAAAAGGGCATCGGTGACCTGCCGGATGCAGCGATGCGCGGCAAACTGGGAGATGTTCGCTATGTCCCCAGCAGCGGCTTGGAAGGAGCCGCTTGCATAAAAGTTCAGAGCCACCGTGACCTTCACTTCCACCGAGAGAGATGTCCTGCACATCAGCTGCAGACGCAGATCTCGGTGAAGCAGCTGGCAGATCTCTGCAACCACCTCCCTTCTGAAGCGCAGCCTCTTAACACACTGCGCGGCAGCCATGGTGAGATAGGACACCTGCTGCCGGTATTCCCTGAGTGGGTAACGCCTACGTTGCCGACGCCTGATGGCCCCTCTGCGTCTAGGCATGGCTGGCCCTCTCACACAGCGTCTGCGAGCCCTTCACACATAATGCTGCAACTGAGGGTTGCCACCCCATACAGCCCCCATAATAAACTTGCAAACAGTGAAATCACAATGAATCAAATTTGCAAGCTCTGGCCAGAAGCCAAAAATACCTCTCCTATTTTGTCCCAAATCAGTAAGCTCTGTTCCTTGGTCTCTGTCCAGAAATCCAAAGCACTAAAGTCATTTCAGCAAAATGGCTGGGCTTTATAGGTCAGTGTAAGTGCCCTTTAATTAGCGCTCCCCGAGGCCCACAGGGCCTCTGTTGCATTCCACTTCACAGTTCTTAACAGCGCCACGCCCACATTGGGCGGGCACCACTGAATTTCCGGTTTGGGGCGCACAAACAGCGTTGCACGACGAAATGACGTCATAAGCTGCGCGCGCAGCTGAGCGGGCGCAAACACTTTGCGCCGGCGCTAAATGACAACTGAAGTTGGGCGTAGGCGCAGTTCGTTCTGCGCCCGGGCGCTAAGTGCCTAGCGCTGGAAATCTACCCCTCTTATGGCGTTAACGGCTGGCGAACGCAACTGAATTTCTAGGCGAGCAAGTCTGATCCTTATCTCGCACTGCTGAGCTACCGAGCCTTGCCTTTAGACTCTGGTTCTTCACCTGCTGAACTCCTAATGGGTCGCAAGTTGCACACCACGCTACCCTGCTGTGCAAAAGAAAAGCAGAGTAAGGAACTGAGACAGAGACTTCAACTGTTAAAGCTGAAACAGAAATCATACTATGACAAGTCATCCAAAACTCTGAAACCATTGACAAGGGATGATGTTGTCAGGATTGTGGATCCAGATGCATGGAACAGGATAGCTACAGTTCTTGAGGAAGGACAGATTCTCAGGAGGAACCGCCGTTCCCTCCTGAAAACACAAGAAACTATCCAAGAGCAAATCGATGACAATGCCGCAACTCAATCTTGTGACTCACCACCAGAACAATCGAACACAAACACACATACAGGCTCTCATGAAAACACATCAGACTTACCTGTGCTGAGAAGATCCACACGTGAAGTAAAAAAGCCTAATAGACTTAATCTTTGAGTATAAAGTAAAGCTTTGAAAATGTGTTGAATGTTGTGAAAATGTTTATGTTTATAGAGCACTAACAAAAGTGTTACTGATATCATCTTTATCGTGTTTCTTGAAAGTTGATTGATATTGATTTTGTTTAACCTCAAAGAAAGGGGGATGTAATGATCAGTAACATGTCATTCTAGAATGGTACACTAGGTGGAGCTGTATGTATATAAGAGTGGGGCTACCCATGAGGCACCAGGCTACCCACAAGGCAGTAGTCAAGATGGACACCTGTACACTAGTTCACATGGATGAATAAATGACTAGCTCAAGCTAGCTGTTCATAATGAAAACGTCTATTTATTTATGAACATAACAACCGGGATGGCCTCAAAGATGGGCTCTTAGGGGCTTGGACCTGCTTTAGGTCTGGGGCCAAAGCTACCCCTTGTGTGCCTCCCTTGTCCCAGATTGCGGCTACCGGGTCTGCTCTACAGGGATCCCAGAGCTCTCCATTCCTGGCCCCCTGCTTGGCCACCTCATTGGTCTTTTGGTTACCCTCCCACGTGGTATGGAGGGATCCTAAATCTGTGGCCAAAGGTTTGGCCATTTCCCCAGCCTGCTTGTTCCCTGTGAATCCCATTAGGCTAAATGGGACCTTGTTAGACCTGGGTGAATTGGTCGGGTCTTTCAAATGGACCACCATGCTGGAAGCTCCAGTGTCCACCGAATATCTCCCCTGCACCGTCTCCACCCGCATCTTAACACAGGGCCTGCTTCCCTCATCGTTTTCAAGGGGACACAGGTCGGCAAGCTGTGGGTTGGATGGGGCTGACGGGGTCAGAGCACTGGTAGCGGCTGCTACTCTCCCGTGGCCAGTCAATAAGGACCTCATGGTGTCCAAAAGTGACTCAACTGCAGCGGGAAAGATTCCTGCCTCAGCCTTTTGGGCTGGGGCTGTGAAATTCTTTCCCTTGTTGTCTTTCCAAGGATTTTTGCACTCCTTCCTCCAGTGTCCGTCCTTCCCACACCCGTAGCAATTCATCTTTGTATTGGGGGGGTTATTCCCTTCCTGATGCCACTCTTTCCTACCCTGTCCAGGTTTTACCTCATGCACCTTCCCTTTGGGTGGGTGTGCATCGGTTCCCCTATCGTACTTATAGGCTAGGGTCAACAGTCTGATCACCATAAGTTCGGTGGTCTGGGGATTCTTGGGGTCGAACCAGACTTCCGCCTTGGCCTGGACCTGTGGCAGGCTGTTTGCCACCAGGCAACGGAGCCAATGGGCCAGGTGATCCCGGTTCAGGAATGCCTGGTTAGGTGCCCCTGTGCAGGCAATGCTGTAAACCGGCCGTAACCTGTCCACGAAAGCCTGCGGGGTTTCCCCTGTGAGCTGGACGGTCTTCTCCACATGGGAGAAAGGACTTCCCTCATTCATCCCCGTGGCCTCCAGAGCTTCATCCCTGAGCTCCTCATACCCACACTGCCCCTTCTTACACTTGTCAGAGAGGGATTGGAGGAGCCTACTCTCCAGGGAGAATAGCAGCATCTTGGCCTGCTCAGCACCATCGCAGTCATTGACGCTGGCTGCCTGCTCTACTTCCCTGAAGTGAATCGAGGGGTCCCCCTTTTCGGAGAGCTTTGGGATATGGCTCACCATAGCCCTAAGCTGTTGGGTGCTATAGGGTAAGATGAACTGGTTTCGGAGGGGTCCCTCGCCATCACCATTAACGGGTGGGCCGAACTTCCGATGCCGGGCTGGGCACATCAGTCCCAGCTCCGGCCTCTCTGGCAGGGGCTGTTCCACCTCCGCTCCCACACCTGACTCCACCCCCCCCTTGCTGCCAGACCTCGCTGAAACCTGGCGCTACAGGTGGTGGTCGTGAGACCTCCTGTTCCTCAACGGGTCGTCCCTTGGCACTACCAGTGATGTTTGACCTGTCCTCCCCTCATTCCTTATAAAATCTGCCTGGCCTGCCTTCGGGCTTATGAGGCACACCATGCCTTTTGCCTTCCTCAGGGCCAGGCTCAGATTTTCTATCTGTTCCTTGCAGGGGCCGTGATCTGCATCCTCAAACCCCTGTTCACTCGCTAACTTGTAAGCTGCCTTTACCTCTTTACTTTCTCCTCCTGTTCTCTCACTTGTCTTGCCAGGCGGGCGTTCTTTTCCTGCAACCTCAACTCATTACCCTTGGCTTCGGTGACCTGGCAATGTAGGTATTCCAACTTCGCCTTATGTTCTCCCATTAAATGCACCCTTTCCTGATTCAGGGCCTGCAATGCTACCAGTAATTCTCCTCTGCCTGAGCCTTGCCCTGGATCTCCAGGGCTGACTCCTTTAACTCAGCTGCCTGTGCTGCAACAAGCCTGTCCAAAAGCTGGAACTGCTTTTTGAAGCACATCAGCCAGACTGCCTTCTCTAGGGATTTCTTGTGCTCCCTCCCTTCTGTCCACTTAGCTGCGGCATCTACCGGACGCCCAGCCCTCAATAGAGTGGTGATCCACTTCTTTGTGATATTCACCTTACTAAACACATAATCAGAAATCCTTTCCTCCATCATGGTTTGCTCATCCAAACCATTGTCTACTGTATCGCAACCCTGTTGCTGGAGTCCTGCCGCGGTCACCATTTCTGTAGGGGGGTTGGCATGCGCCCAGTCAGCTTCACCTCTGACTGTCTCTGAGCGGTTCAAATCGTTCCCACACCCCTGGGTTCCAGACACCGGATTAGGTACAGGCGGCGATACAGAAAATCCCCTTATCCTTATCCCACCCCCTATACCTAACTAGATTAAGCTATGAGGGGCCAGGAATTCATGCTCACCAATCCGAAACCTTGCTTTAACTGGGTTAGTTTTGAGGTTCACTCTTTCTGTCCTTTGGGGTATCTCGTCGCCATGTGGTCACAAGGCACGGCGCTGAAGTTGTTTGTGCGAAGCACCCTCCGTTTCCTCAGCTAACATCGTCGTCGAGTCGTGATGGGTCTTCTTCTTCTTCCTCGGGCGGTTTGGTCGCTGACGGGTTTTTAAAATGGTTGGGGCTCGGTTGGCGGTTTATACTGTCAAACTGATTTTACTACCCATGCTTCGAACGCCAGTTTATTCATCATGGATGCTGCTACCCATGCTTCGAACGCCAACTTATTCTTCAATTGGGGTTTTACTGTCCATGCCTTTAACGCCAACTTATTCTTCAAACGCCAGCTTATAACTAGGCATTTGTCCCCCAACGCGTCTTTCCGCTGCCCTTCCCTGCTCTTATCGGTTTACCGTATTCTTCATCTCGTCTTGTCTCGTCTGCCCATTTGTGGCCTGTGTGTCCTGTGTGTTTTCGAATCAGGTCTGTTCTCCTCCCGCGTTTGGCCCCGGTATAATGGGCGTCGTTGGTGTTGAGCAGCGCGGGGAGCGAGAAGAGAGCCCGCCACAAGGCCAGGGCATGAGAACGAGAGGCAGCAGCAAGAGTCAAGAGCCAGAGATAAGAGAGCGATTGCCACTGATGGGCCTACAATTATACCCGTTCTTCATTCCTGATCTGCACGCCAAATCAGGCCAGTCCTTTGTCTAACTTTTGGCAGGCTCGTTTAAAATGATTACAGCCATTTACTTTAACGACTTCTGGAGTGGTTGTCTCCGTGTTTAATGGCCTCGATGTCCTTGTTGTTTGTCATTTATGAAACTTAATTGTCCCCATCCTGACTTGATGGCTACTGTGAGCTGTTACCGATTAAATATGCAGAAACCTAATGGCCTCGATTTAGGCCCATTCTAACTTGATCTGTTTCAAGTTGAATGAATGCAAATTCTGTGTTTGCTTTAGCTGTCTGGCTCCACAAAGTCTCTTCACAGATTCATGCATTTTAAGTTTCATTTCAGGTTTGAAAAAGTGCCTGCCTTTTCTGCAGGGCCTTGCTTTTAAAATCCTGTACTTTCGGTCACTAGGTTGCAGAAGCCATTTTGGGTACCCTGTTTTTAATAACTTGTCCATACAGGGTCCCTTCATCCATAACTTTGGGGAATGTGGGAATTTTGAGAAGCCTACACTGGCTGGAGAGCGCGAGATCTCGGCGGCTGATTTAAAAGGTAAGTGGCTACAATGGACCGGTGAGTGTAAAGAAGTAAAAAGTAATCGAAGCGTGACGTCACCAGAAAGCAGGTAAGTGATTGGTTGGTGAGTCTTTCTCTATTTCTCACTTTTTTCCAAACTTGGGTGTCTAAATTTAAGTGCCTTGGTGTAGATTAAAAGATATACGTGTTCCAAATTTTAAACAATGAATGAATTAATTAATTAATTGAGATGGGAGACCAGGCAATGTGTTGTTGTTGCATGTGGGAGCTGGTGGACACCATTGAGGTCCAAGGCGATAACATCTGCAACAAATGTTGGTTGCTCGAGGAACTTTGGCTCCGAGTTGATGAGCTGGAGTCTGAACTTCAGACACTGCGACACATTAGGGAAAGGCAGCGCTACCTGGACACTAAGTTCCAGGAGGCATTCACACCCACTAGAGTAATTACTTCCAATTTGGCCCATGGTCAGGGACAGGAGGGTGTGACTGCAAGCGAGGCAGATATTGGGATCCAGGTGGTAGTGATGGAGGAGCCTCAGCCCTTGGCCTTGTCCAATAGGTATGAGATTCTTGCTCCCTGTGTGGTTGAAGGCCAGGACTGCAGGGAGGATGAGCAATCTGACCACAGCACCGTGGTACAGGGAGCCATTCAAGTGGGGGGAGAAAAATAAATTTTGTAGTGATAGGGGACAGTATAGTTAGGAGGATAGATACTGTTCTCTGTAGCCGAGAATGTGAGTCCCGAAGGCTGTGTTGCCTGCCCGGTGCCAGGGTTAAGGACATCTCCTCTGGGTTGGAGAGGAACTTGCAGTGGGAGGGGGAAGATCCAGTTGTCATGGTCCACGAAGGCACCAATGACATAGGTAGGACAAAGAAAAAGGTCCTGCTGAGGGAGTATGAACAGCTAGGGGCTAAATTAAAAAGTACAACCACAAAGGCAATAATCTCTGGATTAATACCTGAGCCACGAGCGAATTTGCATAGGGTAAATAAGATCAGAGAAATGAACAAGTGGCTCAAAGACTGGTGTGGGAGAAATGGGTTTTGATTTGTTGGGGCACTGGCACCAGTACTGGGATAAGAGGGAGCTGTTCCATTTGCACTTGAACCATGCTGGGGCTAGAGTCCCGGCAAATCGAATAACTAGGGCTGCAGAGAGGGCTTTATACTAAGTAGTGGGGGGGAGGGTTCAGGTGAGTGGGAATTTAAAAAGTCAATGAGAAATGAGAAAACAACAGAGCAGGATAGAGATAGGGGCAATAATAACAGTGTGACCGGAAGGGACAGATTATTTAAAATTAAGAGTGCAACAGAAAATGGGGCCAAAACAAGGAAAAATAGTAAAAAGACGAAGTTAAAAGCTCTATATCTGAATGCACGCAGTATTCGTAACAAGATAGATGAGTTAATGGCACAAATAGATACAAATGGGTATGATCTGATCGCCATTACAGAGACATGGTGGCAAGGTGACCAGGGCTGGGATCTAAATATTCCAGGGTATTTGACAATTCGGAAGGATAGACAGAAAGGAAAGGGAGGTGGGGTAGCTTTGTTGGTAAAGGATGGTATCAGTGAAGTGGTGAGAAGTGATATTGGCTCAGAAGATCAAGATGTAGAATCGGTTTGGGTGGAGATAAAAAATAATAAGGGGAAAAAGTCTCTGGTGGGCGTAGTCTACAGGCTCCCGAATAGTAGCAATACTGTTCGACAGAGTATAAATCAACAAATAATGGAGGCCTTTAAAAAAGATACAGTAATAATCATGGGTGATTTAATCTCCATATTGATTGGACAAATCAAATTGGCCATGGTAGCCTTGAGGAGTTCATAGAGTGTATCCGGGATGGTTTCCTAGAACAGTATGAAATGGAACCAACCAGGGTGCAGGCTATCTTGGATCTGGTACTGTGTAATGAGACGGAATTAATAAATGATCTCATAGTAAAGGATCCTCTAGGTAAGAGTGATCATAACATAGTTAAATTTCAAATTCAGTTGACGGGTGAGAAAGTTGTATCTCAAACCAGTGTACTGATCTTAAACAAAGGCAATTACAATGGCATTAGGGCAGAACTGGCTAAAGTGGACTGGAAAAATAAATTAAAAGGTAAGACAGTTGAAATGCAGTGGCGGACATTTAAGGAGATATTTCATAACTCTCAGCAGAAATATATTCCAGTGAGAAAGAAAGATTTTAAGAGCAGGGAGCACTATCCGTGGCTAACTAAGGAAGTGAAGGATGGTATCAAATTGAAAATGAAGGCATAAAATGTTGCCAAGATTGGTGGGAGGCAAGAGGATTGGGAACTTTTTTTAAAAAACAGCAAAAGATGACTAAAAAAAAAAAGAGAGAAGATGAATTATGAGATTAAACTGGCAAGAAATATTATAACAGATAGTAAGAGCTTCTACAGGTATATAACAAGGAAGAAAGTAACTAAAGTAAACATTGGTTGCTTAGAGGATGAGAATGGGGAATTAATAATGGGGAACGGGGAAATGGAAGAGACTCCAAACAAATATTTTGAATCTGTCTTCATGGTAGAAGACACTAACAACTTCCCAATAATGGATAATCAAGGGGCCACAGGGAGGGGGAACTAAAGGCAATCACTATCAGTAAGGAAAAAGTACTTGGTAAAATAATGGGACTAAAAGATGACAAGTCCCCTGGACCAGGTGGCCTGCATCCCAGGGTCTTAAAAGAAGTGGCTGCAGAGATAGTGGATGCATTGGTTGCAATATACCAAAATACCCTGGACTCTGGAGAGGCCCCAGTGGATTGGAAAACCGCAAATATAACACCTCTATTTAAGAAAGGAGGGAGACAGAAAGCAGGAAACTATACACCAGTTAGCCTAACACCTGTCGTTGGGAAAATGCTGGAATCATTCATCAAGGAAGTGGTAGCAGGGTATTTGGAAAATCATAATGCAGTCAAACAGAGTCAGCATGGTTTTATGAAAGGGAAATTATGTTTAACAAAATTGCTGGAGTTCTTCGAGGATGTAATGAGCAGGGTAGATAAAGGTGGGCCAGTGGATGTGGTGTATTTGGATTCCAGAAGGCATTCGATGAGGTGCCACATAAAAGGTTACTGCATAAGATAAGAGCTCACAGAGTTGGGGGTAATTTATTAGCATGGATAGAGAATTGGCTAGCTAACAGAAAGCAGAGAGTCAGAATAAATGGGTCATTTTCCGATTGGCAAATGGTAACTAGTGGGGTGACACAGGGATCAACTATTTACAATCTACATTAATGACTTGGATGAAGGGACCGAGTGTAATGTAGCAAAGTTTGCAGATGGTACAAAGATGGATGGGAAAGCAAGTTGTGCAGAGGACTCAAAGAATCTGCAAAGGGAAAGTGAGTGGGCAAACATTTGGCAGATGGAGTATAATGTGGGAAAGTGCGAGGTTATCCACTTTGGCAGGAAAAATAAAAAAAGCAAATTAATATTTAAATTGAGAGAGATTACAAAATGCTACAGTTCAGAGGGACCTTGGGGTCCTTGTGCATGAAACACAAAATGTTAGCATGCAGGTACAGCAAGTAATCAAAAAAGCAAATGGAATGTTGATCTTTATTGCAAGGAGGTTGGAGTATAAAAGCAGGGCAGTCCTGCTACAACTGTACAGGGTATTGGTGAGAACATACCTTGAGTACTGCGTACAGTTTTGGTCTCCTTATTTAAGGAAGGATATACTTGCATTGGAGGCAGTTCAGAGACGATTCACTAGGTTAATTCCAGAGATGAGAGGGGTGACTTATGAAGGAAGGTTGAGCAGGTTGGGCCTATACTCATTGGAATTTAGAAGAATGAGAGGTGATCTTATTGAAACATATAAGATACTGAGGGGGCTCGACAAGGTAGATGCAGAGAGGATGTTTCCCCTCGTAGGGAAATCTAGAACTCGGGGGCATAGTTTCAGAATAAAGGGTCATCCTTTTAGAACAGAGATGAGGTGGAATTTCTTCTCTCAGAGGGTCGTAAATCTGTGGAATTCTCTGCCCCAGAGAGCTGTGGAGGCTGGGTCATTAAATTCATTTAAGGTAGAGATAGACAGATTTTTGCAAGATAAGGGAGTGAAGGATTATGGAGAGTGGGCAGGGAAGTGGCTTTGAGCCCAAGATCAGCCATGATCTTATTGAATGGCAGAGAAGGCTCAAGGGGCCAAGTGGCCTAGTCCTGCTCCTATTTCTTATGTTCTTGTGTAAGCATTAACTCTAAAGGACTTTAAAGGGTTGATTCTGCGATTGGGCACTCTCATCAAGGAGTTGTGCTCACAGAGAGAATAGGTACATGGATGGAAAATCATGGACTGTAGTCCCACAATTTCTGAATTGCGCTCCCAATGCACACTGCTCCGTTAGGAGTGTCTGATCGCAGAATCAGCCCTTAATGCGATTGGCTCCACAGGGGGAAATGGTCATTTAAATTTTACCACGCTTACCCAAAGCTGGATCCCAGAGATGCTTAGAAATTAATCTTAGAATCATAGAATGGTTACAGCACAGAAGGAGGCCATTCAGCCCATTGAACCCATGCCAGATCTCTGCAAGAGCACTTCAGCTAGTCCCACTCCCCTGCCCTTTCCCCATAGCCCTGCAAAAAAATTCCTTCAGGTACTTATCCAATTTCCTTTTGAAAGCCACGATTGAGTTTGCCTCCGCCGCCCTTTCAGGCAGTGCATTCCAGATCCTAACCACTCGGTGCGTAAAATAGTTTTTCCTCATGTCGCTTTTGGTTCTTTTGCCAATTACCTTAAACCTGTGACCTCTGGTGCATGACCCTTCTGCCAATGGGAACACATTCTCTATCTACTCTGTCTAGACCCCTTATGATTTTGAACACCTCTATCAGGTCTCCTCTCAACCTTCTCTGCTCCGAGGAGAACAACCCCAGCTTCTCTAATCTATCCATGTAACTGAAGTCCCTCATCCCTGGAACCATTCTTGTAAATCTTTTCTGCACCTTCTCTAAGACCTTCACATCCTTCCTAAAGTGCGGTGCCCAGAATTGAACACAATACTCCAGTTGAGGCCGAACCAGTGTTTTATAAAGGTTCATCATAACTTCCTTGCTTTTGTGCTCTATGCCTTTATTTATGAAGCCCAGGATCCCATATGCATTTTTAACCACTTTCTCAACCTGCCCTGCCACCTTCAACGATTTGTGCACTTATACCCCCAGGTCTTTCTGTTCATGCAACTCCTTAAAGATTGTACCCTTTAGTTTATATTGCCTCTCCTCATTCTTCCTACCAAAATGTATCACTTTGTAATGTTCTGTGTTAAATTTCATCTGCCACGTGTCCGCCCATTTCACTAGCCTATCTATGTCCTCTTGAAGTCTATCACTATCCTCCTCACTCTTCACTAAACTTCCAAGATTTCTGTCATCTGCAAATTTTGAAATTGTGCCCTGTACACCCAAGTCCAAGTCATTAATATATATCAAGAAAAGCAGTGGTCCTGGTACCGACCCCTGGGGAACACCACTGTATGCCTTCTTCCAGTCTGAAAAACAACCGTTCACCACTACTCTCTGTTTCCTATCACTTAGCCAATTCAATATCCATGCTGCTGCTGTCCCTTTTATTCCATGGGCTTCAACTTTGCTGGCAAGCCTATTATGTGGCACTTTGTCAAATGCCTTTTGGAAATCTATGTACACTACGTCAACTGCATTACCCTCATCAACCCTTTCTGTTACCTCATCAAAGAACTCAATCAAGTTATTTAAACACGATTTGCATTTAACAACTCCACACTTGTCCAAGTGACTGTTAATATTGTCCCTGATTATCGTTTCGAAAAGCTCCCCCGCTATTGATGTTAAACTGACTGGCCTGTAGTTGCTGGTTTTATCCTTACGCCCTTTTTTGAACAATGGTGTAACATTTGTAATTCTCCAGTCCTCTGGCACCACTCCTATATCTAAGGACGATTGGAATATTATGGCCAGTAATTCTACGATTTTCACCTTAACTTCCCTCAGCATCCTAGGATGCATCCTTGGTGACTTATCTACTTTAAGTACAGCCAGCCTTTCTAGTACCTCCTCTTTATCAATTGTTATCCCACTACCTCCTCTTTCACTATGACTTTGGCAGCATCTTCTTCCTGGTGAACACAGATGCAAAGTATTCATTTAGTACCTCGAATGCCTTGCACCCAGCATTGCTAGGATACAAATGATGAAAAATACGTCATACGACACATTTTCTACATTTGCAATGACATCATGCACCCAACCAACAGAATTTTTAATGGGTGTAAGAGGAGTGGAGGCCTGGTGTAATGGGTTGCTGCCCGTTTTTGCGACCCCACCCGGCGACCCCACCCGTCCAGATTACACCAATATCCCCCTGCGTAACAAGCAAGGAAATTCAAGGCCCCTGATTCTAACGCTGCATTCCCATTACAACTGTAGTGTCAGTATGAAGTGGTTGCACTTTGTACTAAGCTTGCAGTTAAAGTGTGAATGCAGCCTGAGTCAGGGCCCAACCGGACACCAGCACGAAGCAGACTGAGATTCCCTCTGACTCTGAAAGAACATATTTGCAATCTTTCTAAAAAAAGAGAAAATCGTCATTTATATTTACACTGTCACCACACGTAATGACTACAAGAATTGTTTTACCCTATATGACTTAAAACACTCAACAACAACATTAAAAAAAAATAATGCTGATTCCTCGACCAGCTTGTACGAGTCATACTGACCAGGAGGTTCCCTGGTTTGATCCTCAGTGCGTGTTGAGTTAGCTAATCGCAGCCGGGGCAGCAGTTCAAGGAAGAAGAACATACATTTGTGCAGGGCGTTATCGTATCTCAAAGTGCTTCCTGTATAATGGAGTATTTTTCTGAAATGCTCTTATTCTTTTTATAAAGGCAAGATTACAGTAATCACAGTAACATGCAATTAACCGCAGTGTTCCTAGGAAAGTGCGGGGCTGGGGATGGTGGGGGGTGTGGGGCTGGGGGTGGTGGGGGGTGGGGGGCTGGGGGTGGTGGGGGGTGGGGGGCTGGGGGTGGGGGGCAGGTGGGGGGGCAGGTGGGGGGGAGAAAACCCGGTTTCCTGCTCTTGCTTCCTAAGTGACCTGATTGGAAAATCTGTATGTCAAACATTAGGTGAAGACAGGATCAAATTTTGCCACAAAGCCTCACGGAGCTGTAGGGCTCTCAAAATTCCCGCATTCCCCAAAATTATGGATAAAGGGACCCTGTTTGGACAAGTTATTAAAAACAGGGTGCCCAAAATGGCTTCTGTAACCTCGTGACCAAAACCGACAGGATTTTAATAGCAGGGCCCTGCAAACAGGCAGGCCCGGAGACAAAATTTAAAATGCAGGAATCTGTGAAAAGACTCTGTGGAGCCTGACAGCTAAAGCAAGCACAGAATATGCATTCATTCACCTTGAAACAGATCAAGTTAGAATGGGCCTAAATCGAGGCCATTAGGTTTCTGCATATTTAATCGGTAACAGCTCACAGTAGCCATCAAGTCAGGATGGGACAATTAAGTTTCATAAATGACAAACAACCAGGACATCGAGTCCATTAGACCCAGAGACAACCACTTCAGAAGTCATTAAAGTAAATGGCTGTAATCATTTTAAACGAGCCCACCAAAAGTTAGACAAAGGACCGACCTGATTTGGCGCGCAGATAAGGAATGAAGAACCGGGTATAATTGTAGGCCCATCAGTGGTGATCGCTCTCTTATCTCTTGGCTCTTGCCCTTAGCTCTTGCTCCTGCCTCTCATTCTCGTGCCCCGGCCTCGTGGTGGGCTACCTTCTCGCTCCCCGCGCCGCTCAATACCAAGGACGCCCATTACACTGGGGCCAAACGCGGGAGGAGAACGGACCCGATTCGAAAGCGCACAGGACACACAGGCCACAAATGGGCAGACGAGATGAGACGAGATGAAGAATATGGTAAAGGCAGAGAAGGGCAGCGGAAAGACGCGTTGGGGGTCAAACGCCTAGATATAAGCTGGCGTTTGAAGAATAAGTTGGCATTTACATGCATGGACAGTAAAACCCCAAAGTCATAGCCCAGGTTGAAGAAAAAGCTAGCGTTCGAAGGATGGGTAGCAATATCAATGGACAATAATAGCCCAGTTTAAGAATAAACTGGCGTTCGAAGCTTGGATAGAGAAATCATTTAGACGATAAAGACCGCCAACTGACCCCAACCGCAGCAATACCGTCGACAACCGCCCGAGGAAGAAAAAGAAGAGCCATCTTGACTTGACGACGATGTTAGCTGAGAAAAAGGAGGGTGCTTCGCATAAACAACTTCAGTGCCGCGCCCTGAGACCACGTGGCGACAGGATACCCCAAAGGACAGAAAGAGCTGACCTCAAAACCAACCCAGTTAAAGCAACAGGTTTCGGATTGGTGAGCATGGATTCCTGGCCGCTCATAGCTTAATCTAGTTAGGTATACGGGGTGGGATAAGGATAAGGCGATTTTTAATGCATTTGTTTCCCTCGATGTGCCGTGTGTTCCCCATTCCCATATAAGTGTAATTGTTTATGCCTGTATTCATATCAGTAATTCTCATAAGATTGTATTTTATTCTGCATTTAATAAAACTTTGGTTTTCTTGCACCAAACCACTTGTCTACTCGATTTTCTGTATCGCCGCCTGTACCTAAGTCCGGTGTCTAGAACCCAGGGGTGTGGGAGCGATTCGAACCGCTCAAAGACAGTCAGAGGTGAAGCTGACTGGGCACACGCCACCCCCTACAGAAATGGCGACTGCGGCAGGACTCCGGCAACAGGTGCGCGATACAGTAGACAATGGTTCGGGTGAGCAAACCATGATGGAGGAAAGGATTTCTGATTATGTGTTTAGTAAGGTGAATATCACAAAGAAGTGGATCACCACTCTGTTAAGGGCTGGGCGTCCGGTAGATGCAGCAGCTAATTGGACAGAAGGCAGGGAGCACAAGAAATCCCTAGAAAAGGCAGTCTGGCTGATGTGTTTCAAAAGGCAGGTCCAGCTTCTGGACAGGCTTGTTGCAGCACAGGCAGCCAAGTTAAAGGAGTCAGCCCTGGCGATCCAGGACAAGTCTCTAGCAGGGGAGAAGTTACTGGTAGCATTGCAGGCCCTGAATCAGGAAAGGGTGCATTTAATGGGAGAACATAAGGCCAAGTTGGAATAACTACAGTGCCAGGTCACCGAAGCCAAGGGTAATGAGTTGCGGTTGTGGGAAAAGTACGCCCGTCTGGCAAGACAAGTGAGAGAACAGGAGGAGAAAGTAAAGAGGTAAAGGCAGCTTACAAGTTAGCAAGTGTACAGGGGTTTGAAGATGCAGACCATGGCCCCTGCAAGGAACAGATAGAAAATCTGAGCCTGGCCCTGAGGAAGGCAAAAGGCATGGTTTGCCTCATAAGCTTGAAGGCAGGCCAGGTGGACTTAATGGGGAACGAGGGGCGAACAGCTCAAACATCACTGGCAGTGCCAAGGGACGACCCGATTGAGGAACAGGAGGTCTCACGACCACCACCCATAGCGCCAGGTTTCAGCGAGGTCTGGCAGCAAGGGGGGGTGGAGTCAGAGGTGGGAGCGGAGGTGGACCAACCCCCACTAGAGAGGCCGGAGCCAGGACCGATGTGCCCAGCCCGGCATCGGAGGTTCGGCCCACCCATTAATGGCGACGACGAGGGACCCCTCCAAAACCAGTTCGTATTACCCTATAGCACCCAACAGCTTAGGGCTATGGTGAGCCATATCCCAAAGCTCTCCGAATAGGGGGACCCCTCGATTCACTTCAGGGAAGTAGAGCAGGCAGCCAGCATCAATGACTGTGATGCCGCTGAGCAGGCCAAAATGCTGCTATTCTCCCTGGAGAGTAGGCTCCTCCACTCCCTCTCTGATGAGTGTAAGAAGGGGTAGTGCGGGTATGAGGAGCTCAGGGATGAAGTTCTGGAGGCCATGGGGATGAATGAGGGAAGTCCTTTCTCCTGTGTGGAGAAGACGGTGCAGCTCGCAGGTGAAACCCCGCAGGCTTTCACGGACAGGTTATGTCCAGTGTACCGGAGTGCCTGTCCAGGGGCACCTAACCGGGCATTCCTGAACGGGGATCCACTGGCCCATTGGCTCCGTTGCCACAGGTCCTGGCCAAGGCGGAAGTCTGGTTCGACCCCAAGAACCCCCAGACCACCGAACTTACGGTGATCAGACTGTTAACCCTAGCCTATAAGAACGGTAGGGGAACCGATGCACACCCACCCAAGAGGAAGGTGCATGAGGTAAAACCCGGACAAGGTAGGAAAGAGTGGTATCATGAAGGGAATAACCCCCCCAACACAAAGATGAATTGTTACGGGTGTGGGAAGGATAGACACTGGCGGAAGGAGTGCAAAAACCCTTGGAAAGACAACAGGGGAAATAATTCCACAGCCCCAGTCCAAAAGGCAGAGGCAGGAATCCCTCCCGCCGCGGTCAAGTCATTTTTGGATACCATGAGGTCCTTATTGTCTGGCCACGGGAGAGTAGCAGCCGCTACCAGTGCTCTGACCCCATCAGCCCCATCCAACCCACAGCCCTGACTAGAGCCAGCGCAGCCTGTTTACCTGTGTTCCCTTTGGTACGATGAATGGAAAAGATCCCTCGTGGAGATGGAGGTAGAAAAGGTGAAGGGGACCTATCTGTTGGACACAGGTCATCATGCACCATTGTCCATTCAGCTAACCCCACCTCCTCACCTCTATCTAACGGGGTCCCATACAGTCTGTTGGGATTCACAGGCAAAGAACAGGCCGGCTCGTTTTCCATCCCGCTCGCCATTCGTTTAGGACATCTCCGCTCTAAGTGGACCTGTGTCCTAATGAAGTGGGAAGTAGAGGGTGGAAGAGGGGTCCTGGGAGCTGACTTTATTGTAGGCCACGGGATCCTGGTCGATTTAAGAAATCATTGCCTATGGGGGGCTAGTACAGGAAAGGATGGTGAGGTAGTATTAATCCCTGAGAAGGAAGGGAAGGGGACCCTGTGCACCATGAAGCCCAAAGAGGGTTATAACCTCGAGCTCATGGTCAGTAACACCCCACAGGAGTTCCAGGCATTTGTGCAGGCCCACCTAGCCACATTTGCCACACATAAACACGACTGCGGGAGGGTCAACGGGTTTGAGGTCAGCGTAGATGGGGACTCCATGGCCCGACCACAGAAACAGTATAACTTCCCCAGGGAAGCGGAGCCAGACATGGAAGCAGCTATGTCCTCCTTATTACAGCAGGGAATTCTGAGACCGATAGCCACCCACGTAAACTCTCCATTGTGGCCGGTTAGAAAGCTGGACAATTCCTGGAGGGCCACGGTGGACTATCGGGTGCTCAATAGTAACATCCCAGCCTGTGCACCCATGGTAGCAGCAGTTGCCGACCTGATAGTAAGTATTCCAGCATCCGCGACCACTTTCACGGTGCTGGTTATTTCCAACGGGTTTTGGCCCATCCCTTTAAGGAGGGAGGATCAGTACAAGTTTGCCTTTACATTTAAAGGGCAACAGTACACCTGGAACTGCTTGCCTCAGGGTTTCCACAACAGCCCCAGCATTTTCCACCAGTGCATGGCAAACAGTTTAAAGGATTTCAGCCAGCCCAGGCAGCTGGTACAGTATGTGGATGACCTGCTTCTCTTCACCGATTCGAGAGAGGAGCATGGCCCACTACTGGACGAACTGCTGGAGCTGCTCGGGCAAAAGGGTTTTAAAGTAAACCCCAAGGCCTAGAAATTGAGTTGACGCCGCGCCAGGGCTTTAGCGCCGGAAATTTAGCGCCGGCGCTAATTCCCTTGCGCGCGCCAAAAATTCAGTAGCGCCGCGCCCAGACGGCTGCCGGCGCTACTGGCGGGCGTGAGCGCCTCCCAATGGGCGCTGAGTGCCGAATTGCGGCGCTAATCCGGCGCTGCGGCACCCGATGCGGTGCGGCAGGCTGGGGAAGTGCAGGCCTCCTCCTTCAGTTAAGGAGGAGCTGCCTGCACCCGCCCGCTGTCCGTTCAAATATTGAAAAAATGAGCCCGGCACCTCGGACAAGTGCCGGGCTTGCAGGCCAGACGCATCTGTTCCGCGGGGGGGGGGTGGAGGAGTCCGGGGAGGGAGGTGCGGGCAGGCAGCCGACGGGAAAGCGGCCGGCCGCCGCGCGACCTTAATGCGCCGGCGCTAACTCGGGGAAGACTCGGTTGCCAGAGTCTTAGTTGCGGCTGCCACGGGCGAGGCGGCCGCAACTGAATTTCGGCGCTGGGGCCCGTCGGCATGGCAACCGGGACGCTGCGCACACCGATGACGTCATCGGTGCCGGCGCAGCGCTACCGGCTTAACGCCGACGGAAGGGCCCCACTCAATTTCCCAACTGGCCATAACTCCGGCGCTAGGCCCTCTAGCGCCTCAAATGCAGCGCTAAGGCTACTCAATTTCTAGGCCCAAGAAAGTGCAGATCGGCCAGCAAGAGGTGAAATTCCTAGGCCTGACCGTACGCGCTGGGGAAAGGGCCATAGATAAGGCTAGGAGAGAAGCGGTACAAGAGTTACCGGTCCCCAACACAGTCACGGGTGTGAGGTCATTTCTAGGGCTAACCGGGTACTGCAGGGACTTCATTGAAGACTATGCAGCCACAGCAGCCCCTCTGCTCTGACTCCTACACAAGGGAGTGGAGTGGGCTTGGGATGAGGGTTGCCAGGCAGCATTTGTCAGGCTCAAGAAGGACTTGCAGACCACACCAGCTCTAGGGGCCACAGATGGGGGAAAAGAGTTTTCCTGGAGGTAGCAGCCAGTGAGGACAGCCTGAGTGCTGTGTTGCTCCAAGAGCGGCATGGCCGGCTGAGGCCGGTGGTCTACTCCTCCAGGATACTCACGGATGTGGAGAGGAGCTACTCCAATTGTGAGAGGCACCTCTTGGCCACACATTGGGCTGTGAAAAGATCGCTGATCTTCACATGCACCTCTCCCATCACCCATCACACACCCACCCAGATGCTCCTGGATGGGAGGATCAAGGATGGGACAGTGAGCAGTGCCCGCATTGCTCGCTGGACCCTGCTTCTCTCACAGATGGACCTCAAGGTGAAGGGTCTCTCTGAGCCAAAGCTCGCAGCCAACCTGGTATAGAAACATAGAAACTAGGAGCAGGAGTAGGCCATTCGGCCCTTCGAGCCTGCTCCGCCATTCAATGAGATCATGGCTGATCATCCAAACCCTAGCACCCGGTCCCTACACTGACAGCCATCCCACCCAAGCCCTATCCCCGTAACCCCACATATTTAATCCCCCCTAACACTAAGGGCCAATTTTTATCATCGCAAATCAACCTAACCCACACATCTTTGGACTGTGGGAGGAAACCGGAGCACCCGGAGAAAACCCACACCAACACGGGGAGAATGTGCAAACTCCACACAGACAGTCACCCGAGGCCGGATTTGAACCCGGGTCTCTGGCGCTGTGAGGCAACAGTGCTAACCACTATGCCACCGTGCTATCCTGGAACAGCCCACCGGTGTTCCATGGAAGGGGTTTGGGAAGTGGACATAGGTTTACGGGCTGGAATACATCCCACAGGCTGCAAGATCTATGTGGACGGCTCCAGCACAGTATCTGCTGGCGAGCGACTCCCGGGGTGTGGCGTTTATGACCCAGTGGCAAACATTGCCCTGGCAATTAAGCTCCCCAGTACCATGAGCGCCCAGCAGGCTGAACTGTCCACGGTAGTGTACGTCGTTACACACCCCAAAATCTTCCCCACCCCATACATGATTTGCTCAGACAGCATGTTTACGTGCAATTTGTGTACGGAGTACCTGGCCATCTGGTCCCACCGCGGATACGCCTCCGCTGACGGGAGACCCCCTCACAGTGAAATCCCTGCTGGAAATGATCCTAGCAGCAGTGGGGGAGGAAGTGGAGGTTTTCATACATGAGGTGAAAGCCCATTCCTCCACAGAACCCCGTAGTCAAGGCAACCAGCAGGCTGACATGCTCGCCAGGAGGGTGCCCGCACAGGCACTTTCTGGGACCCATATGGCTCCAGACACATGGCAGCAGTCAGAGGTAGGGACGAGACACAAGGGAGTGTAGGGGTAGCTTTAGCCCCGGATCTTAAGAAGGTCCAAGCCCAAGACCCCGTCCTCAAGGCAGTCCTCAGCACTGTGACTGAGGGAAAAGGCATAGAGGGTCCGTACGGCACAGCAACCCTCTCCATGAAAGAGGGCCTGCTGTTCCAGGGGGAACAATGGGTTGTGCCGTAGCAACACTGGAGGGAATTCCTTCAACTGGCCCATGAGGGTCCAGGAGCGGGGCATCCCGGGCCTGAGACCACCTGGCAGTGGGTGGAACAGGCGGGATGGTGGCCAGGACTCAGGGAAGATGTCTGCGAGTTCTGCGCCGGCGGTCTGGTGTGCGCTGCTAACAACCCTGACCCCCACAAAAGGAAGGTACCTATGGGACACATCAGGAGGGTAGAGGGGCCATGGCAGTTGATACAGGCCGACTATATCGGGCCCCTGCCCACTGCCCAGGGAGGCTATAAGTACTGCCTAGTCCTGGTAGATGTGTTCACGAAATGGGTAGAGGCCTTTCCCTGCAGAACAGCCACAGCTCTGGGTACTGCCAGGATCCTGGTCCGGGAGGTGTTCTCGCGGTGGTGGCTACAACTGTATGTGGAGTCCGACCAAGGGAGTCACTTTACCAGGCAGGTAATGCAGAATACCGTTATGCTGCTAGGCATCGAGGGGAAGTGGCACGTGGCCCACAACCCACAGTCATCAGGGATTGTGGAAAGAATGAATAGGACACTAAAAGAAAGGTTGAGGAAGGAGACGGTGGACTCGCCTCGAAAATGGGCCGAGGTCCTACCGTTGATTCTGATGGGGATCCGGGCCAGCCTGTCAAAAAGCACAGGGTACTCCCCGTACGAGCTGATGACTGGCAGGGTTATGCGGACCCCCACCCATGTACTAGCCCCGGTGCTCACGGAAGGTCAGCTCGGAGAGGTAAACCGGGACAGGTTCGCCTGAAACCTCTTCGAGCGCCTTAAACAGGTCCACGAGCATGCGGCTGGGAACATGGGAAAGCAGCATCAGAGGAACTGATTGCTGTTAGAACCCCGAAAACACCACGAGTGGGAGGTAGGGGATCAGGTCATGGTGAGGAACTATGCCCGAGTAGGGAGTCTGGAACCATTATACATCGGGCCCTACAGCATTGTAGACAAGGCCAGTCCCATGGTATACGCTGTTAAGATGCCTCAGCGCACCAAATGGTTCCATGTTAATCAGTGTAGTGTTGAGATACCGCGGCAAACGTGGGAGTCGAGACCAGAGTTAGTGAAACACAACTGCTTTAATCAACCTCATGGCAAAGAGGAACTGGAAAAGCCCGCGCAACCACTTAAATACTCCCCAGACAGGAAGTGCTCCCGGCAGCCTGTCCCTGCGGGAAACAAGTTGCTGGAGGAAAGGGCCCCCGGCTGGGGGCATCTGCTTAAACTGACCGTGCCGCCGTGAGCGGATTATGTCCAGTAGTGGCGTGTCGCCACAGAGCTCCCCCCAGAATCCGCTTAGGAGGAGTGGACGAGTCGTGACGGTGGTCTAATGGTTCTGCCGGAGCGGCTCTGAGTGGTCGCCGGTCTAGTTGGTGGGGCCGGGCGGTTCGCCGCCGGCTGTGCTGGCTTGCTGGCGGGACGGCCTCTAGTTGGAGGTCAGGCCACGGCGACCTGTTCCCCTGGTTCTGTGTGTGCTGGTTTGAGCCGGTCGATGGAGACTGTGTCGACCCTGTCGCCGAGTCGCAGCTTGAAGACCTTGTCCCTGGTTTGTAGTACCTCGTACGGTCCATCGTACGGGGGTCGCAGGGGTCCGCGGTGCGCGTCGTGTCACATGAAGACGAAGCGTGCCTGCTGTAAGTTTGGCGGGACGTGAGGTGCGAGTTCGCCGTGTCGGTTGACCGGAAGTGGGGCGAATTGTTGAGCGGAAGAGAAAGAGTTGAGCCGCTGCTGTTCGGCCGACCAAGGCGTGGTAGCCTCCGGAAGGAATTCGCCTGGGACGCGCAGCGGTTGTCCGTAGACTAACTCCGCTGCCGAGGACTGGAGGTCTTCCTTGACCACGGTGCGTAGGCCTAGTAGCACCCACGGTAGGCGGTCAGTGCAGGTACTGTCCTGCAGGCCGACGCGGAGTGAGGCCTTGAGTGACCTGTGGAAGCGTTCACACAGCCCATTGGCCTGCGGGTGGTACGCCGTGGTTCGGTGGAGCGTCACCCCGAGGTTGCGTGCTGTGGCCGTCCAGAGTTCGGAGGTGAACTGGGCGCCTCTGTCGGAGGTTATGTCGGCTGGTACGCCGAACCTTGCGACCCAGGTGTTAACGAACGCCCTGGCGATGTCGGCTGTGGTGGTGGAGGGCAGCGGCACTGCCTCAGGCCAGCGTGTGTAGCGGTCGACCATCGTGAGGAGATAAGTTTGGCCTTGCGATGGCGGCAGAGGACCGACGATGTCGACGTGTACGTGGTCGAAGCGGCGGCTGGGTACCTCGAAGTCTCTTTGTGTGTAGCTGTACCTTAGCCCGTTGGCAGGCGAGGCAGGAGGTGGCCCAAGTCCAAACATCTTTGCTGAGGCCGCGCCAGACGAAACGCTGGGAGAGGAGTTTGACGGATGCGCGGGCACCCGGATGGGAGAGCGCGTGTAGCGCGTCGAAGATGCGGCGGTGCCAGGTTGCAGGGACGACCGGCCTGGGTTGGCCGAGTGAGACGTCGCAAGTGACTGCCGTGGCTTCGGGTCCGTGCGCGACCTTGGCTAGGCGTAGCCCTGGCAGGCTGGTAGCCGCCGAGAGGAGGTCTGGGTCCGGGAGCTGGGCCGCTGCTAGTTGCGCGTAGTCGACCGCGAGGTGATTCGCGCAGATGGCGGGACGGGAAAGGCAGTCGGTGACAACGTTGTCTCTACCGGAGACGTGTTGGATGTCCATAGTAAACTCGGACAGGGCCGCGAGCTGGCGTTGCTGCCTAGCGGACCAGGGTTCGGTGTGCTTGGCCATCGCGTATGTGAGCGGCGTGTGGTCCACGTACGCGGTGAAGGGGCGGCCCTCCAGGAGGAACCTGAAATGGTGGACCGACAGGTGGAGCGCGAGAAGCTCGTGGTCGAAAGTAGAGTATTTGACCTCCGGGGGGCGCAGCTGGCGGCTGTAGAAGGCAAGTGGCTGCCACGCGCCATTGACCCACTGCTCGAACACGGTTCCGACCACGTGGTCGGAGGCGTAGGTGGTGAGCGCGACCCGGGCATCGGCCCTCGGGTGCGCGAGCAGGGTGGCGTCGGCGAGCGCGTTTTTGGTGGCTTCGAAGGCGGCTGATGTGTCAGTGGTCCAGGCTACGGCCATCTTGCCGGATTTACCTCGGAGGGAGTTGTATAGGGGCTTCATGAGGGCTGCAGCGCTGGGGATGAACCTGTTGTAGAAGTTCACCATCCCGAGGAACTCCTGGAGGCCCTTGATGGTTTTGGGGCGGGGGAATTGCTGGACAGCCTGCACCTTGTTGGGCAGGGGGACGGCCCCAGCAGGGGTGATGTGGTGGCCGAGAAAATCGATCTCGGTTAGGCCGAATTAGCACTTCGCCGGGCTGAGGATGAGCCCGTGTTGGGCTAGGTGCCCGAACAGGATGCGAATGTGTTCGAGGTGTTCCTGTTGGGAGGAGCTGGCCACGAGAATGTCGTCTAGATAGACGAATAGGAAGTTCAGGTCCCGGAGGACTGAGTCCATAAGGCGCTGGAAAGCCTGGGCTGCATTCTTGAGGCCGAAGGGCATCCTCAGGAACTCGAACAGGCCGAATGGGGTGATGACGGCCGTTTTGGGGATGTCCGCGGGGTGTACGGGGACTTGGTGGTAACCGCGCACCAGGTCGACCTTGGAAAAGACGGTTTGTCCAGCCAGTCGGGCCGAGAAGTCCTGGATGTGCGGCACCGGGTATCGGTCGGGGGTGGTGGCGTCGTTGAGGCGGCGGTAGTCCCCGCAAGGGCACCAGCCTCTGCCGGGCTTGGGGGCGATGTGGAGGGGCGAGGCCCAAGGGCTGCTGGAACGGCGGATGATGCCGAGTTGTTCCATGGTGGTGAACCCGGCCCGCGCGATTTCCAGCTTGGCCGGGCTGAGTCTGCGGGCGTGGGCAGAAACCGGGGGGCCGGTGGTGGGGATATACTGCTCCACACCGTGTTTGGCGGCTTTGGCCGAAAAGGTCGGGTTAGTGAGGGCGGGAAACTCGGCTAGAAGTGCCGAGTAGTCGTCCATGGCTCTTGCGAGGCAGTAGGTTGTCAGGCCGGCCGAACGGGCCGGGGTAAATGCGCCAGGGATGGGGGCCATAGTGTTGATGTCAACGAGGCGGTGCTTCAGAATGCCGACAAGGTGGCCGTGGGCACGTAGGAAGTCGGCGCCGATGAGTGGGCAGAGGACCCTGGCTGTGAGGAACTCCCAGCGGTAGTGGCGGCCTGCGAGGTCGAGCGTGACCATGCGGGTGCCATATGTGCGGATGTACGAGCCATTGGCTGTGGCCAGCGTGATACCCCGTGCGCCGCGTTGGATTTCGAGGGCGGAGGCGGGGGTGATGCTGTGCTGGGCCCCTGTGTCGCACAGAAATCGGCGGTTGGTGCTGTCGTCGGTGACGTACAGTAGAGGCCCCTTTTGCCCCGTGGCCATCGTGGGGGCCGGTGCGGGGGGTGGTTTGAAAGTGCACGGTGGCGTGCAGCATTGGGCCCTAGTGCCATAACGGGTGTGGTAGTAGCAGTGACCCGGAGTGGTAGGGCGGTCGGGCCTAGTGGGTCGGGAAGACCGCGTGGTCGTTGCCGTGAGGTCGAGCGCGACGTCGCGAGCGGACTGCGCAGAGAGCAGCCGGTCGGCCTTTTCGACTATCTCATTCAGGTCCGTAGAGCCAGTTTCCACAATGAGCGGGCGGATGCTGGCGGGGAGCTGCCGAATGAAAAGCGTGCGAAAGAGGGCGCCGGTGTTTTTGTCGTCCGAGAGGGACAGCATGTGGGAAAGCCGATCCGATGGTAAAGCATCACCAAGGCCGGGGAGGCCGAGGAGTTGTCAGTTGTGCTGGTAAGAGGACGTTTGAAATTTTTTAAGGAACGCAGCCTTCAGATGTTCGTACTTGCCTTCCGCTGGTGGCTCCTGCAGCGCTGCCCAAGCCTTGGGGACTGTGGCGTAGGTGAGAGAGGCGACGAGGTAGTCGTACTTCGTGGCGTCGACTGTAATGTGTTTCAGCCGGAATCTGGACTCGGCTTGAACAAACCAGGCTTCAGCCAGGTTCTCCCAAAAGTCCGGTAGTTTAACCGTGACTGCGTTTGTATCCGCCATGCTAGCTTAGGATTCGTCCTGAGCATCGGTGTCACCAGTGTTGAAATACCGCGGCAAACGTGGGAGTTGAGACCAGAGTTAGTGAAACACAACTGCTTTAATGAACCTCATGGCAAAGAGGAACTGGAAAAGCCCGCGCAACCACTTAAATACTCCCCAGACAGGAAGTGCTCCCGGCAGCCTGTCCCTGCGGGAAACAAGTTGCTGGAGGAAAGGGCCCCCGGCTGGGGGCGTCTGCTTAAACTGACCGTGCCGCCGAGAGCGGATTATGTCCAGTAGTGGCGTGTCGCCACAGTAAACTGTTTAAACCCGATAAGAGAAAACAGCCAGTTGGGGAAGGGTCTGAGGATAGAAATCCTCAGCCTGCAGCGGGAGCTAGTTCACAGACTGCACAGGCAGGTGCTGTGGCTTGCTTAAGGGGAGGGGCCATCCTGCCCACCGATTGGGACACTCCCCCACTCTTCTGGGCTCCAGATGAGGAGGGACCCGAGGGTGAAAACCTCGCCCCTAACCCAGGTTTAGAGGAGGAGGGACCTGAAGTCGAAGACCCCGCCCCGGACCCAGATTTGGGACATGAGGGCGAGGACCCCCAACCAGCGGCAGTGGTGAGCCCACAGACCACACCGGAGGGGGCAGCGGCTCGGGTTACAGGCCCGCCAGCCAAGAAAATCCCACCCGTCAAAGTCCTCAGAAGGTCCCCACGGACGCCCCAACCAAGGAAACCGTGGTCACCGGCTCCCCATTTTAAAAGGGCAGCCTCTCGAGTGAGGGATCGGTCTAAGGACAGAGGTCCCCAGCCAGCAGCCACAGGCTGCGAGGGACCGAAAGTACAGGACAATGCGGCCACGCTGAAGGGAGCGGTATGCCGCAGCCCGAACAGAGATTAACCTGGCCGCCCGGAGATGGGTGGCGGATGAACATAGTTTTAAGTAAGTGTATATTGTTAAGTTTGGGTGTTAGTTTAAGTTTAAATAAGGTGATGGGTAGTTTTAATACAGTAGGAGTATTTTTAAAATAACAACAGAAAATGCTGGAAAAACTCAGCAGGTCAGGCAACATCCGTGGAGAAAAATTTGAGTTGATGTTTTGGGTCAAACCCTTCTTCAAAACTGGGAAGAAAATAAAATAGATCGAAGGCAGGGCTGCGATCGGACAAAAGAAGTAAAAGAGACAAAGGCAGTAAAAGAGACAATAAAAGGTATTCGAAGCCAGACGAGATGGTAATAGGCTGAGAGTAGGTGTGAAGTGTACTGGCAGGGCAAGAGATAGCTGCCAGGTGGGAGAGAGAAACAAAAGGAAAGGCGGGGGGGGGGGAAAGGAGAGGAAAAATTACAAGTAAAAATGTAGTAGGGGCCGGGGTTATGATCTGAAATTGTTGAACTCGATATTGAGTCCGGAAGGCTGCAAAGTGCCTAATCGTAAGATGAGGTGCTGTTCCTCGAGTTTACGTTGAGCTTCCATGGAACAATACAAGAGGCCAAGGACGGTGAGGTCTGAGTGGGAATGGAGCGGTGAACTAAAATGACAGGCAACCGGAAGCTCGGGGTCACACTTACGGACTGAACAGAGGTGTTCCACAAAGTGGTCACCCAATCTGCGTTTGGTCTCCCCAATGTAAGAATGTTTGTATTTAAGTCGAGGTCGCAAGACTCGACTATGCTTCACCCAATCCAGAGAATCTCCTCGGGCCCTGGCTATATGCGCTTGTGTCTCTTTGCAAGAAAGGATTGAGGATGAAAGGGGGCGTACTCCTACTTGCCCTGATAGGGATGAGCGTTGGAAAGTGAGGTGACATGGAGGACTCCCACATCTATGGGTGCTCGGGAGAGAAGGCACCAGTGGTGACAGCAGGGAGCAGCGAACAAGACGCGGAGGAACCCGCCATCTTTGCCCATGAGGGAAGATGGCCCGGGTGGTTGGGATCCAACTCCACCCGGTACTCCAGCCAGACTGGGTTCACGTACCGGGAGGCCTCCCTCCTGTGCCCCAGGGTACAGGTCATTGCCACAAGGGTCAGCGTCACCATAGGGAAACGTGTATGTTTAACATGCAAGGGATGGATTCCTTTGGATAGGTGGTGGTGGCTCAGGAAACTGAGCAAAAATATGGGAAACCCCGCAGTCAGGTGGGAACGATTGGGAAACAATACCCATCGGATGGTCACCGGGACCCAAGAAGGGACTAGCGTATGTTGGGATAAGTGGTGGGAGTCAGAACAGGGAATCTATGTCTGTATGTGGGTGTCACAAAAGGTCTGCCCCACGGGCATATCTATCATCTTCTCCGCATCATGGCAGGATAAGGGGAAGGGGGTGGAATGGGATTCCCACCTACACACCTGCATAGTCCCACATTACCCAGCCCCAGTTAAAGCCACTGAGCCTATGGCACGCGCCCGGAAGCCCCTGCCCATGACTCAGGCAGCAAGGACACACAGAGAGGGGTGCCCTGCCACCACCAAGGGACCAGGGAATGGGCTGGTACTAGTGCCTACGGATCAGGTACTGTACCAGGGGGTACACTACGCGGTAGCCTCCGTGACTTTAAACCTCACCAAGGTACACTTACCGGAGTGGTGTCCCAAAGAGAAAGAGCAGCTATACCAGGCCCTGTTAAAGGATATGTTTGGGAAATTCTACGAGTTCGATTTTGCCAATATAGACAAAACCGAACTGTACACCACACACCATGAATATTTTGGTAATGCGGGGAGGCGAAGAAGGGGAGCCTGGAATTATGTTTTTACTGCGTTTAACAAAGGGTAATCTGTCATCAACAGTCTGGATGACATAGAGTTGCAGACCCAGGTAAACGGTTTAAAAACACAGTTAAGGAAGTTATTGATGGACGAGAATAAGGTAGTGGGCTCGGAGTTGCATGAGGACTAGGCCATGATGGTCCATTTAAAGGAAATTATAGCCGAGCTGGAGAAGCATGCAAAGACTGTAAATGCCCTCATCAGAGAGGACAGAAATGCTTCTGACCAGGCTGCGCAGAACGAGGTGTGTGTGCTGTACGGGGCATGGTTGCTGGGCGAGGGCCGCAGTAATCTGGAGGATTTAAAACAGGGTTTAGTCCCCTCCTGGATCAGCAACAAACACCTCGCAGCCCTCCATCTGTTTGAGAATGCATTAAGCCCGTGTCAACTCTGGCTAGCTTCCGAGGCCTACCCAGTCCCAGTGGATTGTTGATTGTGGGCGGTCCAACCACACCATTATGGGGGTAGTAGTGAGAATGCTGGTCATGGGTAGGACAGCCCGACCCACATCGGTATACAGGGTAGAGAACATTGGAGTCATTCAAGGGAGTGCACACAGCGGTCCCACCATACGTCATAAAGTGGGAGCACGCTATGACAGGTACTGACCTCTTGGGGTGCCGGAGCCGGGGAGCACACATAATACTGTGTCCCCAGCACTTGAACGCCTATTCAAAACCACAGTGTGGGTTTAAAGCTGTTGGCGTGAAGCCTATAAATTGTAGCATGGAGGCAATGGCACAAGGCCATGTTCCCCCACAGGTAGCATATATAGGAGGTGGGACATATTGTGTCACCACAGGGGTGCCCCACTACCAGCATGGACAGCATAGCTGGTGTCCGGTAAGTGACAGCAGTTTCTGCTTTAAACCCGAGGCAGAAGTTCAAGTGGCCCAGGAACGAATTGTCCCCATTCCTGAACCCTCCACTGTTCACCTCACTGTAAAAGAGAATTTTACCAACCTGCAAAAGTATGTAGCGCATTTCGGCTACGAAATCCCCCCTCTCCCAGAACACCTTACCAAGATACTCAAAGCCGTAATAGTCTCGCAGAAACATTTCTACATGCTAGAGCAAAAAACGGTAGAGATAGTGGCTAAGATATTGGACATTGTGATCCCACACTGGTGGGACATTTTCAACAATATAGAGGTCCCTTCCTGGATTAGGCTGGCTTCCCACACCCTCGTGGTGTGCCAGCTGGGGATAGTATTGTACCTAGCATGCATTCAGTGCAAGGGAAAAGGTAAAATACTAGAATTCCGAAACCGGAGGACCTGGAAGGAACATTATGTTAAGGTGGAGGGAGATACAGCTGTATGAATTCTTGTATTTCTGAATAAAGATAGTTGTTTTTGTGTTTTGTTGTTTTTAATAAAGATCTTCAATGTGTTGTTTTAATAAAAATGTATGTGTACCAAGTGGTGCAGGGGTGTTGGACCCCCTCCATGCTTAGATGTGTGTAAACAACTGTAATTTATTCTATGTATGCTTATGTACACTACATTTTACAGAATGGGAAATGCATGTGTCGTGGGTATATTAGTACAGGTAATTAGAGGGGGAGATTGATAATGGAGGATCGGAAATTTTGCTCACCTTATCAGGATGATACTTAAAGTGAGTTTAGTATCAACAGGGGGGAGTGTAGGCTTCTCAAAATTCCCACATTCCCCAAAACTATGGATAAAGGAAACCTGTTTGGACAAGTTATTAAAAACAGCGTGCACAAAATGGCTTCTGTAACCTCGTGACCAAAACTGACAGAATTTTAATAGCAGGGCCCTGCAAACAGGCAGGCCTGGAGATGAAACTTAAAATGCAGGAATCTGCAAAAAGACTCTGTAGAGCCAACAGCTAAAGCAAACACAGAATATGCATTCATTCGTCTCGAAACAGATCAAGTTAGAATGGGCCTAAATCAAGGCCATTAGGTTTCTGCATATTTCATCGGTAACAGCTCACAGTAGCCATCAAGTCAGGATGGGACAATTAAGTTTCATAAATGACAAACAACCAGGACATCGAGGCCATTAGACTCGGAGACAACCACTCCAGATGTCATTAAAGTAAATGACTGTAATCATTTTAAATGAGACCGCCAAAAGTTAGACAAAGGACTGACCTGATTTGGCATGCAGATAAGGAATATTGAGCCGGGTATAATTGTAGGCCCATCAGTGGCGATCGCTCTCTTATCTCTTGGCTCTTGCCCTTAGCACTTGCCCCTGCCTCTTGTTCTTGTGCCCTGGCCTCGTGGCGGGCTACCTTTTCGCTCCCCGCGCCGCTCAACACCAAGGACGCCCATTACATCGGGGCCAAACGTGGGAGGAGAACGGACCCGATTTGAAAGCGCACAGGACACACAGGCCACAAACGGGCAGACGAGACGAGACGAGATGAAGTATACGGTAAAGGCAGAGAAGGGCAGCGGAAAGACGCGTTGGGGGGCAAACGCCTAGTTATAAGCTGGCGTTTGAAGAATAAGTTGGCATTTACATGCATGGACAGTAAAACCCCAAAGTCATAGCCCAGGTTGAAGAATAAGCTAGCGTTCGAAGGATGGGTAGCAAAATCAATGAACAATAATAGCCCAGTTTAAGAATAAACTGGCGTTCGAAGCTTGGATAAAGAAATCATTTAGACGATAAAGACCACCAACCGACTCCACAGCAATACCGTCGACGGCCGCCCGAGGAAGAAGAAGAAGAAGACCCATCGCGACTCGACGACGACGTTAGCTGAGGAAAAGGAGTGTGCTTCGCATAAACAACTTCAGCGCTGCGCCCTGAAACCACGTGGTGACAGGATTCCCCAAAGGACAGAAAGAGCTGACCTCAAAACCAACCCAGTTAAAGCAACAGGTTTCGGATTGGTGAGCATGAATTCCTTGCCCCTCATAGCTTAATCTAGTTAGCTATAGGGGGTGAGATAAGGATAAGGGGATTTTTATTGTATTTGTTTCCCTTGATGTGCTGTGTGTTCCCCATTCCCATACAAGTTTAATTGTTTATGCCTATATTCATATCAGTAATTCTCATAAGATTGTATTTTATTCTGCTTTTAATAAAATTTTGGTTTTCTTGCATCAAACCACTTGTCTACTCGATTTTCTGTATCGCCGCCTGTACCTAAGTCCGATGCCTAGAACCCAGGGGTGTGGGAGCGATTCGAACCGCTCAAATGCAGTCAGAGGTGAAGCTGACTGGGCACACGCCACCCCCTACAAGCAGAAAAGCCCACCAACTTACTGGTGAATTAACGAATGGGACCATGGAACCACAAGTCAGCAAAAGTGTCTTCAGGAGGGATGGGAGGGGAGAAACATCATGGGGATAGGGAAAGTGAGGTAAACCCTGCAACAAACACTCATTGCTAGAAATGTTCAACACTGCGTGAACCCTATAGCATTCTTTATGCTGGCAGCCTCAGAGACCTCATTTATATGAACTTAAGGGACTGTCTGCCTTTAACTCTGCTGCCCAATCATGCAAACAGAAGAATAAGATGCGTCTGCACAATTCCCAGTTCATATACTTTCACTGGAAAAGATAAGCACCACCATGAATTAATTCAGAAGCTTTGGGAAATGCTTTGTGCCAGCGGCTTATGCATTTATATGAAAAAAAAAACAAATTATTGCAATACACGACGTGTGGATGGAAAGACTGTGGCCCATTTTCAAAAGTTCAATTTTTTGACAATTATGTTGCAGAATGGCAACACCATTTCCATTTTCAGCCATAACAAAAACTTGTCGACATTTTCTCATTTCTTGCACCAACGCCAATTCGAGTATTTGTTTTCACCTTTGGTAGATCAGGGATCTTTCTGGAAAAAGTGTATGAAAATAGTTAGGAGACGCATGACCCAGAACCAGACGTGCCTTCATCTGTTGCCTGACATGCATAACTTAAAATTTTTTTTTTAGCAGGTCTTGCAACTTTTTAAAAGTAAAGGGTTCAAGATGAGCAGCCATTCAGCCCAACTAACTGCTCCTGTTATTGAAAGTTGTATCTAAGATCCAGACTAAAGTTTGATTTCCTCCTGTTTTGATGGCAAGCCCATTTCCATCTACATAAGCTTCATAGGAGTTGCAACACAGAAACAGGCTATTTGGCCCAACCAGTCTTTGTCAGTTTTTACCTGCCAAACGAGCAAACAGTTCCAATCACCTTTACCCGTTCTGTTCCCATATCCTTTATTCCTCCACGCACCTATCCGATCTAATTTTGAATGTTGACAAGATTCCGCCTCAACCACAAACCCAGGAAGTGAATTCCACAGCCTCACAACTCCCTGTGCATCGTGGTTTCTCCTGCCCTCTTTTCTAAATCTTTTACATTGAACCTTGTATCTATGGCCACTCGTTCTTGCCCTCTCATCAACCAGAAACAGTCAACTTCTATCATGTTGTATAATAATCCTGGAACCAGCAAGGGCCTTGCTGTATCTGCACCCTGTGCTTCTGTCCATAGCTTTCACAGTGTGTCAATTAGTCAGGAATGAGAAAGTGCTCTTGGTCTCCGAATGGCCATCCTACCATCCTCCCTTTGCCTTCAAATAAGCCTAGCATAGATGAGAGGTGGAGAAAGAAAGTGTCATGGGTATGGCCTTGTAAGAGCACATTGACCTGCACGATAGGGTTTTTGTGGTCACTGACCAGGTGTGCATTGATACAATAGAAGCCCTTTCTGTTCATTTTGGTCATTGCATTGTGCCTAGAGACCCAGATGGCCACACAGAGTGTGCCACAACATAAGGATCAGCCGTTGTTGCTCAGAGGTAGCACTCTCACCTCCTGAGTTAGAGGATTGTGGGTTCAAGTCCCACTCCAGAGACTTGAGCACATAATCTAGGCTGGAACTTCAGTGCAGCGCTGCACTGTTCGAGGTGCCGTCTTTCAGATGAGACGTTAAACCGATTCCCTGTCTGCCCTCTCAGATGGACGTAAAAATCCCACAGAACTATTGGAAGAAGAGCAGGGGAGTTCTCCCCGGTGTTCTGGCCAACATTTATCCCTCAACCAACACCTAAAGCAAATGATCTGGTCATTTACTTTATCGCTGTTTGTGGGACCTTGTTGTGTGAAAATTGGCTGCTGCATTTCTCACATTTCGTAAGTACTTCATGTGCTGTGAAGCGCTTTGGGACTCCTGAGGTCATGAAAGGTGCTATATAAATGCAAGTTATTTCTCTTTCTTTCTATTATTGGGAATTCCAGCGGGCCGTTGAAATTGGGAAACTTTCTGTGTCTTTCTGTTCAGTGGGAAAACAGATGAAGGCGTTGGCCATGTTGAATAAAGCATCAATTGCCTGCTTGATACATCGGTGAACAGAAAATTGGCGGATACTGCAGATGGCTCCTGTGCCAGCATGCAAGAAGTCTGGGGCATAAAAATCAAGAGCCACGGCCACCATGACTGCCACTGGCAGCACGTCCATATGGTGGAGATTGGCTGCAGGTCTCCTAGAAGCAGATGGCACAACATTGTAACTGTTTCCTGCTGAACTTGGCAGTGATCTTCAATCACTGGGATTAAGCTGTGTCTAGGCCTGTAGATAGAGTAGATGGTGTATTGGCAGATATGGCCAGCACACTTCTGCTGCCATCTTGTATCCCTGGCATCCGTTCTTTGTTCCTCGCTGCCTTCTTTCATTAAATTAAAAGAAAGTAGAACACTAAAAGCTTACAAGTGTCTGGCAGCAAAACAATTGAACATGGCTGCTGTTAGGGATCAGTTCCCAACACCCGAGAAGTGGGCTAGCATTTAACGCCCATATGAAATGGGAGAAATGAGCAGAATTCAAATGCGATGCTTGGGGGCAGGAGAATTAGCGACTCTCCCTTTAAGTAGTATACTCGAGAATGTTTCAACTGATAATGAGCTGAACACACAATCCGTGGGAAATAGTATGCTCTCGACATAAGAAAGAAGAAAGACGTGCAGTTTTATGGTGCGTTTCACGACCACCGGATGTCCCAAAGCGCTTTACAGCCAATGAAGTACTTCTTGAAATGTAGTCGCTGTTGTAATGTAGGAAATGTGGCAGCCAATTTGCACTCAGCAAGCTCCCACAAACAGCAATGTGATAATGACCAGATAATCTGAATTATTTTGGACATGGAACATTCACTGCACCTTTGCACAGGACAGGACTTCCTGCACTTATCCAGCTGGCCAATATAATTGCCAGCTTACCGATATAATTGTTTATACCAGGACGAACTTGCAAACACACGTTTTTTAAAAACTGTTTCAAATTTTATCTCCAGCAATTTACAAAGGTTAAGTAATGACTACATAATCTAGGCTGACACTCCAGTGCAGTACTGAGGGAGTGCTACACTGTTGGAGGTGCCATCGTTCAGACGAGACTTTAAACCGAGGCTCTGCCTGCTCCCACGGCACTAATTCGAAGAAGAGAAGGGGAGTTATCCCCAGTGCCCTGACCAATATTTATCCCTCAACTAACATTGCTAAAAGCCAGATTATCTGGTCATTATCACATTGCTGTTTGTGGGACCTTGCTGTGTGCAAATTGGCTGACATGTTTCTTGCATTACAACAGTAACTACACTTCAAAAAGTACTTCATTGGCTGTAAAGCGCTTTGGGATGTCCTGAAGTCATGAAAAGCGCAATATAAATGCAGACTTCCTGTTAAATCCGTGAATCTTAACGTATGGTGTTCTTCAATAAATAGACGGAGACTGCAGATTAACAATCAACAGGTGTTTACTGGATGAGGGTAGTCGAAAGACTAACAGTACAGATGCCTGCTCAAGGCTTATATACAGGTGTGGTCACTGCCGGTACTACAGTATACAGGAGCTGTAAAAGTAGTTCTCTCTTAAAGGTACATACACTACAATTCCTCCCCTTTTAGATTAACAGTACCATAACATTCAAATAACAGTTAACACTTTAACATGCACATTAACAGAAATAGTCCATTTATAGATTCAGTCTTTGGGGCAGCTTCCTGATCCTTTCTGGATAGCGCCTTTCCTGAGTGTCTTGTTCTTGGTGCGGAGGCGATTCTGGCCCCCTGTCGTCGGTTAGTTCATCAGTTTCCGCTGCTACTGTTTCTGGGGTAGATGCTACCGGTATGTCGGGTTCATCCCCAGGTACGTGAGACATGGGGTAGACTCGTTCCTGTGACGCTAGGATCTGGTCAACATGGCGTCTCACAATGTTCTCCCCGACATCCACTGTGTACATTAGTGGCCCCTGCCGTGTGCATATCGTTCCTGGTTGCCATTTCTCTGTTCGGTAGTCGCGGGCCAAGACTGGTTGTCCTACATTGAAGCTCCTTGTCGGCTTCTCATTGATGTGCTGGAATTGCTTATTCTCAACATTTCTTCGCACATTTGGTCTGAGCAAATCCAGACGAGATCTCAACCTTCGGTTAAAGAACATCATGGCCGGGGTCTGGTTGGTAACGGCATGTGTTGCATTTGTGTAGGCTAACAGGAAATTGTCCACCTTATGCTGTAGTGGAATGTCATCATCGCACATGGCTCTTACTGCCTTTTTACAGGTTTGCACGAACCTCTCAGCCAATCCATTTGTGGCTGGATGATACGGGGCGGATGTGTAATGCCTTACCCCAATCCTTCTCATAAACTTCCGAAACTCTTCAGACACAAACTGTGGTCCGTTATCGGAGCAAATCTGCTCTGGCAAGCCGTTCCTGGCAAATATGGTCCGTAGGACTGCAATCGTTTTCTCCGTAGTGGTGGAGGATATTTTTATCACCTCCGGCCATTTCGAGTGCGCATCCACTGCTATTAAGAACATTGAGTCCATGAATGGACCAGCAAAATCAATATGCACACGTTGCCCTGGAGAAGAGGGCCACTCCCATGGGTGTAGAGGGGCATGTGGTGGTGCATTTTGGACCTTCTGGCATCCTGAGCAGCTCTTTGTTAGGTCCTCGATTTGTTGATCGACCCCCGGCCACCGCACATAAGCCCTAGCAAGGCTTTTCATTTTCACCCCTCCCAGATGGCCTTCGTGAAGCTCATTGAGCACTCTCTCCCTTAACTTGGGTGGAATTACCACTCGGGATCCACACATCACTGTCCCCTGGCATACTCACAGCTGTTCTCCTCTGGATGAGAATGCTGGCAACAGTGAGTCACCATGTGTTGGCCATCCCTTCGCCGTCAAATCATATACCCGAGACAGTGTCGGATCATTTCGGGCCTCCTTCTTTATATCCGCATTAGTTACTGGCAAACGTTCAATTATAGACGAATAAAATATTTCGACAGGGTCCACTGCTGGTGCTTCCTCCGCAGTAGGCAGTGGCAGGCGTGATAGCCCATCAGCGTTTCCATGCTGTTTCGTGCCCTTATACTCTATTTCATATTGGTTCGCCCCTAGATAAAGGGACCATCTTTGTAGCCGTTGCGCAGTCATCACTGGAACGCCCTTCTTTGGATTAAAGATGGAGACAAGTGGTTGGTGGTCAGTCAGCAAGGTGAACTTCTGCCCATGCAGACAGTGGTTGAACCTTTTTACTCCCCATACTAGGCTGAGGGCCTCCCTGTCAATCTGGGCGTAGTTGCGCTCGGCTGAGGTTAGTGACCGAGACGCAAAGGCTACTGGCCTCTCCAACCCGTCTGGGAATTTGTGCGACAGCACCGCTCCAATACCATAGGGTGATGCATCACACGCCAACCAAATTGGTAGTGCTGGGTTGAAATGGGCCAACACCTCTTTTGATGTGATCAATTCTTTGCACTTCTGGAAAGCTCGTTTACATTCGTCATTCCACTTCCATGGTACGCCCGTTTGTAGTAGGGTGTTCAGTGGGTGTAATACAGTAGACAAATTTGGTAAGAACTTATGGTAGTAGTTTACCAGCCCGAGGAACGACCTCAGTTGTGACACATTTTCCGGTGCTGGAGCCTTGACTACTGCCTCAATCTTTTCAGGGGACTTATGTAACCCCTCTTCATCAATAACGTGGCCACAATACAAGATCTGCTTCTGGAAAAACTCGCACTTGTGGCGATTAGCTCGTAGCCCATATTCCTTCAATCTAGTGAGCACCTTCTCCAGGTTGGCGAGGTGATCACTGTCATTTTCGCCCGTGACCAGGATGTCATCCAAATAACACTGGGTCCCTGGAATTCCTTGCAGGACTTGATCCATTGCCCTTTGCCAAATAGCCGGAGCCGATGCTACCCCGATCACCAGCTGGTTGTATTGGTAGAGACCTTTGTGAGTGTTGATCGTGAGGTATTGTTTCGAGGCTTCTTCTACCTCCATTTGCAGGTACGCCTGGGCAGAGATCAATCTTAGTGAAGCGTTTTCCTCCAGATAGCGAGGCGAAAACATCTTCAATCCGCGGAAGCGGATATTGTACCGTGTGAAGGACTGGGTTCACTGTAACCTTAAAGTCCCCACAGATGCGAACCTTCTTTGGTTCCCCAGGCGTATTACTCAATGACCTCTTCATTAGAGGAACGATGGGTGTAGCCCACTCGCTCCAGTCCACTTTGGACAGTACTCCTGAACGTTCCAAACCTTCCAGCTCTGCTTCGACGGCTGGGCGGATCGCATAAGGCACCGGTCTGGCCTTAAAAATCTTTGGGCTTGCATTTTCCTCTATTTTGATCGTCGCTGTTATGACTTTTAGTGTTCCGAGTCCCTCCTGGAACACTTCTTGTGCGTCAGTTAGCATTTTTGACAGTCGTGCAGGTGTGACATCGTCATCCTTTTTGGCCTCTACCGTCAGTGCCTGTACGGAATGCCAATCTAATTGTATCTTCCGGATCCATTCACGCCCTAGTAGTGGTGGTCCCCCATCTGGCAATACATATAGGTCCATTTTTGGTATTTCCTGGCCATTGTATATCACGTTCGCCCTTATTTTTCCTTTGGGGTAGACTTTTTGCCCCGTGTACATCTTCAAGACAATCTCTGTAGCTTTCAAGGGTATATGTGAGAATAGCCGCATGTAGTCCCTTCGGTTTATGACTGTTAGGGCTGATCCTGTGTCCAATTCCATTTTCACTTGGACTCCGTCTATCTTGAGCATGACCCAGATAGTCTGGTGATCCTCCATTTTGATTACCTTATGTAGTTTCAGACAACCCAGCTCCTTGCTTCCGGAATCTGTATCACTTTTCTGTTCGTCTGAACTACGCTCCGTCACCTTATGTACCTTTTTGTACTTCTCCTGTGGAGATTTCTTGCTGCTGGTTTTCTTCCCTGACCTGCAGACTCTTGCTATGTGTCCTGCTTTTCCACACTGCCTGCACACTTGGTCCTTGAACCAACAATCCTTCTGGTCGCGTGTTGTTCTGCCGCAGCGATAACACCTCCGTGCTCCATATGACATTTCATTGGAGCCATATTCTTGTGGTCTCCGTTGTATCTCTGCAGCGCCCCGTGCGGCTGCTTCGTGTGATACTGCCATGCTGAAAGCCTTGTCCAGCGTAAGATCCTTTTCTGATAGAAGCCGTTTCTGGGTTCCTTCACTTTGAAGCTCACACACAAACTTGTCCCTTAACGTTTCTGCTAGTCCCATTCCAAACTGGCAGTGTTTCGATAGCTTGCGCAGTTCCGTTAAATACTCAGCATTACATTCGTCTTTATGCTGGTTCCTTTTGTGGAACTTAAATCTTTCTGCTATCAGCAGCGGTGTGGGGTTTAAGTGGCCCTGTAGCATTTCCACTATGCTTTCGAAATCCTTATCCACTGGTTTCTCTGGGGTTACTAGGTTTCGCAGTAAGCCATACATTTTTGCACCCATGGAATTCAACAAAACCAGTGCTTTCCTGGCATCTGGCGCTTCAGTCGCCTTGCAGTACACCTCAATGCGTTCCACATATGTCGCCCAATCTTCAACTTCATTGTCGAACGCTGTGACACTGCCACTCTTCGGCATCCCTGGGTGTGGATAGACTGGCTAAAATGGCATCTCCCGCGCTCTCCCTTCTTCTCCGCTGGCTCAAAATGGCATCTCCCGCGCTTTCCTTTCTTCCCACGCTCGCCCTTCTTCTCCGCTGCGGCTTCAAAAATGGTGTCTCCCGCACTTCCTTTCTTTCTCCGCGGACACTGCTTAGCCCTTGAGCCCTGGCTGCAAGCTGCGCGTTCTCCTGTGCGCCTCTCTCGTTTCCGCCGCTCGGTCCTTAACCCCGGCTGTGCTTTACCCTCTCTCTCTTTTTGTTTTCCGTCGATGCCGCTCAGTCTTCAACCCCCGGCTGTGCCCTGTGCGCTTTTCCCTCTCTCTTACCCCGTCGACGCTGCTCGGCCTTTTCTGTGCCGTCGGTTGTCTCCAGCCGTCGCTGTCCGGGAAGGGTCTGTGCTGTACCTGTTGCCAGCCTGTTGCTGGATCGTCGTGGCTGGAGAACCAAGCCCAGCTCTCAACAGCCTCCCCTGCGATGTTCACTCTCTGCCGGATGACTGGGCGGTTGCTCGTGGTCGACGCCCGTGCTTCGGGCCTTGACTTTCTTCCACTGTCCTCCAGGAGCGAATCCCTGGGAGGAAACGCAGAGTTGCAGGTAGATTCGAATCGACCTCATCGCCACTGTTAAATCCGTGAATCTTAACATATGGTGTTCTTCAATAAATAGACGGAGACTGCAGATTAACAATCAACAGGTGTTTACTGGATGAGGGTAGTCTAAAGACTAACAGTACAGATGCCTGCTCAAGGCTTATATACAGGTGTGGTCACTGCCGGTACTACAGTATACAGGAGCTGTAAAACGAGCTCTCTCTTAAAGGTACATACACTACACTTCCTTTCTTTTACAGTTGATTTTTCAGTTGATTTCAACCTCTGAAGAGGTGCAACTGTGAAATTGCTGATGTATTTGCATTGAAATAAAGTAAAGATGGTTCAGTTATCACGTACAGCCTAGATTTTCCAATCCGTATTATTGTACTGCTGGTATTAACCTATTTATTTTGTGGGTTAAAAGAATGCCACTCTGAAAATCCAGGCCTACAGTTCATGGTTTTTAACTAGGATTTCCATAACCTTTGATTTTTTTTCCAAACCCTGACTATTTCATGCCTCCCAAAATTTAGCAGGGCAATATGACAGCCCATCCCATAATTATTAGCTAGAGAAAAGAAAGGTGGCAGAACAGCAGTAATGGGTTTAATAACTAAATCTGAGAAATGTTGCTAGTTATCAATGCAACCAATAGGTTGTGATTTCATAAACGGTTAAATTCCTGAGAGGCTGTAAGGGGAGAAAATTAGAAAGAAAATCAGAGAAAGAAAATATGGACAATTTCTGACTACTACTCAGTATCTCAGCCTCCGCAGGTCTTTGGGGAACAATTTGCATCAAACAGAATTAAATTTATACAGATCTTTACTTTCTGCAAAAGGAAACATTACCATATTTATCAGATTCATGGCCTGTTGTGAATGTAACATAGGCTGCATATCAACAGCTCGTCCGCAGAAACGGAAGCTGCTTCTTATTTAGACAATTCGTACGATGCATTACAAATGTGTATTGATTTCTTCGTGGGTTCAATGATGAGACATTTATGAAAGAGAATGGCCTGGAAATTCATTAAGGCGCTGCCAGCTTTACGCCCAGTTACCGCCTAAAGAGGGCTTCTGCGCCAAAAATGAGTTTGCGCTGACGGTATTGGCGGCGGTAGCCGTTAGCGCTGCGCCGGCACCAATGACATCATCAGTGTGCACATTGCCCCGGTTCCGCCCCGAAACTGGCCCGATCCCCATATTTAGTAGCGGCCGCCTCCTCCGAAGCAGCCGCAAACAGCGACCAGAAAACGGGGCCATGCTGTAGTCTTAGTGGGGCGCTTTAAAGGGGAAGGTGCGGCCGGCCGCTTTTTCGGCAGCCGCCTGCCCGCACCTCCTTCCCCGGCCTCCTCCACCGCCCCCCCGCGGCATTGCCGGCTGCTTTCCGCGAACCCGGCACTTCTCCGTGGTGCCGGGCTCATTTGCCGGCACTCTCCAGCGGCGATCTCCCCGTTGCAGGCAGCTCCCCCTTTTGGGCGTGAGCGAACTGGCCGCCCCAAAGTGAATTTCTAGGCCAATGTCTTTTAATCTAAAGCTTGTTCAACTCTTTATACAGCTTTACAGGAGACACGTTGTCTGTGATGCGTCTAGAATGAAACTGAAACTAAACTAAACTGCCTTGCTTGTCTCGGTCACATGCCCTCTGCTGGTCAGGCACAAGCAATCAATACATGCAATTATGCTGGTAAGGCATGATAATCAAACAGGCAAATAACATCACTATTTGCTGATATCATTACATCTCCCTTTCTTAAAACAAAAGTGTTTTACTTTTAACTAACAACATGTTTTCTTTGTATTAATCTGCATTTTAACTGTAACACTTAATGAACTTACGTTATCATTGTCATGATCAAGGTTTTTTAACCTTGCTTTTTGTGTTCACATGAAATATGTCACTACACTAGAACTTGAAGAAAGAATAAGATAACATTACTTCCTTCTATAACAATAGTCCTTAAATTTGCTCAATGAGTCTCTCAGGAGGCTTCACGTGTCTTGAGGATTTTCTGATTGATTGTCCTTGAATCTGAGTTGTTGCCACAGATGATTGATTCTCAGCTGTGTGATCAGGTTGTTCAACAGTATCAGTCTTTTGACTTGCTGTGGCTGGTCCCATGAGAAGATCTTGACGATTTCTTCTCAGAACAGCACCCTCATCTGTCTGAATGGTGTATGATCTTGGTTGAACTTCACTCAGGACAGTTCCCTTCTGAGTCCATGTGTTTGTTTTGTCTTTGAACCTTACTTGGTCACCAGTGTGGAGTTCAGGTAGGTTTTGTGTTCCTCTGTCATAGTAGTACTTTTGCTTTTCTTTCTGTTGTTCTTTGAACTTCCTCACTTTCTCCCCCTCTTCTGTTTTCAGGAGGTTCTCCGGGATGGGTAGGTTTGACCTTAGCCGATGTCCCATAAGGAGTTGGGCTGGTGACATACCACACTCGAGCGGCATGGTGCGGTATACAAGCATGCTTTGGTAGAAGTCAGTTCCACTGTCTTTTGCCTTGTACTTCAGTCTTTTCACTGTGTTTGCGGGCTCTCCTGGGTCAACAGCTCTGGACAACGTGTCTGCTGTATACATCAGCTTACCCGGTGTGTACGCAACATTCAGTTCATCATAGACTGTCTCTCCTTCGCTTTCCACAACGAGGACTCTCTTTACCAGGTTCAGTCTCTCACAGGCTTTTAAACCTAGTATGGCTTGCACATCCTTTGGCACCACGATTAATGCTAGCGTGTGCTCTCTGTCCTTGTGTGTTACTTTGACAATGCATCTTCCTTTCACTGGTATTTCAGTACCTGAGTATCCTGTCACTTTTACTTTGATTCCATGTACCTTTGGTCTGGGTCTAATTTTCTTAAAATCAGTCTCTGATATCACATTAACGTGTGCTCCAGTATCCAATTTAAATAGAATGTGTATGTCATTCACTTTTAGTGTCAACATCCAGTCTCTTTCTTCTTTTTTGTTTTCAGACACAACATCTACATAGAACTCCTCTATCTCGCTTTCATCTACTGTATGGATTTTGCTTTGTTGCGCTTGGTTCTTACAGCAACGGGCATAATGGTTGTTTTTGTTGCAACTATTGCATTTTTTACCATATGCTGGACACTTTTTTGGTGGATGCTGTGTACCGCATCGACTACATGACTTTTGATTGTCCCTTTTATTTTCGTTCGCTGGCCACGCCACTTTTTTCACATTGGCGCTCTTTTTGTTAAACGGTTTGTATCCATTCTTTCTCACTGCATCCACGTTGCAGCTACTGTCACTGAACAGCTCCTTTGCCTGCAACTTCACAGTCTCTGTAGCCCTACACAGTGCTATGGCTTTTCCCAGGTCTAGATCTTGCTCTCTTAGCAGTCTTTCCCTTGGACCATTATCTGGAATACCACACACCAGTCTGTCTTTTATCAGCGAGTCTGTCAGTCCCCCAAATTCACACGATTTGCTTCTGTTTCTCAGTTCAGTCACATACTGATCAATAGTCTCACCCGTTTTCTGTACACATGTGAAAAATCTGTGCCTCTCAAATGTCACGTTATGTTTAGGTATGCAGTAGGCCTCAAACTGTTCCATTATTTTATCTAGCTTCATTTTGTCTCCATCAGCAGCGAATGTGAAGTTATTATACACCTCCAGCGCTTCATCACCCACGACATGTAAGAACAGTGACGCTTTCATTTTATCACCTTTCTCGTCAGCTCCGATTGCTGATAAATACAACCCCAAACGTTGTTTGAACCTCCTCCAATTTTCAGCCACATTACCTGCCAACTGAAGCGTTGCCGGTGGGTGTAAACCTTCCATTTTTCACTTCGTTAGCTATTCTCCAATGGTAAGCAACGATGTTCTCTTTTGGCTTGCTAATTTGTGGAGAGCTGATTTAACTTCAGATTTTTTCTCTTCATCTCTTTCAATCACTTCTGACACCATGTATTGATTTCTTCATGGGTTCAATGACAAGACATTTATGAAAGAGAATGGCCTAGAAATTGGGTTTTGGTGCAGCAACGGCTTTAGCGCCGGAAGTTAGTGCCGGAGCTAAGTCGCGCTGGTCGGGCCAAAAATTCACTACTTCTGCGCCCAAACGGCTGCCGGCGCTGCTGAAAGCTGTTAGCGCCTGAAAACTGGCGCTATGCGCTGAATTTCGGCGCTATTCCGGCGCTGCGGTGCCCGCTGCGGTGCGGCAGGTTCGGGAAGTGCAGGCCTCCTCCTTCCCTTAAGGAGGACCTGCCTGCACCCGGCCGCGGCCCGCGATAATCTTATTAAAAATGAGCCCGGCACCTCGGACAAGTGCCGGGCTTGCTTCTGTTCCGGGGGGTGGGGGGGAAGTCCGGGGAGGGAGCTGCAGCCAGGCGGGCGGCGGGAAAGCGGCCGGCCGCCGCGGGGCCTTTAATGCGCCGGCGCAAACTTGTGCAAGGCACCTCTGCCAGAACGTTGCTTGCGGCTGCCACGGGCGAGGCGGCCGCAAGTCAATTTCCCAGTTCGGGCGGGTTACCATGGCAACCGGGACGCTGCGCACACCGATGACGTCATCGGTGCCGGCGCAGCACTACCGGTCTACCGCGGCGGAAGGGCCCCAGGCAATTTAGGCGCCGGCGCCAATTGCAGCGCTAGGCCCTCTAGCGCCGCAAAATCGGCGCTAAGGGCACTGAATTTCTAGGCCAATGTCTTTTAATCTAAAGTCTGTTCAACTCTTTATACAGCATTTCAGGAGACACCATGCTAGTGATGCATCTGGAACGAAACTGAAACTAAACGAAACTGCCTTGCTTGTCTCGGTCACATGCCATCTGCTGGTCAGGCACAAGCAATCAATACATGCAATTATGCTGGTAAGGCATGATAATCAAACAGGCAAATAACATCACTATTTGCTGATATCATTACAAAATGTATCTTCCACCCAGCAATGATAGCTTCCCCATGGGACCTGGCAGTGATGTGGTTTACAATGTAGACAACACGTCCTGCCACACAAGTGAGCTCCATCTGAAAAATCTGGCATCGAAGTGTGGAAATGTCTGTGTTTTTGGCTTATGTTTTCTAAGATGGCAGATTGGGTGTAGGAATTGGGATGAATTGTATTGGATAATGAGAAAGACTTTAACTGTGCCACAGAAAATAACAGATAATTCACAGATGGTTGTAAAAGCTTTGAACCAAGATTCGACGGGAGCTTTGCAAGAAATGTAATTCAACAACAACAACAACAACTTGTATTTATATAGCGCCTTTAACGTAGTAAGATGTCCCAAGGTGCTTCACAGGTGTATTTTAAGACAAAAAAATTGACACCGAGCCACATAAGGAGAAATTAGTGCAGGTGATCAAAAGCTTGGTAAAAGAGGTAGGTTTTAAAGAGCATCTTAAAGGAGGAAAGAGAGTTACTGAGGCGGAGAGGTTTAGGGAGGGAATTCCAGAGCTTAGGGCCTAGTCAAAGGAAGGTACGGCCACCAATCGCTGAGCAATTATAATCGGGGATGCTCAAGAAGGGGGATTTAGAGGAGCGCAGATATCTCGGGGGGCAGGGGGGCTGAAGGAGATTATAGAGATATGGAGGGCGAGGCCATGGAGGGATTTGAAAACAAGGATTAGAATTTTGAAATCGAGGCGTTGCTTAACTGGGAGCCAATGTATGTCAACGAGCACAGGGGTGATGGGTGAATGGGACTTGGTGCGAGTTAGGACATGGGCAGCCGAGTTTTGATGACCTCAAGTTTACATAGGGTAGAATGTGGGAGACCAGCCAGGAGTGCATTGGAATAGTCAAGTCTAGAGGTAACAAAGGCATGGATGAGGGTTTCAACAGCGGATGAGCTGAGGCAAGGGTGTAGACGTGCAATGTTACGGAGGTGGAAATAGGCGTTCTTAGTTATGCTGTGGATATGTGGTCGGAAGCTCATTTCAGGATCAAATATGTCACCAAGCTTGCGCACAATGTGGTTCAGCCTCATACAGATGTTTGGGAGAGGGATGGAGTCGGTGGCTAGGGAACGGAGTTTGTGGCAGGGACTGAAAACAATGGCTTCGGCTTCCAAATATTTAATTGGAGAAAATTTCTGCTCATCCAGAACTAGATGTCGGACAAGCAGTCTGACAATTTAGAGACTGTGGCGGGGTTGAGAGAGGTGGTAGTGAGGTAGAGCTAGGTGTCATCAGCCTACATGTGGAAATTGATTTAGGATGATGTCGCCAAGGGGCAAGATGTAGATGAGAAATAGGAGGGGCCCAAGTATAGATCCTTGGGGGACACCAGAGGTAACGATGCGGGAGCGGGAAGAGAAGCCATTGCAGGTGATTCTCTGGCTACGATTCGATAGCTAAGAATGGAACCAGGCGAGTGCAGTCCCACCCAGCTGGACGACGATGGAGAAGCATTGGAGAAGGATGGAGTGGTCAACCATGTCAAAGGCTGCAGACAAGTCAAGAAGGACGAGGTGGGATTGTTTACCTTTGTCACAGTCACAAAGGATGTCATTTGTGACTCTAACGAGAGCCTATTCAGTACTGTGGCAAGGGCCATTAACGAGTGGCATACAAAAGGTGTTCAACACTGTAGAATTCGCAAAATTGAACATTGTCCTATAAGGGTCTATTGGCAGAAAAGGCCTTAATTTTAAAGACTGTTTTAAAAGAAGCCCAGGAAAAGGGGCACACAAAATGGCCGCCAGACCCCGTGACCAGCTTTTGGGACATTTTAAAATGGTTCCTGCAGTTCACAGACAGCTTTTGTGGATTCAGCCCACAGTAAGTTCTGGAACACAGTTTCGGAGAAAACGAAACCAGACAGTACCCCATACATATGGATTGGATGCAGATCCAATCAGATCGGCCTGTAGATAGAGGCCATCTAAATATTTACCCAGACAAAGGGGAAACAGCTTCAAATTCAAAGGGGGACATCAAGACCCATTAAAGACAATACAAGGTCATTCCAGGCCAGAGATGGCAGTTACCGGCCATCCCGAAGGTACTTTAAACACAAAGACTACCCTGCTGTACTACAAGCCCGCCAAAAGTTAAACAAAGATTAACCTTGATATGGCGGGAGATAAGGGCCTCCATGAAAAGTATAACTGGAGTCCTGGGGTAGCATTGAGAGGAGAAGAATTCGGATCGGAGACCATCGGGTTTCGGTAGCCATTGAGGAGCATCAGCATCGGGAGAGACCAGTGCAGATCATTTTCGAGAGATTGCTCGGGGGTCCGAAGAAGGCCTTTTCAGACTTGGAAGAAGAAGACGAAACCCGGGGTAGTTATCGGGAGATCATCGACAAAAACCCCGGGCCATTGACGAGATGAGAAGACAGTTGACGAAGAGGAAGAAAACGAAACGCCTTACAGAATGGGTAGCCACCAGCGTCGTGTACAGGAGCACAGAGAAATCGAGATTGTGACCACCATCGTTGTATGCAGGGGCACCGAGAGGACAGCCGGTGGGCGAAACGATGGACGGCGAGTCCTGCTGAATTAAGGTGGCTGAGACGCCATTAGCTTGGGCAGCCCGCTGCGCCTACAGCCCAACGACCACGTGACAACGGCAGGCCCGAGAGAGAGCACCAAGTAAAGAACCCCAACCCAACCGCAGTTTTGGATTGGTGGGCATGTTTCTGGCCCCTCATAATCTAATCTAGCTAGGTTTAGGGGGCGGGCATTTTAGGGGATAATTAACAATGAGTTGTTGTCCCTCGATGTTCCGTGTGTTTCCCTATTTCATGGTGACCATTGTAAAGTATAATATGCCTGTACATATATTGGTTAGTACTGTATTATGATTTGTTTTTCCCTCCCATGTACCTTATTGGCTTACATTCAATCTTTCCTTTATGTAATAAAATTTCATTCTGGTTCATTAAACTTGGTCTATAGAGTATTCTCTGCATTGTAGTTCCTGCCTCAAAGTCCAGTGTATAGAACCTAAGGGGTGAGTGGGTCAAACCACTCGGTAAAATACTGTGCAAGAGAGAGAGGCCTCTAGAGCGAGAGAGAGAGAGAGACCTCGGCGATCGAAACCCCTTACAACACAACTCATGGATGTGCTATCAGGCACACTTGACTACATGGCTTTGCATGCTTACAATATCAGGTTATCAGGCCAAATGTACATACATTAGAATTCTCCCTTTGCTGTAGATCTGGGTTCAGATATCTGATGGAGAACCTCATAGCAGCATATATCTACAGGCATGTCAAGGGAAGAGAGAAACACAGCTAAAAGATCTATCCCACCTAATAATGCACATCACCTCCTAGCTGACACCGAGCAGCTTTGAGATGGCCTTGTAGAAGTCACCAGCCTAGATTATATTGGTCCACCAGGAGAAGGATACATCATGGGAGGCAACAGGAAAGGAGATGTGAAGTGTGTATGTGTCTATATGTAGGTCTGTGTTGGGGATGAGTAGAATAAAGGTTTCCATCTTGTTAGGAAATCATTGGAAATTTGGGGTTAAGAATTTCTCTGGGTCACTATGTATAAAGGCATCCCAATGACCTAGTGAAAGTTTCCTATTGTCCTTATTTATGTTGATACCATGTACAGGTTCTAAAATAACTTGTTTATGATTGGGGCAGAAATATCCATGAGGAGACAGTTCATATATGTATTTACAATGTCACTACACATAATGGCCAGATGAGTTCATACCCACAGTGGCCAAGGCAGTGTACAGTGTATAAAAGATGCAAACCTGTTCATTTTTTGCATTGTTAAGAGTTAATGCAGTCTGTCAGAATCACCAGAAATATATTGCTCTTTTAATGAAACTTCAAAAATAAAACCTGTAACATGAAAATGGCATTCAGATTTAATTTCAGTTATTTTAAAATCTGGTTAAAAAAAAAGTGTGCAATTATGAATAGGGTAGCCATCCGTTGAATTACAACCAGAATTATGGCTGATTAATAATCAGCTGAAAGACTATATAAACAAGCTCAGACGGGTCTACAGCTCATCATTTTTGATGGCTTCGGATTCTGCTAATCTCTCCACAATTTTTACTCAATTGAAATAGTTTTACAGTGTTACTTCACTTACATGATTGCTGTCTAATCTTCTTCTGGGTATTCTGGCAGAACAAACTAATCAATGTACCTTTGGCGGAGCATTAGTAAGGCATTCACGCTCACTCTAAGTGTATTCAGCTCGTTCTGCTTCAGTGGTCCAGTCTCTGATTTCCTTCTGGCCCAAGTATGAAGGTTGGGCCTTTTTTCTTCCTAAAGCACAAATCTCACACTGCATTTATATTGCAGCTCCCAGTCCGAGACCAGCAGCTGCAGTTTGGCTCCTAGCCAGCCAGTACATCATTTATACCGCCGGCTAAGACTGTATCTTTCCTGTCCAGGAGAGAGCTCCACACCATGTGTGCAGACTTGAATGAAGGCAGTTCCTCTCCCAGCAGTTAAATTTAAAAGGCCTTGGCATTCTCTGCCATGCGTTAGACAGGACACACAAAGTCCAGCCACAGGAGCTCCGTGATTTCCTACCCCCCAGACATTTACATGGCCCAAACCCCCGGGCCCCCTACCCCTCTCTCCGCCCCCGATGGAGGACTGCTCCTTGGCAGGGCCTAGAGCTGGCAGTAAGGCCAATAACAACAACAACTTGCATTTATATGGCACCTTTAATGTCGTAAAATGCTTCACAGGAGCGTTATCAAACAGAATTTGACACCGAGCCACATAAGGAGAGGTGAACAAAAGCTTGGTCAAAGAGGAGCATCTTTAAGGAGCATCTTACAGAAGGAGAGAGAGGTAGAGAGGTGGAAAGGTTTAAGGATGCAATGCCAGAGTTTGGGGCCTCGGCAGCTGATGGCATGGGCGCCAATGGTGGAGCGACTAAAATTGGTAATGCGCAAGAGACCAAAATTGGAAGAACGCAGAGGTCTCAGAGGGTTGTAGGGCTGGAGGAGGTTACAGAGATAGGAAGCAGTGAGGCCATGGAGGGATTTGAAAACAAGGATGAGAATTTTAAAATTGAGGTGTTGTCGGACTGGGAGCCAATATAGGTTAACGAGCACAGGGGTGATTGGTGAACGGGACTGGGTGCCAGTTAGGATACGAGCAGCAGTAGTTTGAATGAGCTGAAGTTTACAGAGGGTGGGAGTTAAGAGGCTGGCCAGGAGAGTGTTGGAATAGTCAAGTCTAGAGGTAAAAAAGGGCATGGATGAGGGTTTCAGTGGCAGATGAACTGAGGCAGGGGTGGGAGCATCCACCCTCTCCAAGAATTCAAATCAACTCCAGGTTAGTTCAAATAGTGCCCAGGGGCCCAAGGGAAGTTATACTCCATGTGGGATGAAACACAAGTGGTGTGAGACTATCTCCTCCAGGGGTCTCACACCCCTGGGCCATTGAGGTCTGGTTGTGCATAAGTATCAAGTTGTACTGTAAATTTAGCATTGGTTGACAGTGTAGACAGCAAATAATTTAAAAATAAAAATTCACAAAAATCCTTGATAGCCAATAAAACTATTCCAATTCAACGTTTAAAAAAAAATTTGGAGTCACTTCCCACCTAGCTTCGTTTTTTTTCTGCCAAGTGACTGAACAGCCAAAGTCTTATATTCATCCCTGGCTGCTGTTAATGACACTTCATGATCGATGCACAGTAGCTGTACTTTTGCAAGGTGGCTCTGGTCCTGGATCAATTTTTTTACCCCACAACACCCACCCCGCCATTCCCAAGATGCAATCCTTTGCATCCAAGCCATCTTTCGTCTACCAGGCACAATGGGAGCTAGACTATCTCACCCAATCAGGACTGGTGATGTTCAGCTGAGGCTGCCAGTCAAACCCCCAACACTTGGGAATTGAAGTCCACTTCACTGCTGAAGCGTTGAGGCTAATAGAGTGCTTTGCAGAGCTGGAGATAATTTGGAAAAGCAAACATATCATTTAGTATTCAAAAACAATCACTTGTCTTAATTAAGTTCTGCATGTCCCATGTGGAAATGAAAGGATATCAGTGAGCAGATTCACAGATTTGCAACAGTTTGAAATGTCCCCGCTGACAAGGAGCTCTCTGCTTTAACACCATGTTCAATATTTTCCCTCTGGTATAAAACTAACTCTTTTTCCCCATTAAATGAAACATTTTCTATAGTCTCATAAACCTTCTACTTGAGACACCATTGCAAACTAAACAGTGGCTGGATGATGCATGTTTCACAACAAACGTCAAACCGACTTAAATCTATATAATTAAAAGACTTGCATCTGCTTTGTGTCTATCGCATCACACCTTTCATATTGCAAAAAATTGTCACTAGCTCAAATAACTAATTACTGTAAATATCTGATTCACTAATGGTGAACAAATCAAAAAATAAATGGGCAAAATAGAATTAGGGACTTGATTGGGCTATGCTGTGATGTTCCTCATGATGGAATAGTCTGCTAACACTCACATTCTAAGATCACACAGGAGGAGTGGACTAAGTACTGGAGAGGTACTCTATTAATGACCATCTTCTGTGGATGTGTTTAAAGCTCCTCTTCCCCTACGCTCCAACTTATGGCTAACACGATCAACCTGGTATGGGTCATTGAGATTGATATCGTGTAATCGCAACATAGGAAGAAGGGGGGTGGGGCAGGGGTAATCATTAAGAGCTCCGCTTTTGGATTTAGAAACTCCAAAGACATCTTGGGGAGATCACATTCCAAGGCCAGACACATACACACAACCAACGACTGCTCTTGTAGTGACTTGATGAGTTTCTTGAGCTGGTTCATGGGATCCCTGAATGAACTTCCATGTGAGCATCTGGAAGCCATCCCAGACTTCTCTTATTAATTTTGAAATACTAGCAGCTGTCTGTCAAAATCCATCATACGCGTGTCCTGAGCTGAAGAACTGAATCCCTTTGGCATGGAGGGGAGCCATAGCCACTGGGGTGGTGCACGGAGGAGAACGATGCATCTGTTTCTAAAGGTTATGGAACGATTACCTGCCCTGCTGCCGAGTGATGGGGGGCAGGGAACCTTTGATTTCTCTTGTGTTAGATTCCTTCTCAGCATATATAAAGCAAGCGTTTTTTAAAATTTAGAATGGCCCATTATCACAAGTGTGTACAATTTTTATTTAGAAAATTACTAAATATTTCTTTGGCTTATCCTTTTAGCTTATCTTTTTTATTTACTTATCTCTTAAAAATGTGCGCTTACCTGCTGTCCTGTGATGTCAGCTGTGGCTCAGTGGATAGCACTCTTGCCTCTGAGTCAGAAGGTTGTGGGTTCAAGTCCCATTCCAGAGACGTGAGCACAAAGTCCAGGCTGACACTTCAGTGCAGCACTGAGGGAGTGCTGCACTGTCGGAGTTGCTTGTCTTTTGGAGACGTTAAACCGAGGCCCCAACTGCCATCTCAGGTGGACGTAAAAGATCCCATAGCACTAATTCGAAGAAGAACAGTGGTATTCTACATGGTGTCCTGGCCAATATTTATCCCTCAACCAACACCACTAAAACAGATTATCAAGTCATTATCACATTGCTGTTTTGTGGGACCTTGCTGTGCGCAAATTGACTGCCGTGTTTCCTACAATACACTTCAAACGTACTTCATTGGTTGTAAAGCACTTTGGGATGCCCTAAGGTCAATAAGTGCGCTATATAAATGCAAGTCAGTTAGTCAGTCTTTTGTTCCTTTCTTTCTCCAATGTAAGGTAGTTATCGTGACTATGACCCCAACTTCCTACAGTATCTAAAAGTGAAAGGCTAGTTGCACCATCCAATTCTCTTGGGTGATATCTCAGCAGTGGGTTGTCTACTTCTGGTGGCTTACACTTCATCAGTTACATGAGGCATCACCTGCTGCATTTGGGGATGAGGGAGTATTTATTCAGATTATTCCCTCAGGAGATTAAGTAATAGAGGCTGTGATAGGCTAAGATTGAACCTGGCCTGTGGAATGCATAGGTTCGAGGAACTGAAAATGGCCTTCCGCCAACTCCACACTTACTCCCATGGGCAGCATCAGTGGCTTTAACTGACCCTTTTAATCCAAATGACTTCATTGACCTTGGTGGCACATGATTCCCACAAACCCGGTCGTCTCTCTGGATCAACGCAAATAATCATTCCTGAACCTGTTGGTCCTTACTGACTAAATCGATGAAGTCATTTAGCTCCCCTGGATAAGAATCTAAGCAAGTGCTCACTTCTTGACCTGAAGAGGCTGCTCTGCTGATTTCTGCAATCAATTGCGCCATACAGTTTGAGGTCCTACCAGAACGTTGCTTCCCGTGCTATTATCATGCCCCATTACTTTGCTCATTTGTGGGCCAGGAACATTTTCAGCAAGTGCTTCGGAAATAGCGGAGAAGGAGCAATGTTCATCAAATTTATCCACAGCAACACAAATGCTTTACTGTCAGATAATAGCTGATCACTTTTTTTTTGAGCTGCAGCCATTTGTTTTCAGTGATCACTGGCCGTTAAAAGTGCACAATGTCAACACAATGGATGGAATTTACTTAAGAGGCCCAAACTGAATTAATTCTCATTTGGTGTCTGCACAGCACATTTCTAAAGCAGGGCAGATGATATACAGCTGAGCGTATAATGCTGCTGTAAACATATTCATGGCAGTGTGCTGATTATACATAAATTATTGCTAAGTTTCTGGCTGTTTAGGTTCGGGTATATCTGCCCTATTACAATTAAGTATTTCTGTATGCTAATCTTTGAATATCCCAAGCTAAAGCATAACAAGGATCCAGAGTACTGCATTCAGTTCTGGCTACCGTGCCTCAGGAAGCAGATGTTGGTCTTAGAGAGGGTTCACCAAAATGATACCTGGGCTAAAAGGGTTCAATTATGAGGACAGGTTGCATAAACTTAACTTGTATTTCCTTTACTTTAGAAGGGTGATCTAACTGAGGTGTTTTAAAGGATTCAATAGGGTAGATACAGAGAAACTATTTCCTCTAGTGGGGGAATCCAGAACAATTGGGCACAATCTTAAAATTAGAGCTAGGCCGTTCAGGAGTGAAACCTGGAAGCACTTTTTCACCCAAAAGTTAGTAAAAATGTGGAATTCTCTCCTCCAAATGGATGTGGATGCTGAGTTTATTGAAATTTCCAAGACTGAGATTGATACATTTTTGTTAGGTAAGGGTATTCAGGGATGTGGAACAAAGGCAGGTAATATGGGGATCATATCCTGCACCATGTGTTCAGAAGCCAGGTAAATGGAATTGAGATACTGATTGTAGGATTCGCAAAATCCAGAAAATACAGTCTAGATTGGTAAAACCCATGAAATGGCCACATTGTGAGAATACAAAATGGAGTTGGCAGTTCTCATGGCTCAGTTCAAAAGGACACACCAGCAGTATCTTACAGCAGCCTGAGTCATCACCAATTAGAAGATTCCAGAACTTACTGCTATTGATATGATAATATGGTTACAGCAGTAACGAACTCGTAAACAAAAGTATTTGCACCTGAAGGTGCGCTAATTGCTAGCAAAACACAAACCCATCTCTGAAATCGCTGAGCACAGAAAAAAAAACATTATCTGTACCAAACTCAGAGGGACACAGGACAGATCCCATCAGTTTCATTTACAAGACATTAAAATAAAGTACTTGCTTTTGTCAAAGCAGCCTGCCCATTACCTTGACAAAAGAAAACCCCTGATTTGGCGCCGAGATAAGGGCTAGAAAACAGTATAACTGTTGAGGGAAAATCAACAGCAGGGGAGATTCAGCCAGACTCAGACAGATCCACAAGATTCACCAGAAGCAGTGAAGTCCAAGTCCAGAGACCATCAGGAGTTCGAAGGCCGAGTGGAGAGGAGACGGTTCGAGGAGTTCGGAGGACTTTCAAGATTGTGCAGGAGAGCAGATTCAGAAGTTCAGTCCAGATCCAAGACCATCAGGAGTTCGAAGGCCGAGTGGAGAGGAGACGGTTCGAGGAGTTCGGAGGACTTTCAAGATTGTGCAGGAGAGCGGGTTCAGGAACCGGTCCCATGAGGAAGATCGGAGATCCCGGACGTCACAGGAGTACCAAGATTAAGGACGGTTTTAAAACTCTGGTGAGCATAAAGGCCCAACTCTACCTAACTGACATAGTTGAGGTCTATTTTAGCAACGGGAGGGTTTGTAACATTAAGGGTTTTGTAATTCAGGAGTGTGATTTATCCCTCGATGTGTCCGTGCGCTTTTCCCACACCCGTTTTAGTATACCGTTGATTAAGAATTGTTGTATGATTTAAAGATAGTCAAAGTTATTCCTTGTGTGTTAAATTTTAGTTCCCATTGGGAGACGTGCTAATGATTTTTGTTTAAATTGATTCTTGCATTCTCTGTGTTTATTCTCCTTGAAAATAAAGATATTTCTGATTTAAAACTCACCTTGTCTCACCTGATCCATTTGTCTTCCGAGTCACAAGTTGGGCCACACATCAAGGTTGTCTGGCAATAAGCCCAGTGTCTAGAACCGGTGAGGGGGGAGCGCTTCGGAACCGCTCACGAGCTGTGCGAAATCAAAACTGATCTAGCACACCATAAGCTCGTTAAAACGACCCCTTAAATGATCAGCAATGATCTAATTAAATGGCAGAACAGGCTCAAGCGAATGAAAGGCCTACTCCTGCTCATATGTTCCTATCAGTCTGCCATAATTTTCTTGGCCAAGATGGAGGATGGTGAATGATGCATCAGCAACTTTACCCCATCACAAATCACTACTCTTTGAAAGAGCTATCCAATTAGTCCCACTCCCTGCATAGCCCTGCATTTGTTTTCCTTTTCAAGTATATATCAAATTCCTTTTTGAAAGTTACTATTGAATCTGCTTCCACCATCCTTTCAGGCAGTGCATTCTAGATTATAATAACTTGGCTACAAATATTTAATATACTACATTTTTAAAGGTTTATAAATTTCAGAAATCGCTCAGGTGTTGTACGAACTCTGTGTGTGTGTGATAATAGTGAGAAGAGAAGGACTGTCAGCGCCTGGGCCAATATATCCATTAATCCCACTAAAATTAATTTCTGCAGCGAGGTAACTCTGCTCTTACACAATATGTTTTAATACCGAGCAGCTGGAAATTGAGTACAAAACTGAATTAAGCATCTGCCATCCAGATAGGATTTTAGGTTTATGTGTACAACTAAGCAAAGCTCTCGGTGACAGAAGCAACAGGAAATTCAGTTGGGTTTTTGGGGGTGTATAAAGAACCGTCCTACGCAGAGCAAGCAACACTTAGAAGTAGAACATGGATGTTAAAAGAACTTCAAATTAGTTGCAACACCAAGTTTCATTAAAAGGGATGGAACGTGTAGCTTCCTTGCATAAATGTCTCCTTATTGTTAGTCTTGCTACCTTTAATAAAAAGCAGTTGCGCAACGAGAATTAATCCGGTTATTGAATCTAACAGGAAATTAGTGCATAGCTTCCCTGCCTAACCCGTCAACATAATGCTGACAATCAGCTGCCTTTGGCTCATTATTTTAGCATTTCAAAGGCGGATTGTCAGCGTGATTTTAGCACATTTGGCAGGAGAGCTTCACACTCCCTCCAGCGCAAGCGACCTCATCGTCAGCCGAATGTTAAACAGCAAATATATAAGACATACGTTATCACTTCAAAGTAAGCGAATGAAGCAGGACCAGGGGGTGCAGGTGGAAACGAGTGAAAGGTAAATTAACAGGAAAAACTTCTTTGCTCAGAAAGTGATAAATGATTGGAATAAACCCCAAGGCAGGATAACAGAGAAAGAAGCCATGGAGTGGTTCAAGATGCTTTTGGATGCTTTCATGAAAAGTGTTGAGGTGTTAGAGGGATGAGTCTCAATGAGCCAAATTTCTTATCAACTTTCTTTCATGCTGTTATTTCCTGATGAAATAGCAGGACCCAGAGACCCCCCTCCTAATCTATATATATAAAAGGATCGTGGTGTCTGTCTGTCTGTCCGGGCATCACTCAAAAGTTATAGAGCGTATGTTATATCAAAAGAAAGCTTATGATTAGGGGAGTGTCATAGGCGTATTTACTTTTAAAAGACGTTCAAAAAACTTACAAAATCCGCTAATTAGCGGTTGACCAATCAGGGGAGTGTCATAGGCATATTTGACCAATCAGGGGAGTGTCATAGGCGTATTTACTTTTAAAAAACGTTCAAAAAACGTACAAAAGCTAATTAGCGGTTGACCAATCCTACCGCTCATTAGCGTTGAGTGACGTGATGGTTGACCAATCCTACGGGGGCACGGGGGGTGTTTCATGGCATTTGTGGGCGGGGCCTGATCCTTCAAACTGCTGAGCGGGAGCTGAGCTGACGTGAGTGGTGGCCATTAAAGACCGGCCGGGCCTGAAGCTAAAAAAATGGTAATGCAGGTAAGGAAATTGTTGATTCATTAGTATTGATTCAGGAATTTCTCTCTCTCTCTCTCTCCTTCCCCCCTCTCTCTCTCTCTCTCCTTCACCCCCCTCTCTCTCTCTCTCTCCTTTCCCCCCTCTCTCTCTCTCTCTCTCTCTCTCTCCCGAAGCGGGTGCTCAGCTGAGGTAAGTCGCGGCCTGAGAGCCCGGCCGTGCCTAGGGTGCTACGCTGCGCACGGGGGCTCGGGCTTAACTGATCGAGGCGCTCATCAGGGGTCGGCCCGCAACACATCAACCGGCAGAGCGGCGGCTCTCTCTCTCCTCCCCCCCCTCTCTCTCTCTCTCTCTCTCCTTCCCTCTCTCTCTCTCTCCTTTCCCCCTCTCTCTCTCTCTCCTTACCCCCTCTCTCTCTCTCTCCTTCCCCCTCTCTCTCTCTCTCCTTCCCCCTCTCTCTCTCTCTCTCCTTCCCCCCATCTCTCTCTCTCTCCTTCCCCCCTCTCTCTCTCTCTCCTTCCCCCCTCTCTCTCTCTCTCCTTCCCCCCTCTCTCTCTCTCTCCTTCCTCCCCCTCTCTCTCTCGCCTTCCCCCCCTCTCTCTCTCCTTCTCCCCATCCCTCTCTCTCTCTCTCTCCTTCCCTCTCTTTCTCTCTCTCCTTCCCTCTCTCTCTCTTCTCTCTCTACTTCCCTCTCTCTCTCTCCCTCCACTTCCCTCTCCCCTTCTCTCTCTCTCTCTCCTTCCCTCTCTCTCTCTCTGTCCTTCCGCCTCTCTCTCTCTCTTTTTTTCTCTCTCTCTCCTTCCCTCTCTCTCTCTCCTTCCCTCTCTCTCTCTCTCTCTCTCCTTCCCTCTCTCGCTCTCTCCTTCCCTCTCTCTCTCCTTCCCTCTTTCTCTCCTTCCCCCTCTCTCTTTCCCTCTCTCTCTCTCTTTCCCTCTCTCTCTCTCCTTCCCCCTCTCTCTCTCTCTCTCCTTCCCCCCTCTCTCTCTCTCTCCTTACCCCTCTCTCTCTCTCCTTCCCCCCTCTCTCTCTCTCTCTCTCCTTCCCCCATCTCTCTCTCTCTCTCTCTCCTTCCCTCTCTCTCTCTCCTTCCCCCCCACTCTCTCTCTCGCTCCTTCCCCCCTCTCTCTCTCTCTCTCCTTCCCCCTCTCTCTCTCTCTCCTTCCCCCCTCTCTCTCTCTCTCCTTCCCCCTCTCTCTCTCTCTCTCCTTCCCCCCTCTCTCTCTCTCTCTCTCCTTCCCCCCCTCTCTCTCTCTCTCTCTCCTTCCCCCTTCTCTCTCTCTCCTTCCTCCCCCTCTCTCTCTCTCTCCTTCCCCCCCTCTCTCTCTCTCTCCTTCCCCATCCCTCTCTCTCTCTCTCTTTCCCTCTCTTTCTCTGTCTCCTTCCCTCTCTCTCTCTTCTCTTTCTCCTTCCCTCTCTGTCCCTCCCTCCCCTTCCCTCTCTCCTTCTCTCTCTCTCTCTCCTTCCCTCTCTCTCTCTCTCTCCTTCCCCCCTCTCTCTCTCTCTCTCTGTCCTTCCGCCTCTCTCTCTCTCTTTTTTTCTCTCTCTCTCCTTCCCCCTCTCTCTCTCCTTCCCTCTCTCTCTCTCTCTCTCTCCTTCCCTCTCACGCTCTCTCCTTCCCTCTCTCTCTCCTTCCCTCTTTCTCTCCTTCCCCCTCTCTCTTTCCCTCTCTCTCTCTCTTTCCCTCTCTCTCTCTCCTTCCCCCTCTCTCTCTCGCTCTCCTTCCCCCCTCTCTCTCTCTCTCCTTACCCCTCTCTCTCTCTCCTTCCCCCCTCTCTCTCTCTCTCTCTCTCCTTCCCCCATCTCTCTCTCTCTCTCTCTCCTTCCCTCTCTCTCTCTCCTTCACCCCCACTCTCTCTCTCGCTCCTTCCCCCCTCTCTCTCTCTCTCTCCTTCCCCCTCTCTCTCTCTCTCTCCTTCCCCCCTCTCTCTCTCTCTCTCCTTCCCCCTCTCTCTCTCTCTCTCCTTCCCCCCTCTCTCTCTCTCTCTCTCCTTCCCCCTTCTCTCTCTCTCTCCTTCCTCCCCCTCTCTCTCTCTCTCTCCTTCCCCCCCTCTCTCTCTCTCTCCTTCCCCATCCCTCTCTCTCTCTCTCTTTCCCTCTCTTTCTCTGTCTCCTTCCCTCTCTCTCTCTTCTCTCTCTCCTTCCCTCTCTCTCCCTCCCTCCCCTTCCCTCTCTCCTTCTCTCTCTCTCTCTCCTTCCCTCTCTCTCTCTCTCTCCTTCCCCCCCCTCTCTCTCTCCTTCCGCCTCTCTCTCTCTCTTTTTTCTCTCTCTCTACTTCCCTCTCTCTCTCTCTCTCCTTCCCTCTCTCTCTCTCTCCTTCCCTCTCTCTCTCTCTCTCTCTCCTTCCCTCTCTCGCTCTCTCCTTCCCGCTCTCTCTCCTTCCCTCTCTCTCTCCTTCCCCCTCTCTCTTTCCCTCTCTCTCTCTCTTTCACTCTCTCTCTCTCCTTCCCCCTCTCTCTTTCCCTCTCTCTCTCTCTCTTTTCCTCTCTCTCTCCTTCCCCCCTCTCTCTCTCTCTCTCTCCTTCCCCCTCTCTCTCTCTCCTTCCCACTCTCTCTCTCCTTCCCCCCTCTCTCTCTCTCCTTCCCCCCCTCTCTCTCTCTCTCTCCTTCCCCCTCTCTCTCTCTCCTTCCCCCTCTATCTCTCTCCTTCCCACTCTCTCTCTCCTTCCCCCACACAGACAGACAGACGGACAGACCCATTGATATATATAGATAAAAATGATTTTTTCTTTTTTCATAACAGCATGCCCTCAAGAAAACGGGTTCTTGAGTTCCCTCGGCACCGCTGGGCACTCCAGCTAGTATTAAATAAATCAGCAATAAGGTTTCTTTAATTAAATGCACCAGGACTAACATTAAGAGCATAGAAGTGCTTATTTCCTACATGTCCTTTTCTTTTAAAAGAAAATGTAGTGACTCTTACAGTGAGGCACAAGTGTATCATATATCCTGAAATTAAAATTCTAATATTCCATCTCCCGCACTTGAGCCTCTGTATACACTGCACAGGTAATTTTATGATTTGCCCACCAGTTCGATACCAGTGTGATAACAGCAATCCGATAACACCAGTCTGGTAAAAATGTGATAAATCAATTAGATAATACCAATGTAATAATATCAGTGTGATAACAATAGGGTTATACCTGTTTTTGGTGCTATTATTATCAAATATACCACATGACCAGGTTTCAAACTTGTGTTGCGGCTTTTCACACTTGCTCTAAAACATGATCACATTTTATAATGGCCTAGAAATTCGGGTCTCCACGGGTGAGTACGCACGGGGTACTCACCCGTAAGGCCAATGTAAGTGACGGTTTCCTGCATGCACTGTGCATGCGCGGGAAACCGGCACTTCCATTCCCCTGAAAGCAAGGGTTCAGAGGTCGAACGCGTGCGCGGGAGAGGCTGCGCGTGCACATCGAACTTCAGTTTTTTTTACAGGTTTTCCCGGGAAGGTAAGTCTCCAGGACTTAGACATGTAAAAAGCAGGTGTAACGCCTGCTTTTTACAAGGTAAGTGGTGAATTAATTAAAATTAAAACATTTTTTCCCCAGGTTTATTATTTTTAAATACTTTAAAGAAAGGTAGGTTTATTTTTAGCCCCGTTAGAAAATAAAATTATTTTTTTCAAAAATTTAAATTATTGTTTAAAATAGTTATTTCATGTAATTTATAGTTTATTTAAAAAATTTGATTTTTAAAAAATTTATTTGAAGATTTAGTGATGTCATGGGGCCCGTAGTATTTCTAAGTTTTGACAGGTCTTCCTGTCAGACTTATAAATGGAGCATTTCCTGCTCCGATTGGCTCCCCATGGCCCACCTGATCCCAGGGGACGCATCGAACTAACTGCGCCCCGGCAGCTGGAGCAGGCCCAGGATTGGAATTCCACGGGGGCCCACGCAAGGATGATCAGCCATGATCGCATTGAATGGCGGAGCAGGCTCGAGGTGCCAAATGGCCTACTCCTGCTCCTATCTTCTATGTTTCTATGTTTCTATGTAAGTGCAGGTTGGGGGCTTGCACCCGTGGGAAGCCCGCGACCCAAATTTCTGGGCCATTAAATTAAGCGCATACCAACACTGAAATAAATGCAAGCCCATCAAAACATGAATGTAAAAAAAAAGTTTAATGACTAAAGAGATCACTTCATTGGACGCATTCAAGCCCGCAACTCCAAATCTGTCCAATCACCAGCTGTCACTGCCTTATCCCTCTGTGATACAATAGGTAGGCTCTCTATTTCTTTAACTTATCTTTATTTCAACAAATACATAAGAATTATTAAACAAAACCAAGCCAAAAGTAAATGTCCATTTTACATTAGAATATGGAATGTTTCCTGGGAGTAACACCACTGGGGAAACTCAGAGCCTCCACCCCCTCATTCAATGAGAGCATCAATTGGACAGTTGGGCAGAAGGCAGCACACCTGACTCCCAGTGTTATATCCGTGTATCTTAATGTTGTGTCCTTCAATAATCAGCCAACAGACTGCAGTGAACGATCAACAGGTGTTTACTGAATTAGGGTTCAAACTGCAACTGACTGTATAGATCACTACTCAGGTTTTATATACAGGTGTGGTCACTGCCGGTACTACAGGATACAGGAGCTGTAAAAAGTAGTTCTCCCCCTTAAAGGTACATACATTACACCCAGTGTTCCTCATTTTTGTTTTTTTGACCAAATCATGGACCCCAACCAAACATGACACATTCTTAAATTAGCCTTTCATTTTTTTAATGCAAAATAAAATCATGCGGTTACCTCGCCATAACTACTTTCCTTTCCAGACTGTTACTGCGTATCTCATTCTACAACGATTCGCTTCTCCAATCCCCCTGCCCAATCCCAGTTACCAAAACAGTTAACACATTCTAGAAGCCATGAGGGATATTCTCTGAACTGTTATGTAACAAACAACGCAGATTACAAGCAGCTGATTAAATCTTACAAGTCTTGTTTACTTCTGGCTAAAGGAAAAGTAAGATCTGAACCACAAAGGCTTTGAAAAAATACCTGCAGTTACAAACTTGGTTTTTTTGCAATCTCAGTGCAAGCCTCCTGAGTGCAAAACTACTGAGTGGCGGCAGTAGGGAAATTGGAGGCAAATCAGTCCCTTTACTCATCCACACCCAATTTCAAAATTGGATTTTGTAATCTAATTATGTGCTTGGCTCCAATTTCTAGTACACAGCAGTTAGTCAGTTTTAAAACATAGTTTCCAAATGGCAGAGGTTTTATTTTTGTAGTGCTGTGCACTATTCTTTATATCATAGATCCGGCATTACCTCAAATCAAAGAAATCCACTATAGTGATCTGGGTTGTTATGGTTGGGGTTGTCCACCGGGTGGTGCTGTAGCCAATTCTGCTGCTAAGGTCAGGGGTTTCGCTTTCTGTATAGGTCAGCACAAGGTGGAATGCCAGGATGCTGATGCAGGCTGTCTGTAAATGTGTTTCCCAGTTGTTAATAAGGTACTCGTGTTAATTCTAACATCTAGCCTCTTTGAGTTCCTTGTTCCACTTTCTGGATTTATCACATTTGGCGACGAGGCAACTAAAGGACCCTGCATAAAGAAGAAAAGTCTGTCGGGACGTTTAAACAACAAAATCACGAGCTAACGTTAGCTACAAGCTGGAAGAGAGCATGGCTGCCACGATAGGAACGGTTTCTGCTTTTGATATTCAAGCAGAAACCTGGGAAGAATACTGTGAAGTGTTGGGTTATTTTTTCGAAGCAAATGAAATAAATGATGCCGGAAAAAGGAAAGCCATTCTGCTTAGTTCAATGGGAAGCCAAACCTACAGTTTGATGAAAAATCTGCTCAGTCCTGAAAAGCCTGGAGACAAATCATTTGTTGAATTAGCGGCCTTGCTAAAAGAACATTTCAACCCTAAGCCTAGTGAGATTGTACAGTGGTTCAAGTTTAATTCAAGGAACAGGAAAGAGGAAGAGCGCATAATGGACTATGTAGCGGTGTTGCGTAAATTAGCACAAGATTGCAACTATGGGAACAACCTGAAGGAAATGCTGCGAGATAGGCTAGTTTGCGGAATTATGGACAACCGAATGCAGCATAGATTATTATCCGAGACTGGGCTTACGTATGAAAAAGCATTGGAATTTGCTCAAGTCATAGAGACAGCGAACCGAGATGTAAAAGAAATACAGGGTTCAGGCAGGGCTAATGCTACACAAGTTGTGGGTCAGGTTGTTGTGCACAAGTTGAACATGCGTCAGAAACCACAACGTGAGCATGTGAAGGCATGCTATAGATGCAAGGGCGATCACCTGGTGAGTGAATGCCAGTTTCTGGAGTAAAAGTGCTACAAGTGTGGGAAACAAGGACACATAAAACGAGCTTGCAAGGTGAAATCACCTGTGGAGGAAACGAAAAGGGGGAGGATAGCAAAACCAAGGGAGAGAAGTGAAAAAACATGGAGCACACCGCATCAGCGGGGAAGCTGAGGAAGAAGAGGACATGTTCATAATGTATAGCATGTTAGAGAACATTCGAAAAGTGGCTCCTATCACATTGCAACTGACAGTAAATGACGCTAAGGTGAACTTTGAAATGGATACAGGGTGCGGCGTGACCATAATGAACAACGTAGAGTACTCAAAATTGGGGAACCGTACAAAAGTTCCACAGTTAAAGCCTTGCTCCCTGCATCTTAGAACATATACAGGTGAATGAGTAGCGACATTAGGTACAGCTAAGGTAACTGTGCAACACAGGGACACAGTGGAACAGCCGCCTGTAGTTATAGTATCAGGTACCGGACCAAACCTGTTAGGTCGGGGCTGGATAAAAGCACTTAAATTAGACTGGGGAGCAGTACATCAAATAGATGCGGGCAAGCAGTTGGCTTTGCAAGAAGTGTTGAGTGAACATGAGAGTTTGTTCAAGGAGGAACTTGGCACATTTAATGGCACCCCAGCTAAGATTCATGTAGACAAGGAGGCACCGCCAAGGTTTTTTAAACAACAACCTGTGCCTTATGCCATGAAGCCAAAGGTAGAGGCTGAGCTTGACCGTCTATTGAGAGAGAACATACTGGATCCGGTGAAATGTTCGGAATGGGCAGCTCCCATAGTACCTGTTTTAAAACCGGACAATTCGGTAATACTCTGTGGAGACTATAAATTGACTGTCAATCGGGTGCCCTAACTAGAGCAGTATCCTATTCCCAAAACAGAGGATCTCTTTGCAAACCTGGCTGGAGGAAAGAAATTCACAAAGTTGGATATGAGTCATGCCTACTTGCAGATTACACTGGATGACGAATCAAAGAAGTATGTCACCATAAATACACACAAGGGCTTGTTTACATATATCCACTTACCGTTTGGTGTCTCATCTAGGCCAGCTATCTTCCAAAGGACAATCGAAGGTGTACTGCAAGGGATTCCACATGTTTCCATCTATCTGGATGACATTCTGGTGATGGGAAGGACCGACCAGGAACATCTGAGCACTCTGAGAGAGGTACTACAGAGATTGAAAAGGGCAGGGTTCTGGCTCAAGCGGAGTAAGTGCACTTTCCTGGGGAATGAGGCAGTGTTCCTGGGACACAGAGTGGACGCCACTGGGCTCCATCCACTCAAGGAGAAGGTACAAGCACTGCAGGATGCTCCTGCTCCTACAAATGTGGCTGAGTTAAAAGCTTACCTGGGACTGCTGAACTACTATAACAGGTTTTTACCAAACTTGTCAACAGTGTTAGCATCTCTTCACAAACTACTGTGCAAGGAGACACAGTGGCAGTGGAGAGAGGAGCAGGGGGTTTCATTTGAACAGTCCAAGAAAATGATGCTGTTGTTGGATGTGCTGGTTCACTACAATGCAGAGAAAGACATCATTCTCTCTTGTGATGCTTCACCTTACGGGGTGGGAGCAGTTCTTTCACACTGCATGGAAGATGGAACTGAAAGACCAATAGGGTTTATGTCCTGAACTCTAACACCAGCGGAAAAACCTATTCCCAGTTAGACAAAGAGGGGTTAGCAGTAATGTTTGAGTTACAGAGGTTCCACAAGTACATATATGGCAGGAAGTTCACCGATCATAAACCTCTTATCTCTCTTTTCAATGAAATGAAAGCAGTTCCACAGATGGTGTCACCCCGGATCCAGAGGTGGGCCGTGACGTTGAGGGCATATGAGTATATCATCGTCTACAAGGCGGGCAAGTACCATGGGAACGCAGATGCCTTGAGCCATCTTCCACTGCCAGGCACACCTATCCGTGCAGCTCCAGAGGATAGAGTGTTGATGTTGGAGGACACTGACATGGCACTTGTGACTGCAGAGCAAGTAAGAACATGGACAGGTAAAGATCCAGTACTGTCTAGAGTTCGAGAATATGTGGTGAGGGGATGGCCACAGCATCCGGAAGGGGCTGACTTCACACCCTACAGTGTCAGGAAAACAGAGCTGAGTGTGCAGGATGGTTGCGTGTTGTGGAGAGCACGAGTGATTATTCCACAGCCAGCACGACAGTCTATCCTAGAGCAACTACATCAGTGTCATCCTGGGGTCTCGTGTATGAAAGCCTTGGCTAGGAGTTACTTGTGGTGGCCAAAGTTAGATGAGGAGATAGAAAATCTAGTCAAGACATGCAGCACTTGTCAGGAACACCGGAAGGCACCAGCAGCGGCTCCTCTCCACCCCTGGGAGTGGCCGGATAAACCATGGAGAAGATTGCACTTAGATTATGCGGGTCCATTCATGGGGAAGGTGTTCCTCATAATCATTCATGCACATTCTAAATGGATGAATGTTTATCCTGTAAATTCTGCTACCGCCACTACTACTATAGACTGCCTGCATCGGAGCTTCAGTAATCAAGGGCTACCGGAGATCGTGGTAAGTGACAATGCCACTTGTCTTGTGAGTACAGAGACAAAAGAGATCTTGAGGAAAAATGGCATAGTGCAGGTGACCTCAGTTCCATATCATCCGTCCTCAAATGGACTTGCGGAGAGAGCCGTACAAACATTTAAAGAGATAATGAAAAAAAGTGCAGAAGGGAGTTTAGCAGCCAAAGTGTCATGGGTTCTGTTCAGCTACAGAATAACACCTCAATCCACCACAGGACTCTCTCCTGCTGAGATGTTATTAGGTCATAGACTACGCTCCACTCTTGACCTTGTCCACCCAGACCTAAAAAGGAAAATGGAAAACAGACAAAACAAACAAAAAGAGAGCCATGGCAAAAGAACAAAGAGCCGAAGTTTTGGAGAAGGATATGCGGTCCTTACCAGGAATTTCAGTTATGGACCTAAGTGGATTCCTGGTTTCATAGACTCAATGACCGGTCCAGTATCATACAAGGTCATGTTGGGAGATGGTAGGGTAGTACGCAGACATGTAGATCAGATACTTACCTGACAAGGGGAAATTGAAATGAAGGTTCCAGATGCAATGGCTGAGGACAGGTTGGCCCCCAGTTATTCAAGTGCATCAGTGGTGACACCACCAGGGACAGCGACAATTCCACAGGAACCCATTCGTCAAGAGGGAACCATCATTGCAGAGTCAGATACTCCGAGCACTGCTCAGGAGCAGCTGGTGGCTTCACCACAAACAAGCAGGGACTTTACTGTTAGACGTTCACAACGGACTCGCAAGCCACCAGAGAGATTGATACTGACCTGTTAGATTCATCAAGTATGGAACATGGTGAATGGAGACTTCTTATTTGACCTTTGGAATGGTAGTTTGTTAAGAAATTCATACTGAAATCTTAAGGGGGGGGGATATAGTGATCTGGGTTGTTATGGTTGGGGTTGTCCACCGGGTGGTGCTGTAGCCAATGCTGCTGCTAAGGTCAGGTGTTCCGCTTCCTGTATAGGTCAGCACAAGGTGAAATGCCAGGATGCTGATGCAGGCTGTCTGTAAATGTGTTTCCCAGTTGTTAATAAAGTACTTGTGTTAATTCTAACATCTAGCCTCTTTGAGTTCCTTGTTCCACTTTCTGGATTTATCACATCCACATATGATGCTGTGTTCTGAAGGAAACATAAAATGCCCCACTTGAAGGTTCCTTCATTGGCTTTTGACATGGCTCCTTCAGAGAACAAGTGCAGTGGGCAAAAAGGACTCAGAGAAGTCTTGAAGTCTGAAGCTTGACACTTGGGTGACAGTGGATGAATAAGAGAAGAAGCTGTAGTTGAACAATGATACCTGTAAGGTGCTGGCTTTAATGTACAGAGGCCATTGATTGAATTCTTCACATTTAATTCACACTCGGAATATACTGGATTGTAAAAGATGCAGGCAGATAGGAAGTACTTTGAGCGTCTTTGCAACAGAATAGATGAGAAATGGCTTGCTTCATTTGGAGTGTGTCTTTTTCACAAAAAACATATTGTCCTCTTGTTTGTTCCATTGTATCTTTCAGTTACTTATGCCTTTGCACAGCTTCCATTAGCAGGTAGTCATGTACTTATCATCACCTAGACTACAAAGTCTATTCAATGTTCAATCACCACAAGGCTCACTAGAGGGTGAGATACACCGTATTAAATTTTGTTCTTTAGATGTGAAACACATTGCAGCAGTGAGATGCCTCAATTCTCGGACTGGCTGAGGCTGATGACAAAAGTGACAGATGCATCTGATCCCATGTCCACACAAAGGGTATGACACGCATCTTAACTAGCTCAGTGTGGTTTTCACCTAGCTGCTCACACTGGATTAATTAAAATGCAAACCTATTGTCCTACGATATTTGAATTTTGATCAGTTCACGCTGACTGTTTATATGAAGCAGATTACAAACCCAGCCTTTGATTATGCCTTTATATTTGGAGGCATAACACAATACTTACTGCAAAGCGTGTGAACACTAAAATATGCAAAGGTCCACATAACTTACACAAAAAGAAAATACTGCAGATGCTGGAAATCTGAAATAAAAACAGAAAATGCTGGAAATACTCAGCAGGTCAGGCAGCATCTGTGAAGAGAGAAACAGAGTTAATGTTTCAGGTCGATGACCTTTCGTCAGAACTGGAAAAAAAGCAGGAAATGGAACAGGTTTTTAAGCAAGTGTAGGGGCTGGGAAATGGGGGAGGGGATGAAAGAACAAAAGGGAAGGTCTGTGATAGGATAGAAGGCAGGAGAGGTTAAGAGGCATTAAGAGATATTCAAGGCAAAAGGAGATGGTAATTGTAGTGTATGTCTCCGTCTACCTTTAAGAAAACCATTGTATGTAACCGTTCACCTTTAAGAGAACTATTTTAGGTGTGGCACTACTTTGTTGGCTTCTGTATACTGTAATACCGACGGTGACCACACCGGTATATAAGTGCTGTGTCAGGATTATTTGGCAGATTCGCCCTGACCTTCGAATAGTAAAGTCCTGTTTTAAGTTACTCTTGGAGTCTGTGCATTAATTAACTAAACAACCCACAGACTTTACAGTGGCGACGAGTCTGATCGTACCCTGCGGCAACAATACGTCCGAAGCAGTTAACGAGCGTCGAGAAGAGGCAACCGCCCTCGTCGTTCTGCTGGGAAAAAACTCGAGGCTGCAGAACTAGAAAGGAGGAAGAATTTAGAGACAAAGACTTCCATCAGCAACAGGCACAGACTGTCCCTTCTGCCACGGTGAGGAGTGAGCCGATCAGCACGAGAAGCAAGGCGGCCACGGTGACTGTGAGTAAGGGAAAGTAAAAAGAATAACCGGAGGATAAGGGCCGTGCACTCGACCACGGTCGAGGGGGAAAGGAGCCGGACAGAAGTCGGGCCCAGAGGCGCTGAGACTGGGGCAGCGTGGAGCAAGGAAGCCGCGGTACAGACAGGCTGGGGGACGCAACGGCATCGTGAGACAGCTAGACCGCGACCGGCGAAAAAGGCCGGGCAGCGACCGAAGCCACGAAGCGCTGCGACCGGGAATGTAGGCGCGGGAAGAGATAAACTCAGCCGCAGCCGGGGAGGGAAGCACCGGACTGCGAGAGGGCTGGGAGGCGCGATTGGGAGCCGAGCGAGCGGGAGAAGCAGAGCCGGCCAAGGGAGACTGAGCGAGAGCCAGTCCAGCGGCTGAAACTGTTCTCCGTCAACGGGGTGTACCCAGCGCCGGTAGAGCCGAGCGAGCGGGAGAGAGACAGAGCCCGAGCAAGGGGAACTGAGCGAGAGCCAGCCCAGTGGCTGAAACTGTTCGCCGTCAACGGGGTGTACCCAGCGCCGGTTGCCCTGCCGAGAAAAGGGAAAGCACTGAAGCCGACGCGCAGGCTGTGAACCTGAAAGCCAGCGGCCGTTGCCCGTGGGGAAAGTGTACCCCTCCCGCCAGGGGAAGAAATGCGGGAAGCCGCCATTAGGCGGAGAAGAAGACAGAAGCGGGGAACCGCCATTGAAGTGGGCGGGGAGAGAAGATAAGCGCGGGAAACCGCCATCTTGAAAAAAAAAGAAAATTTAAAGAAATAATCCGTGGTGTTATCAGGAAGAGAGGAAGATGCCTAAGCGTGGTAACATCAACGATTTTAATTCCGAGGTAGAAGACTGGGCCACGTATGTGGAACGCATTGAGATCTATTGTGAGGCCAATAAAATAGAAGAAGATGACAAAGCTACAACCTTGCTAAACTCGATGGGCGCGAAGACATACGGGCTCTTGAAGCATCTACTATCACCGGCTAAACCAGCGGATCAGACTTTCGATGATATTGTGGCTGTTCTGAAGGATCACTTGAACCCCACACCGTTGATGTTGGCGGAACGATTCAAATTCTATGCGAGAACGCAACGGAAAGACGAAAGCAACACAGAATACTTGGTCGAACTGCGTAGACTAGCGAAATACTGCCAGTTTGGAGGGAATCTGACAGAGGCATTGCGAGGCAAGTTCGTGTGCGGATTGGTAAAGGAAGGAACGCAAAAGCGACTACTCGAAGAGAATGACCTTACACTTGACAGGGCTGTCCTTATTGCAGCGTCACACGAAGCCGCAGCGAAGGGAACTGCGGAAATGCAGCTAAAGACAGCGGCACTCAGTGTGGATCAAATCACCTCGACAACAACAAAATGCTATCGTTGTGGGAAGACAACACACGACCAGAACCAATGCTGGTTTAAGAACCAGGAATGTAGGAAATGGGGCAAACTGGGTCACATAGCTAAGGTATGCCGGTCAGGGAAGAAGACCAACAACCAAAGGACCAACAACCAAAGGAAGCCATCACAGGAAAAGTACATCAAGGTACACAAGGTGGCTGAGAAGAGTTCAGACAAACAGAATTCGGACTCAGACCCAAACGGCCAGGAGCTGGGTAGTCTGAGAATTCACAATGTGAGTAAGGAAGCTGACCTACAAACTATCTGGGTCATGCTAAAAATAGCTGGAGTCCAAGTGAAAATGGAGTTGGACACTGGATCAGCTCTATCAGTCATAAATCGAAGGGATTACCACCAGCTATTCTCACATATACCCTTAAGAGATGCCAAGTTCGTATTGCAGACATACACAGGGCATAAAGTATACCCCATGGGAAAGATAAGAGTCAAGGTGAGAGATAGGGGTAAAGAACACCCAAGAATGAACTTATACGTACTACCTGAGGGAGGACCACCACTTCTAGGACGGGAGTGGATCAAGAAAATAGACATGGAATGGCACTATCTAAAAGCCATAACGAGTGAGGACTCGGTGCAGACAATCAGCTCAGATTCTGAATCGGATGACGATAAGACCAACCCAAATGTGAAAGACAAGGCTAAAATGGACTTGCCGACTAAGGTTGGAAAAACGAAGGCATGCAGGAAGGCTTATGCTCCAGAGAAGAACAAAGTTTCAGAACAGATCTCCACCAAACAACGACAACATAGTTTGACAGAGAATTCTGAGTCTGTTCAGTTTAAGGACATATCCATGACGGAAGAACACCGAGCTCGGACTCAACTTTATTTCAAATCACGACAACAATTAGAACAATTGAGTTACCGTCTCGTACAAGAGATGAAAACAATGAAAAAGTTCTATGACACCAAATGGGAGAATCTGGAAAGACAACAGAAACAGCTAGCTCAAGCAGAGAGCGACCATAGAGCCATCGTGACCAATCACCGATCACATCTCCCTTATGATGTTCAGGAGTTAGAATATTTGCAGAAAGAAGCAAATGAAGAGGAATCTTCAGGAAGCCAGGATTTTATTCCAGTTCTTCTCTATGACTCCTTACAAGCAGAGTTTGAGAAGTTGAGGGAACAGTATGAACAGGCCCAGGCTACAATCCTGGAGGGGGTTAACTCGGCAACCTCCGAAAAGCTAGTTTCAGTGGAAGCATATGAGCAACTAAAGGTTGAACATGAACAAGAAGTCCAAAGGCTGCAGGAAATTCTTAATGAGCTCAAGGCCAAGACAGACTCATCGGTAGAAGTTCCATCCATAGATGAGAAATTAGAGGTGAAAGACATGGCAGAACATGAAAGTCAAGATGTCCAAGAACTCATAAAAATATTGAAGGAAACCCAAGACAAATATGAGGCGGCAATGACCGAGGTTCAACAACTTGAAGAACAGATTCAACTGGGAATTCTTTCAGTGGAAGAAAAGGCAACTGTAAGAAACACAGAGACTGTAAGAATGGCCCCTGAACATGAGCTAGAGAGCATCAAGGCGCAACTTCTCCGAGCGCTTAAAGCCAAAGTACAAGAGGAAATAAAGGTGAAAGCATTGGAGGAAAAGGTGGATGAAATGGAGAAGACTGTTCCACAGGGTCCCCGTGGAAGAGTTAACGGTCAGCCAACTCCTTCATATGCTGAGAGACAAGACTCTGCAAGGGGAACCATTTGAACACGAGCTTCAATCTTCAAAGGGAAGGGGTTCGGAGCTCTCAAAAGTTTGGGGAATAGTTGAGGTTGCAACACAGATTTTACGGGGCTGTCGAAAGTACGCTGAATCACGTCAATGTGAACTACAGAATGTTGAAACAGCTGCTCCAGTAGAAGGATTGAATAGCCCGATCAATCAATCCCCGATGGAAGGGGAAGTATTGGAATCACAAATGAGGTCATTAGTGAAGGATTGGCAGGAAACCCAGGAAGAGCGGGATGAATATGAACGCATGAAGAAGTCTCTTCAGGAAAGATGTCTAGGGAGGGAACAACAGTCGGCTAACGTCCGGTTGGGTAAGGAAGAAGTAGCAGGCCCTCTCGCTAGACTAGTTCAGGATGACACCGAATATTACCATGACCTGTTGAGTGACACGGAATATTACGAGGACTTGGTCTGCCCAGCTTGTGATGAAAACTCCCAAAGTGCAGAAATCAGGATGAAGCACTTAAAGTCTAAGGAACATAGGGAGATGGTGGCGCTACAGCTGGCAGCTGATAAGGGAGCCCCGAGAGTCTCCAAGAAGCAGAAAAGAAAAAGACGAAGCAGAAAGTGATAACCATCTAAATCATTATCACTTCTACCAGATCATGTACGTGGGCCCTACGAAGGGAGCCAAATCAGTTGGCAAGTAGGAAAAATTACCAAGGCAGTCCAGCTGTTTGTAAAAGTCAGCACTGCTGGTTCAGCAGGATGGAAGTTCAAGCTGTTAAGTCAAGGGAAAGACTATTGGATGAGTCACGCTAGCAATGTGAACCGACTACACCACAGAGATGTTGTTCGGACCGAGTCAAGACCAGAGACTGAATCTGTGAACTGTTCCCGCAGAGACTGAATCTGTAAACTGTTTCCCGCATAGATTATACCTGTGAATTGTTTTACATGAAGTTGAATATATGTTATGTTTAATGGGGGACTAAGTATGTTGTAAGCTAAAAAGGGAGGATTGTAGTGTATGTCTCCGTCTACCTTTAAGAAAACCATTGTATGTAACCGTTCACCTTTAAGAGAACTATTTTAGGTGTGGCACTACTTTGTTGGCTTCTGTATACTGTAATACCGACGGTGACCACACCGGTATATAAGTGCTGTGTCAGGATTATTTGGCAGATTCGCCCTGACCTTCGAATAGTAAAGTCCTGTTTTAAGTTACTCTTGGAGTCTGTGCATTAATTAACTAAACAAGCCACAGACTTTACAGTAATGGGACAGGTTAAGAAACAAAAGATGGCTCTAGATGATGTGTAAGTTGTGCTGGCAGAATAAAAGACAGCTGCCATGTGGGAGAGAAGAAAAGACACAAACATTAATATAGAGTTCAACAATTTCAGATCATAACCTCGGCCCCTATCATATAAATTTTTTTATCCACACTTTTTGTTTGTGTCTTCTTTTACTGCCTGACCTGATGAGTATCTCCAGCATTTTCTGTTTTTATTCCACATAACTTACTCTCTTTTCAGCCTCACTCCTCCTAAAGGGCTCAATCTCTTTATGCATCTCTCTTTCTTGCTATTCAGGTACTAAATCTAGATACAACTGTTAGTGAATGTAGTTCTGCATCCCTGGTAGAATATTTACTGTTAAAGGGGTAAGTATCTGTCTGAAGAGCTGACAGTCAACCAATAAGCCTTTCACCAGATGTAGGGATGCAGTAACTGTACAGAATACATCACCAGATGTAGGGATGGAGTAACGATACAGAATACATCACCAAAAAAGATTTTCTAAACATGGGCCCTTTTTGTGTCGTTTGCTTTCTTGTAATGCAGAATTGTAAAACGCACATTATTTTAACTCTACTGCATCTCCAACCTCCCTTTCCTCGCTAAAATTCTTGAACTTGCTGTCGCCACCCAAATTCATGCCCACCTTTTGCGCAACTCCATGTTTGAATCTCGCCGGTTAGGTTTCCGCCCCTGCCAAAGCACTGAAATGGCTATTATCAAAGTCACAAATGATATCCTATGTGACTGTGACTGTGGTAAACTATCCCTCCTTGTCTTTTTCAACCTGTCTGCAGCCTTTGTCACGCTTGACCACTCCATCCTCCTCCAAACCCTCTCCTCCATTGTTCAGCTGGGTAGGACTACACTCGTCTGGTTCCATTCTTATCTATCTAATCGTAGCCAGAGAATCACCTGCAATGGCTTCTCTTCCCGCTCTTGCACCATTACCTCTGGCGTTCCCCAAGAATCTATCCTTGGCCGCCTCCTATTTCTTATCTTCATGCTGCCCCTCGGCGACATCATCCGAAAACACAACATCAGGTTCCACATGTACCCTGATGACACCCAACTCTACCTCACCATCACCTCTTTCGCCTCCTCCACTGTCTTTAATTTGTCAGATTACTTGTCCAACATCCAGTACTGGATAAGCAGAAATTTCCTCTAACTAAATATTGGGAAGAAAGAAGCCATTGTCTTCGGTCCCCGCCACAAACGCCATTCCCTAGCCACCGATTCCATCCCTCTCCCTGGCCACTGTCTGAGGCTGAACCGGACTGTTCACAACCTTGGTTATGTATTTGACCACGAGATGAGCTTTGACCACATATCTGCTCCATCACTAAGACTGCCTGCCTCCACCTCCGCAACATCACCCATCTCTGCTCCTGCCTCAGCTCATCTGCTCCTGAAACCCTCATCCATGCCTTTGTTGCCTCTAGATTTGATTATTCCAGCTCTCACCGGCCTCCTATCTTCCATCTCAATGAACTTGAGCTCATTCAAAACTCTGCTGCCCGTATCCTAACTCGCACCAAGTCCCATTCACTCTTCACCCCTGTGCTCGGTGACCTATGGCTACCGGTCCGGCAATGCCTCCATTGTAAAATTCTCATCCTTTTTTTCCAATCCCCCCATGCCCTCGCCCCTCCCTATATCTGTCACCTCCTCCAGCCCTACACCCCTCCGAGATCTCTGCGCTCCTCCAAATACAAGTTGATCTTGTTATGTATTGTACATCGCTGTGTTGCGCTGTTACATTGCTTTAATAAACTGCTCTAATCTTAAAAAAAATCAGTTCAACTATACTGTTCAGAGAATTGGGGAAGGAGAAGTGAGGTACTGTAACGAAATATACGATGAAATCTCACCACCTGCGGGACCTCCTCACTGGCTCAGCATGTTAATCCAGTAAGTAGTTGAGCTATACAAACCAAATAGGTTCCAGATTTCATCCTTAATCTTTTTTTTAAAATTCATTCTCGGGGTGTGGGTGTCGCTGGCAAGGCCAGCATTTATTGCCCGTCGCTAGTTGCCCTTGAGAAGGAGGTGGTGGGCCTTCTTCTTGAACCGTTGCAGTCCGTGTGCTGAAGCTTCTCCCACAAGGTTGTTTGGTAGGAGGTGTCCAGGATTTTGTGCTGTATTCAACTGGAATGGTTGCAGTGGTGCTCAATTGGCATCAGTGCCCTGGGTTAAAAAGGGGAAAACATCAGACAGTGTTTCTGCTCCTGATCTCTATGTGGACTCTTACCGGAAATAAGCATGTGTGGACATTGCGATGACAGGGTCAAGCTCAGCTGCAACACCCCATGCCATCAAATAGTCACTGAAACTCACTCTAAAGACACATAGAATGATCAATTGGGCAAGGGATTGGATGGTGCACACATGAAACTGTACCCAGTAAAGGAGCTAACACCTTCAGGTGAGAAAGGAATGGAGTGGAAAAAGAAATTATGACAAAAATAGAAAAATTGCTTGTCTACATTCACCAATTAACATTAGTCACAAAGGATTCAATTAATCAAATTTGAACTGAGTTCAGACCATTACCTGTAATGACAGACCACCGGAAGTCAATCCAAAAGGTAACTTGTAATCAGAATAATTCATTGCAAAGGATAAATCAAGGATCCCAGTAACTGTTGAGCCTCTTTATATTTCAAGGCTCATTAAAATGGAGACTGACAGCAAAATATACCAATGACGTGATGATTTGAGTTGAATCGTATGATGTCTATGGAGATATGTCACCACAAAATGAAAATGGAAATCTGGCCAGATTCATAATTAGTGGAGAATCCTGTTGCTTCCTATCAACTAACCCACAAAGGAAAATATCAACAGCAATAATATGGCGCTAATTGTGCTCACTTTCCACTCAGCTTTCTTCAAACAAGGTTGAACGGAATGTAATCCTGACATCAGAAGTAAATGGTATTTGCAGTCTACTGAATAGCCCAATGTGCCACCTGAAGAAAATAACCATATAATACCATTTCACCAGTCACATAATCAATGCCATTAACTTGCTTCCATCAAATCCTGGCCATGATTGACTAGTTGCTTACAGCACATGAACTCACTATCTTGACAGGAGACACTTTCATCAAGTAACTGAGCTGGTAGTTTTTAAGCATGATTGGTTTAAAAAAAATACCTTCACAGTACTAAATGGTGTAAAATAGACACAAGTGATTGGTTTTCTGAATGGCACCGGCTATGTTTTTGTTATTTTATGGCATCAGTTGTCCTTTGACATTATAAATGCTTCTATTCCACTTCCAACTATTAATCCTTGCATTTGCAATATGGAATAAGGAACACAGGATCAAAGCAAACCAGATAATTAGTGGGGTGCTATCGCAATCTACAACAACAACAACTTGCATTTATACAGTATCTTTAACGCCCCAAGGAGCTTCACAGGAGCACATTCAGACAAAAATTGACAATGAGCCAAAGATGGAAATATTAGGATAGGTGACTAAAAGCTTGCTTAAAGAGGAAGGTTTTAAGGAGGGTCTTAAAGGTGGAGAGAGATGTGGAGAGGTGGAGAGGTTTGGGGAGGGAATTCCAGAGCTTAGAGCCTAGATGGCTGAAGGCACTGCCACCAATGGTGGGGCGAAGGCAGTAGGGGATGCACAAGAGGCCAGAGTTGGAGGAGTGCAGAGTTCTTGAAGGGTTGTATGTTCTTCTTGCTTTGGGAAAATTGTTTGAGAAATAGTAACCGAACAGTGCACATCTTTATAACTAATGTTGTTGAACCATGCCAGATGATATGCTCCATCATCAACACAAATTTGTCCAAAGTTGACATTTGTCCTTTGTAGACAAGCGTCATTACAGTATAAAACAGTTTGGATGCCAATTCACTTCTTCCTCTAACATGCAACCTTTGTTAATTTAAAGCATTATACTCATGGGGCTAGATTTTCAGTTGCTTGCGCCAGCAGTTAGCGCCTTAAGAGAAGTGATTTTCGGGCGCTATGCGTGTAGCGCCTGGGCGCAGCGCAGTTTGCGCCCCGCCCCAAATTAAGTTGCCCGTTAGCGCCGGCGCAAAGTTTAGCGGCCGCCCGGATGCGCGCGCAGAAAATGACGTCACATCCTCGTGCAACGCCCTTTGGCCGCCCCGAATCCAAACTTCAGTCGGACCGCCCCATTGTGCGCCTGGCGTACAGAGCGTTTGTAAAATGGAACGCAACACACCCTGGGGAGCGCAAATTAAAGGGCACTCGTACAAAAGGCACTCTGCATGTGTTGTGTGGAAGTAAGCTGTGTGTTGTTCTGAACGGTCTATTTATGTTTCCGGGCACCAATCATTCCTCCTCCTCCTCCTCCTCCTCCTCCTCCTCCTCCTCCTCCTCCTCCTCCTCCTCCTCCTCCTCCTCCTCCTCCTCCTCCCGTTTCACCCCAGACTTTGCATTTGAAAAAAATACATGCACCCTTCCCTTTTAAGAGCTCACTGGCACCAGAGTGTCTGCCGTGCGCTGCGCCCGAGCTCGGGTGTTGCGCTCTCCACCGCCGGCTTAGCGCCTAAAGATACTAGTGGAACGCCTCTTTTAGCACTCCACCAACCTCTTAGGGCGAAGCCACTGAATTTCCGGCAACGGGGCGCTACTTTGGGGCGGGCGATAACTTCGGGCGGGCGCTAAGCTTAGCGCCCCAAAACTGTCTATACTGAAAATCTAGCCCATGATTTCTTAGTCAATATTTAGTATCAGGTCATCGATGCCTACTTTGTTGAAAAATAGCCTAAGAAAAAATAAGCTAATAAACAAATAGCTTCAGCTTTTCCAAATTCAGACACTGTGGCAGAGCCACCAGGGGACTCTCATCTAATGTACATAATTATCTTTAACAAATTATTAGCTACAGAATGAATCTGTGTCTTTGTTCATATTATTGCATGTACATAGCACGGTCCTTATAAGAATGAGACCAAACGCGATGACGTCATCACGTTGATCACGTGATCCTCCAGCGGCGGGAAAACGTGATGATGTCATGGCGTCAGGCTGGGGAGCTGCCCTAGCCAGTCTTCGTGGAGCCAGCAAAGAGTACAGACCTGTAATTTAGTTCTCCTGTGTTATCGTGTTAAACTCTGTTGAATAGTATTAAACATTGTTTGTTTGATAGACTGACTCGACCTCAGTCCTTTAGTTAGGAATCTAGCCATTCCTACAGTGGTGACCCCGAATTTTCGTGAACAATTTTCGCGGAAGAAGCGAAGCGAAATGAAACATGGAAGCGAACTCCGTGGCTTTGAAGTTCCCACAATTTTGGGAACAACAGGCGGCCTGCTGGTTCGTACAAGCAGAAGCACAATTCGAACTCCGAAACATCATTGCGGATCAGACCCGTTACCTTTACGTGGTCTCCGCACTCGACAGCTCCACAGCCTCACGGATCATCAGCCTGCTCGAAAACCCCCCGGTTGACAGCAAGTATGATACTCTTAAAGCGTGGTTAATACAGGTCTTCGGGCTCATGAAGGCGGAGCGTGCCCGTCGACTGCTCGCTATGCCCAGGCTTGGCGATTCCAAGCCATCTGAGTTAATGAGCCAGATGCTCACGCTCCTTGGCTCTGAACCACAATGTTTCCTCTTTCGGGAGTAATTCCTGAGTCAACTACCCGAGCAGGTTCAGGCTGCCCTCGCCACAGATTGTGCAGCACTTGCTGCAGAAGCAGATACGATTTATGTGGTCACGCAGCAAACCTGCGCCGCCACGAGGCACCCTTCCCCCGCGAACGCCGCCCCGATGCCTCCATCCCCCGGCTTGTGTTTTTACCACGCCCGTTTTGGCATGAAAGCCAGAGGCTGCCGCCCTCCCTGCAGTTTCGCGCCTAAAAGAAAACCAACATCAACACCAGCAGCAACTCCAGAAAAGGAGGACCGAGTCTGAGGGACGTTCCGCGGCTGCGATGGCGAATGGAAATTCCGGGAAGCTCCTCTACATTACAGATTCCCTCTCGGGCCAGTGCTTTTTATGCGACACTGGGGCACAGTGTAGCATCCTTCCTGCCTCAGCACTCGATATTCAGTCTGGGAGGCACGGCCTCTCCCTTGAGGCAGCTAATGGCGGGGCCATTCGTACCTTTGGCAAACAACGGGTCCAGGTGTGCTTCGGCGGGCAACGGTGTCAGTGGGAATTCATCACAGCCAAGGTTTCGCAAGCCATCCTCGGCGCGGATTTCTTATGCACCAACAGCCTCTTGGTGGATGTAAGAAATCGTCGATTGGTTAACGCGGCCACCTTCCACTCCATCCCTTGCTTCCGCAGTTCCGCAACATCGCAAACTGTCCCCTGCACGTTGCCCTCGCCGGACGAGTTCACTCGCCTATTAGGTGAATTTCCGGAGCTGACCAAGCCCACTTTCCCCTCCTCGGCCACTAAGCATGGTGTCGAACACCACATTACTACGACTGGCTCTCCAGTTTACGCACGAGCTCGGCGCCTGGAACCCGGCAAGCTCGCGGCTGCAAAGGCAGAGTTTGCCACGATGGAACGGCTGGGGATTATTCGCCGGTCGAATAGTCCCTGGTCCTCGCCTCTCCACATCGTCCCGAAGCCCGGCGGCGGATGGCGGCCATGCGGGGACTACCGACGCCTTAATGACGCCACTACTCCCGATCTGTACCTGATCCCACATATTCAGGATTTCTCCGCCCATTTGGCGGGAAACTCAATCTTCTCCAAGGTCGACCTCATCCGTGGCTACCACCAAGTTCCCGTAAACCCGCAGGACATCCAGAAAACTGCAGTCATCACTCCCTTTGGACTGTTCGAGTTTCTACGGATGCCATTTGGGCTCAAGAACGCTGCACAGGCTTTTCAGCGACTAATGGACTCGGTCCTGTGGGATCTTAAGTTTTTATTTGTCTACCTCGACGACATCCTGATAGCCAGCTCTACCAAAGAGGAACACGTCTCCCATCTACGCACCCTCTTTCGGCGCCTCAGCCAACATGGCCTCATAATCAACCCGGCCAAGTGTCAGTTCGGCCTACAGCAGATTGACTTCTTGGGCCATCGCATTACTTCGGAGGGCGCAATTCCGCTGCAATCAAAGGTCAAAGCAATTACGGCATTCCCAAGGCTGCAGTCCACCAAGGCTCTTCAAGAATTCCTGGGCATGGTGAATTTCTACCACCGCTTTGTACCGAAGGCAGCACAACTCATGCAGCCCCTCTATGAGGCCCTCAAAGGCAAGGCTTGAAAGGATACAATAGCCTGGATGGTCGAAATGGACAACGCTTTCGACAACACAAAAACCGCTCTAGCCAATGCAACTATGTTGGCGCACCCTCTGCCAGGTGCCACCATCGCCCTTACCACCAACGCTTCCGACTATGCCATAGGCGCCGTACAGGAACAGTGGGTCAATGGGACGTGGCAACCACTGGCATTTTTCAGCCGCCAACTCCGGCGCAATGAACGCAAATACAGCACTTTCGACCGGGAGTTGCTGGCGCTGTTCCTGGCTATCCGCCATTTCTGTTTTTTGTTAGAAGGACGTCCCTTCACTGCGTTTGTAGATCAGAAACCACTGACATTCACCATGGCCAAGACCGCCGAACCGTGGTCGGCTCGACAGCAGCGACAGCTAACTTTCATTTCAGAATTCACGACAGACATCCAACACGTAGCTGGCAAGGACAACTTGGTAGCTGATTGCCTTTCTCGCGCGACCATACGGGCGGTCCAGCTGGGCATCGATTATGCCCTCATGGCCACCAATCAGGCATCCGACCCTGAAACACAGGCGTATCGCACCGACACCTCTAGCCTTCAACCGGCCGATGTGCAATTCCACGCAGCAGGCACCTCGTTACTCTGCGATGTCTCCATGGGAGATCCCCGCCCGATCGTTCCAGTTGCCTGGCGCCGCAAAGTTTTTGACACCATACATGGGCTTTCCCATCCTGGCGTGAAGGCATCTCAAAAATTAATGTCGGCTAAGTTCGTCTGGAGAGGAATGCGTAAGGATATCCGCGACTGGGCTAACACCTGCATCGTCTGTCAAAAGTCTAAGGTGCAACGTCACATCAAAGCCCCATTGGCCACATTCGCGGTACCAGAACATCGATTCGACCATGTCAATGTGGACCTCGTCGGGCTGCTTCCACCGTCACAGGGGTTCACACACATCCTCACCATGGTCGATCGTACTACTAGATGGCCAGAGGCAGTTCCTTTGGCATTTACTACGTCCACTGATGTCACCAGAGCATTCCTCTCCTCGTGGGTCGCACGTTTCGGCGTTCCGGCGGACATTTCTTCAGACCGCGGTCCACAGTTCTCTTCCGAGCTCTGGAACGCTGTGGCCCAGGGTCTCAGCACCAAGCTTCACCGCACCACGGCCTATCACCCGCAGGCAAACGGTTTGTGTGAACGTTTCCACAGATCGTTAAAGGCATCGCTGAGGGCCAGCCTCCAAGGCGCCGGATGGGTGGATAAGCTTCCGTGGGTCATGTTGTGTCTTCGCACGGCACCCAAAGAGGACCTGCAATCATCCGCCGTGGAGCTCGTGTATGGCCAGCCACTCTGCGTACTGGGAGATTTCCTGCCGCTTCCAACTGAGCCACGGTCCGCAGCCAACCAACTCAGCAACCACCGGGAAATAGCCAAGGCTTTTGCGCCTATCCCAACTTCGCATCACGGCCTTCCCTCTTCACATGTACCAGCGGAGCTAAAGAATGCTGAATTTGTATTCATTCGTCATGATGCCCATAGTGATCCGCTCAAGGCCCCTTACACCGGCCCTTTCCGCGTACTGGAGACAGGCGACAAGAGTTTCTCCGTAGGCATCGGTGGTAAACCCGGCCACATATCCATTGACCGTCTCAAACCGGCACACCTGGACATCGACCGGCCAGTAGAGACCGCACAGCCACCACGACATGGTTGACCTCCTGCTGCATCCACGCCAGACCCAAGGCTTCCATCCGCCAGCCCGCCAGCTGTTCAACAACGTCCACTCCAAGAATACAGGAGTCGCTCTGACAGGCTTGTCAGACCTCCTAGTCGATTGACTTTTACTGTTAAAGACAATTCGGGGGGGGGGCGCATGTGGCAGAGCCACCAGGGGACTCTGATCTAATGTACATAATTATCTTTAACAAATTATTAGCTACAGAATGAATCTGTATCTTTGTTCATATTATTGCATGTACATAGCACGGTCCCTTTAAGAATGAGACCAAACGTGATGACGTCATCACGTTGATCACGTGATCCTCCAGTGGTGGGAAAAGGTGATGACATCATGACATCAGGCTGGGGAGCCGCCCTAGCCAGTCCTCGTGGAGCCAGCAAAGAGTACAGACCTGTAATTTAGTTCTCCTGTGTTTTCGTGTTAAGCTCTGTTAAATAGGATTAAACATCGTTTGTTTGATAGACTGACTCGACCTCAGTCCTTTAGTTAGAAATCTAGCCATTCCTACAATACTACAATTTAGCACAAAGCATTCCTGTCTCAGATCCATAGGTCTGCTCTGACTGTACTCATGCAGATCTGTCTGCATACTGACGACTGACCTTATTGCTTTCAGCAAAACTTTTACTTAATGGTATGCTTTTTTGCACACGCTCAGTAAACTTTCATATTGCCACATGATATTAATTTCCCAATAGTGGGGGTCCAAACTCTTTGTCTCAGTTGTCACTTTACAACATTTGTTTCCTACAACAGTGACTACACTTCAAAAGTACATAATTGGTTGTAATGCACTTTGGGACATCCTGAGGCCGTGAAAGGCGCTATATAAATACAACTCCCTCTTTTACTTTGCTGCGTATCAAGAGCCACTTATTAACTGATATCAGCACAAACACACTGAATTCAAGGAATACTTGACCGAAGACATCATAACATTTTTATCCACAACAGGCGCTAAGATTAAAATTACGTTGAAATAAAAACAGAAAATGCTGCAAATACTCAGCAGGTCATGCAGCATCTGCACCGAGAGAAACAGAGGCTGCAAATTTAATTCCGGAGATGGCTTGGAGTTGGGTTGCCTGCTGGGTGGGGTCCGGACCCGCTGCCGGCTGCATCCACTCCCAAGTTGAAATTTTAATTTAATTGGCCCCTTAAGTGCCGTGGTGCGCGCTCTCCGGTCCAATGACTGGGATCAGGTCGGTTGTCGCCTCTGATGATGACATTAGTGCAGGTGCTTTTAAGGGTTCCATGCAGCCTCAGCCGTTCATTTCGTGATTCTGCTGGTGTCTGAATGTGGCAAGGCCACAATGAGTGCTTCCAAACCTAAGGCTGCTCCACACTTCAATGACAACTCCCTCCAAGCTTTGGTGGAGGGAGTAAGAGGGCGCAGAGAGATTCTGTTCCCTCTCGACGGCTGGAGGAAGCCTTCTCAGCAAACAAAGGCAGCCTGGCTGCACATTGCTGAGGAAATCAGCACAAGGTCCATATGTTCACGCACCTGGATCCAGTGCTGGAAATGGTTTAATGATCTTCTGCGATCAGCAAAAGTGAGCATCACATCACACTTACCTTCAATCTGCTTCCCTTCTCTTCTCATCACCAGCACTCTGCTTTGTCAGCCTACTCCTCCACATCCCACCTTAACCTTACTTCCCTTGAACCCTTACCTATCCATCTCTCTCTGTACTGAATTACCTCACCATCCTGCTATGCAGTCCTCACACTCGGTCTCACTGGTATGCAATGACACCAACTAACAACGCAGAGGGAGCTAGCTTCCTCTTGGCACCTCACACCATCCTCATCTCCCTCTAACCTTCTATGTTATGGATTCTTCACAGTCACTCCATCACTCGCTGTGTCCCTCCTTGCAGGAATAGATAGCACACAATTGTTGTGTATGTACCTTTAAGAGAAGAACTGATTCTATACTGCAGTACCGGCAGTGACCACCCCTGCACATAAAGCCATAGCAGGCTTCTGTACTTCAGTCTTGAATTACTCTCTGTTCAGTAAATACCTGTTTTATTGTTTTCCTGCAGTCTGAGTATTATTGATCCTCGGACACTACACTGGCGACGGGCAGGTTTGAACTCACCTGCAGTACTGCATCACCTCACGGGGATCTTTTCCCTGAAGAGAAGCTTCTTGGAGGTCGAAGTCAGAACGGCGGGCGTCGACCGCGGGCAACCGCCCAGGGATCCATCGGAGAGTTACAGGGGAGGCTGTGGAGAGCTGGGCCTGGCTCCCCAGTCGAGGTGTTCCAGCAAGCTGTGCTGGTAGCAGGTAGTGCACTGACCCTTCCGGACTGCGGCGGGCTCGGGCTCAATCGAGCGGCTCTGCAAAGGGGCCGTGCAGCGTCGTCAGGAGGAAGAGAGAGAGAGAGGGTGGAGCACACAGGGCGCGGTCGGTGCTCAAGAACAGGGCAGCGTGGAGAAGATAGAATGCGGGGAAGGAAAAGTGAGACGTGCCGAAGCCACGGGTTGCCGCCATTACCCTGTAGAACGCTAGGAGCAGCGTGGCAGCAAGGGGAAGAAGGAAAAGCGCGGGAGGTGCCATTTTAAATCACCCAAGATGCCAAAGAGTGGCAGTACCACTGCTTTCGACAACGAGGTAGAAGACTGGACCATGTATGTGGAAAGAATTGAAGTGTACTGCAATTCCAATGAGGTGGCCAATGGAAAGAAGGCGTTGGTATTATTAAATTTGACGGGCGCGAGAACGTACGACCTATTGCGGAATTTAATTACCCCAGCTAAACCAATGGAGAAAAGTTTTGAAGAGATTGTTAATATCTTACAGGAACACCTAAACCCTACACCGCTGCTGATAGCAGAAAGATTCAAGTTCCATAAAAAAAACCAGCACAAAGATGAGAACAATGCTGACTACCTTACGGAACTACGCAAGTTATCGAAGCACTGCCAGTTCGGAGCAGGACTGGCAGACACCTTACGGGATAAGTTTGTCTGCGGGCTCCAGAGTGAAGGAACCCAGAAACGACTACTTTCGGAAAAGGACCTGACGCTAGAACAGGCTTTCAGCATGGCAGTATCCTATGAAGCAGCAGCACGGGTAGCTGCGGAAATACAACAGAAACCACCAGAATACAGCGCTAACGAAATGGCGTATGGAGCAGAAAAGTGCTATCGCTGCGGCAGAACAACCCATGATCAGAAGGACTGCTGGTTTAAGGACAAAGTATGCAGGCAATGCGGGAAAATGGGACATATAGCAAGAGTCTGCAGGTCGGGAAAGAAAACCAACACTACAAGAACTACTAAGGAAAAGTACAAGAAAGTAAAAAAAATTGACAGACAGTAGTTCGGAAGATCAGGAGAGTGATAATGACTCCGGGAGCAGGAGACTAAGTTGTCTAAAGTTATACAACGTGATCGCAAAGGAGGATCACCGAACCATTTGGGTCACCCTCATGATAGCAGGGTCCCAAGTAAAGATGGAATTGGATACAGGATCAGCCCTAACTGTCATGAATCGACGAGACTATGAGCGGCTATTCTCACACATACCCTTGAAGGACACGTCCATTGTATTGAAGACATACACGGGGCAAAAAGTCTACCCCAAAGGAAAAATAAGGGTGCCAGTTGAATACAACGGCAAGGAAAAACAGAAACTGTATTTATATATACTACCAGATGGAGGACCACCACTATTGGGACGTGAATGGATCCGAAAAATACAATTGGATTGGCATTCCATTCAGGCGCTAACTGTGACTGATAAAAAGGATGATGACGTCACACCTGGACGACTGTCAAAAATTCTAACTGACACAAAAGTGGTGTTCCAACAAGGACTTGGGACTCTAAAAGGAGTAACGGCAATGATAAAAATCGAAGATAACGCAAACCCAAAATTTTATAAGGCCAGACCAGTATCTTACGTGATCCGCCCAGCCGTTGAAGCAGAGCTGGAGAGTCTGGAGCATTCGGGTGTGCTGTCCAAGGTGGACTGGAGCGAGTGGGCCACACCCATCATTCCTGTAATGAAGAAATCATTGAGCAGCACGCCTGGGGAACCGAAGAAGGTTTGCATCTGTGGGGACTTCAAGGTAACTGTGAACCCAGTCCTGCACACAGTACAATATCCACTTCCACGGATAGAAGATATTTTCGCATCACTATCTGGAGGGAAACGCTTTACAAAGATTGATCTGGCCCAAGCGTATCTACAAATGGAGGTGGAAGAAGCATCTAGGAAATACCTCACGATAAACACTCACAAAGGCCTTTACCAGTACAATCGACTGGTATTCAGGGTAGCATCAGCTCCGGCTATTTGGCAGAGGGCGATGGAACAAGTCCTGCAAGGGATCCCGGGGACCCAGTGCTATTTGGATGACATCCTGGTTACGGGCGAAAATGACAGTGAACACCTTGCCAGCCTGGAGCAGGTGCTCACGAGATTACAGGAATATGGGCTACGAGCCAACCGCCCCAAATGCGAGTTCTTCAGGAGACAAATCTCGTATTGTGGCCACATGATTGATGAGGAAGGGTTGCATAAGTCGCCGGACAAGATTGGAGCTGTAGTCAAGACTCCAGCACCGGAAAATGTGTCGCAACTGAGGTCGTTCCTCAGGTTGGTGAACTACTACCATAAGTTCTTGCTGAATTTATCTACAATTCTGCACCCACTGAACGCTCTACTGCAAACTGGAGTAACATGGAAATGGAGTGATGAGTGTAAGCGTGCCTTTCAGAAATGTAAATGCCCAATCACTTCAAAAGAAGTATTGGCCCACTACAATCCAACACTACCGATTCGGTTAGCATGTGATGCGTCTCCCTACGGCATCAGGGCGGTGCTGTCACACAAATTCCTTGATGTTTCAGAGAGGCCAATAGCCTTTGTGTCGCGCTCGTTAACCTCAGCCGAGCGTAACTATGCCCAGATTGACAGGGAGGCCCTCAGCCTGGTGTGGGGGGTGAAGAAGTTCAATCACTATCTGCACGGGCAGAAATTCACCCTACTGACTGATCATCAGCCCCTGGTCTCCATTTTTAACCCAAAGAAGGGCGTTCCGGTGATGACGGCGCAACGGCTGCAAAGATGGTCACTTTTTCTCGGGGCACATCAGTACGACATAGAGTACAAGGGTACGAAACAACATGGAAACGCTGATGGGCTGTCGCGCCTACCGTTGCCTACGGTAGAGGAAGCACCTGCAGTGGACTGTGTTGAGATATTCCATGCGACCATAGTCGAATGTCTACCTGTTACAAACTCAATTATAGAGAAGGAAACCCGAAATGACCTGACATTCTCTCGGGTCTATGATTTGACGGTGAAGGGATGGCCAGCACATGGCGACTCACTGTTGCCAGCATTCTCGCCAAGGAGAGAGCAGCTGTCAGTGTGCCGGGGGACCTTGATGTGTGGATCCCGAGTGGTAATTCCACCCAAGTTGAGAGATAGAGTGCTCAATGAGCTTCATGAGGGTCAGCTGGGAGGGGTAAAAATGAAGAGCCTAGCCAGGGCGTTTGTGTGGTGGCCGGGAATCAATAAAGAAATCGAGGATATGACCAAGAGATACATAGGATGCCAGAAGGCCCAAAACGCTCCACCACAGGCCCCGCTACATCCATGGGAGTGGCCCTCATCTCCATGGCAATGGGTACACATTGATTTTGCTGGTCCATTTATGGACTCAATGTTCCTAATCGCTGTGGACGCCCATTTGAAATGGCCAGAGGTCATCAAAATGTCCTCCACCACCACGGAGAAAACTATTGCAGTCCTACAGACCATCTTCGCCAGGAATGGCTTGCCAGAACAGATTTGCTCCGACAATGGGCCACAGTTTGTGTCCGAGGATTTCCGGAGGGTCCTGAGGAATAATGGGGTGAAATATAACACATCTGCCCCATATCATCCAGCCACAAATGGATTGGCTGAGTGGTTTGTTCAGACCTTTAAAAAGGCAATAAAGGCAATGCATAATGACGACATACCACTACAACACAAGGTGGATAATTTCTTGTTTGCTTACCGGAATGCGACACACGCAGTCACCAACCAAACTCCAGCCATAATGTTCTTCAACCGAAGGCTAAGATGTCACCTGGATTTGCTCAAACCAAACATAAGACGAGATGTTGAGTGATGTAATAAAAAGACTCACACATCAAGGAACTTTAAAGTAAGCTTTAAGCAACTTATAATTAAACGATATTCAAGAGCGGTCTTCACCATGCCTCTAGGTGAAGCCCTTTTACAATACTGAGCAGTTCAGTATTTATACTAGTCCAAACACAAGAAGTGACGTATGCACAGGAAGTGATGTATGCACAGAGTTCACAGTTCACAGTTCACAGGAAGTGATGTGCACATAACTTCCCGGAAGTTATTATTATTATCACATTCTTCCCTCCTGCGAGATTAGAAGGCTGTGGTCTTCCTTTTGTTCCACAGCCGCCGAACGAGGAAGAGTCGCACCCGTTTGGGTTCCCGTCGTAGAGGGTCACTGGTCCGCTTACACGCTGTTGGCCATTGGTCAGAGTCTGTGTGGCCTGGATTACCCTGTGAAGGGTCGGGGAGATCATGGCTTCGTGTACAAGTCCCAATAGGTGCAGAGTCGGTCTGTCTCTGTTCAGAGGGAGGTGCAGAGCTGGTCTGTGGTGGATCAGTACTTTGGTGCACGGTACTGGGAGGGTCGCAACTTTGAGTACGGGGTTCTACCGGTACCACGTTAGTTGGTGTCAGATCAGGATCCTGGAGAGGGGTACCTGGTAGGTTCCAAGAGGCTCCTGGTAAAATACCATCACTCGATGCCCCACTAGGTCCTGGTGGGCAGGGAGCCAGATCCCGTAATGATACGGTAGATTCTCGGCCGTCGGGATATCGTATGTATGCATAGGTGGGGTTGGCATCGGTTAGTTCGACCTCGTCTACGAGAGGGTCATTTTTAGACGTCCGAACGTATCTTCGGAGTAGTACAGGTCCAGGAGTAGTTAGCCATGATGGGAGGGATGTCCCATAAGATGAGCGACGCTGCAATCCAAAGAACCGCTCATGAGGTGTAGTATTTGTGGCTGTAGAAAGAAGGGACCGTATAGAGTGCAATGCATCCGGAAGCACTGTTTCCCATTGCTGGTTTGGTAGGCCCTGAGATCTTAAAGCAAGATGTATGGAATTCCAGATGATACCGTTATACCTCTCTACCTGCCCATTTCCGATGGGATGATATGGCGTCGTTTTGCTTGTAGCAATTCCCCGTTCTGAGAGGTAGTCCTTGAGTTCCCTTGACATAAAGGATGGACCCCGATCCGAGTGAATGTAAGCCGGCATGCCACAGAGAGAAAATACCTGCTCAAGGCAGCAGATTACTGTGGACGCCAGCATATTGGAGCAGGGGAAGGCAAATGGAAAACGTGAATATTCATCAATCATGGTGAGCAAATATGTGTTCCGAGTTGAAGAGGGCACTGGGCCCTTAAAATCGATGCTAAGTCGTTGCATCGGTTGGGTTGCGTGTATGAGCATACCATCTGAGGGGCGGAAGAACTGAGGTTTTAATTCTGCACAAAGCCGGCATTCTGAGCACATTTTCTTTACATCTCCAGTAGAAAAAGGGAGATTCCGTGATCGTACAAAATGTAGCATGCGCGTAACGCCAGGATGACACCATCCATTATGGACATCTATGAGAGTAGAGGACGACATAGTGGAGCAGAATGCTCGTGTGAGGGTATCCGGGGCCACATTCTCCTTGCCAGGTCGATAGTGAATGGTGTAACCAAAAGAGGCCAGTTCCATCCTCCAAAGCTGTATTTTATTATTCTTAATTTTGGTTCGTTTTCGATTATCGAGCATGAAGGTGACTGATCGCTGGTCCGTGATTAATGTAAAGTGCTGGCGAGCTAGGAAATTGTCCCACTTCCGTACCGCCTCTATGATGGCTGTGGCTTCCTTCTCAACCGGAGGATAATGTAGCTCAGCACCTTGTAAGGTCCTGGACATAAATGCTACAGGACGACCTTCCTGATTTAGAGTAGCCGAGATCGCCACCTCCGAGGCATCACATTCGACTATGAAAGGGAGAGTCTCATCGATGGAGTGAAGAGCCGCTTTCTCCAACTGTTTTTTGAAAAGGTTAAAGGCTGCAACAGCCGCTGTTTCCAATGGAAATGATCTAGCATGCAGCAAGGGTTGGATTTTGTCTGAAAAATGAGGAATCCATTTAGCGTAGTATGCAAACAGACCGAGATCCCGACGTAAAGAAGCCGGATTCTTAGGTGACGGGAGCTCTTGGAGCGGGTGAAGTCTTTCTGGGTCTGGCTTAATGATACCATTGCCTACGCAGTAGCCAAGGATGTTGATGGTCAGTTGCGACTCAACAGATTTAGATTCATTCAAAGTTAAGTTGTGGTGATGGAGAGCATCCCAAAATTTTTGGAGGTTGGCGTCGTGTTCCTGTTGATCGTGACCTGCAATAGTAATGTTATCAAGATAGGGAAAAGTGTCCCTTAAGTTTTCCTGCTTAACCAGGCCATCCATTGCCCGTTGGAAGATAGCCACTCCATTAGTAACCCCGAATGGAAGGCGACGAAATTGGTACAGCCGTCCATTAGCCTCAAAGGCCGTGTACTGCTTATCTGAGACCTTCAAGGGTAGCTGATGATAGGCACTTTTCAAATCGTAAGTTGAGAACACTTTGTATTCGGCCAGTTTATTAACCATATCATCAATGCGTGGCAATGGGTAGGCGTCCAAGTCAGTATATTGATTGATGGTTTGCGAATAATCAATGCATAGTCATTGTTTGTGAGGTTTTAGAGGGTTCTTGATGATGACGATTTGAGCCCGCCAGGGCGACGAACATGGTTCGATGATATCCTCTGCTAAAAGTCGAGAGATTTCAGCCTCAATAAAAGATTGGTCTTCCTGACTAAAGCGCCGTGATTTCGTTATTATTGGTTTGCATCGAGGAGGAATACTGGCAAATAATGAGGGTTCATCAAGTGAAGCTGCTGATAATGCACAAAATGGTAATTTGGACAGTATATTAGAAATAGTAAGTCCAGGTTTGGATCCGCCGAACTCAATGGTGAGTTTCTTATGCTGTTTTTGAAAATCCAGCCCTAAGATGAGATCACTACATAAGTCCTTGAGCACCGAAAGTTGGGTGGAGGGATACATGCGACCATTAAGTGTCACATCAATAATACAAAGGCCGGAGATTCTGGTATTAAGTGATGACTGAGCCATCGCAATTGCCTGGTCCGATGGGAAGATATGTAGTTTCAATTTCACAACAATCTGTTCTCTAATGAAACTATCAGTACTTCCTGAGTCAATTAAGGCATCTAAGGTATGCCCATTAATTGAAACTTTTGTAGTTGCGTGAAACAGGTTCTGTGGGCAAGCAGCTGTAATTTATGTGGTTGCACAGAGAGTGGCTGAAACTCTAGGTGTGCTTCTTTGAGAGAGAGCTCGAGAGGAAGCTTGAAAGGTCCTAGCCGGAGCATCTTGATCGGCCCTAATTGGGGCAGTTCAGTAGGCCTTAGCTGGATAGGCCCTCGTAGAGGCTCTTGATTGGCAAACTTTTGCAAAGTGTCCCTTTTTATCGCAATGACTGCAGATCGCATTGCGAGCAGGGCAGAATTTCCTAGGGTGAAAAGAATCTCCACAAAAGAAGCATTCCTTCCTAGATTGCCAAGAGGCTGCTAAAGTGGGGTCATCCTCCTCTTCTTCATCAGAATTATCATCAGGATTAGATTCCTCCATGATAGAGTTCACCTGAGGCCACTTGAATCGTCTGGTTGCAGTTACAGCAGCAGATCGAGATCTGGGCAGCTGATAGAGGTCTGCATTTTTCTTTGCCAAATCCAGAGAACAAGCCAGGTCAAAAGCCTTTTGTAGCTCAAGTGTTTTACTTTCTAGCAGACGCTGGTGTATAAATGGAGAGGCAATCCCGCAGATGAAAGCATCATGAATCATTTCTTCGCGGTACAGCTCAGCCGAGGCTGCCTGAAAGTTACAATCTACGCTGAGCCTGTGAAGTTCCTGGAGGAATTCATTAATCGATTCCCCTGGCCCTTGTCGGGCTGTGGTCAGTAGATGCCTAGCATAGACCTCATTTGCGGTCTTGGCATCTAGTTTTTTAAGTGCCCGGATCACCTCATCGTAATTATCCCATTCATCAACATATTCAAACACTGTTGGGGTCACATAGTTGATAAGTATCCTCAGTTTAGTAGGAGCATCCGCTTTACATTCATCAAGAAAATTCTCAAAAGTACGGTACCAATGCTTCCATACCCTGCCAGCTGCTGGTGCGTTTGGGTCCAAGTCCAACGAGTAGGTTTGAGGATGTTTTCCATGATGGGTGGTTCCCTGGATCCTTAACTCTGAGTTTGTCCGAAGGTCTAGTATTTGAGAGTGTAAATACTAAGTTGCTTAAATTGATGTAATAAAAAGACTCACACATCAAGGAACTTTAAAGTAAGCTTTAAGCAACTTATAATTAAACTATATACAAGAGCGGTCTTCACCATGCCTCTAGGTGAAGCCCTTTTGCAATACTGAGCAGTTCAGTATTTATACTAGTCCAAACACAGGAAGTGACGTATGCACAGGAAGTGATGTATGCACAGAGTTCACAGTTCACAGGAAGTGATGTGCACATAACTTCCCGGAAGTTATTATTATTATCACATTGAGGATAAGCAATTCCAGCACATAAATGAGAAGCCAACCAGGAGCTTCAAGATAGGGCAACCAGTCTTGGCCCGTGACTACCGAACAGAAAAATGGTAGCCAGGAACGATATGCACACAGCAGGGACCACTAATGTACACAGTGGACGTTGGAGAGAGCATCGTGAGATGCCATGCTGACCAGATTCTAGAGTCACAGGAACAAGCCAAACCCATACCACGAGCAGGTGCACCTGGTAATCAACCCGAAGTACAGATTGCATCTACCTCAGAAGCAGTGGTATTGGAAGCTGACGAACCAACCAATGACAGTGAGCCAGAATCAACTCCACCGCAAGAACAGGATACTCGAGAAAGGCGTTATCCAGTCAGGATCAGGAAGCCTCCTCAAAGACTGAACTTATAAATGATTATTTCAGTTGATGTATATAGTACAGAGAAAATTGTAATTGTAATTAGTTATTATTTAGTTGTTAAATGAATGTTATGTACTGTTTATCTAAAAGGGGAGGAATTGTTGTGTATGTACCTTTAAGAGAAGAACTGATTCTATACTGCAGTACCGGCAGTGACCACCCCTGTATATAAAGCCATAGCAGGCTTCTGTACTTCAGCCTTGAATTACTCTCTGTTCAGTAAATACCTGTTTTATTGTTCTCCTGCAGTCTGAGTATTATTGATCCTCGGACACTACAACAATAAGAGGGAGAGTGCACATGAGGAGGAGGCACACCATCCCTCGCTACATTGACAAGTGCTGAGGAGGCTGCGCACAAGAGCGTTGGAGGTGGCGAGGAGCTGGGTGACATAAGAAAACTACTAGGCACTTGGTCTGAGTATTAAACAAGGCTTTAATCAACTGTTTTTCAACATGGAGATTTAGTTGTTTCCTTCACTAGTTCCTGTTAAAGAATGTCCTGCAAGTTGGGCCCATGCCCAAGTATTTATACTCTCCCTGGACAGCACCACCAGCAGGCCGCCCAATATTACTTCATAATGTAGGAATGTCTAGTTCCTATCCAAAAGACTGAGGTCCACTCAGGCGATCAAATAGACATGGTTTAATGAAAACTAACAGAGTTTAACGGATAAGTACAGGAGAACATCGAATATAGGTCTAGTCAGTTTGGAGGCTCCATGAGGACTGCTTGGGTGGTCCCGTGGCTGACATCATGGCGCCATCATGTTTTTCCCACCGGTGGGGATCACGTGATGAACGGCGTTACGTCATCGCGTTTACCCGCGCTATTAAAGTGATCGCGCTCTGTACATGTAAACAGTGAAAACAAAGATACAGACTCAGGCTGTAGCCAACATATTATTAAAGGGAATTATATACAATTGATTGGAGTCCCTTAGTGGCTCCGCCACAATAAGTCATTTCCACGTGAATGACAAGATTCATGTCATTCTTCCCGTCTGAAAGATTGGAAGACCGGCGGCTTCCTTCTACCGAATTAATCGGACTAAGAATAGATGCAGTTGTTTGGATCTCCATTGGAGGCCGGAAGGCACGTCTCCTCAGATCGTGTTTTGGTCCCTGAGTCGCTTGGTTCATACCAGCGGGCCGGCAGAGTCCGTGTCGCCTTGATCGACCTGAGGAGGACTGGGGAGATCGTGGCTCTGGGTGCGTGCCCCCACCGGCACAGAGCTGACTTCACCCTGCTCAGTAGTCGGTGACTGACCGGCGTCCTGGCTTCGGGTGGCCATCCTGTAGGGAGCGCTCTGTTCCCCGGGTTGATCCGACGGAATAGCTGGCAGATCCCTTGACGTCCCAGGTAGGGCGTCATCCTCAGAGGAGCGCAGGGTATCGGCGTCATTAATATGGATCCCACTATCGATTGGGTCCGTGGGGCCGGTTGGGCAGGGAGCCAGATCCCGAAGTGACACTGTGGATTCCCGGCCATCAGGGTACCGCACGTGCGCGTACGTGGTATTGACAGCTGTCAGTTCCACTTCGTCGATGAGGGGATCACTCTTAGAGGATCGGACGAATCTTCGGAGCAGCACGGGGCCAGGAGCTGCCAACCATGATGGTAGGGACGTCCCATGAGTGGCGCGACACTGGAACCCGAAGAATCATTTGTGAGGAGTAGCATTGGTGGATGTAGAAAGAAGAGACCTGATGGAATGCAACGTGTCAGGGAGCATAGTTTCCCACTGCTGGTCTGATAGGTTGTGTGACCTCAGTGCAAGACGAACAGCGTTCCAAACGATGGCGTTGTATCTCTCAACCTGTCCATTTCCAATCGGATGATATGGTGTCATTTTACATGTGGCGATTCCCCGTTGGGAAAGATAACTTTTGAGTTTGCTTGACATGAAGGAGGGACCCCGATCAGAGTGGATGAAATTGGCCATACCACAAAGGGAAAAGACCTGATCGAGGCATTTGATCACTGTGGAAGTAAGCATATTGGGGCGGGGGAAAGCAAAGGGAAAGCGTGAATATTCGTCCACCATAGTAAGCAAGTAGGTGTTTCACGCTGAGGAAGACAATGGCCCTTTAAAGTCAATGCTGAGTCGCTGCATAGGCCGTGTAGCGTGTATGAGCGAGCCAACCGACGGACGGAAGAATTGCAGTTTTAATTCTGCGTAAATTCTACAAGTGAAGCAAGTTCTTTTCACGTCTTCCATAGAAAATGGGAGATTTTTAGAAAAGTGCAACATACGGGTAATACCAGGATGGCACAAGTCAGTATGAAGATCCGTAAGAATCGAAGTTGACATGGAAGATCAGAATGCACGCATGAGGGTACCTGGGGCCACATTCTCTTTGCCGGGTCGATAATGTATGGTGCAGCTAAAGGCAACCAATTCCATCCTCCAGAGCTGTATTTTGTTATTCTTGACCTTAGTGCGTTTCCACTTATCTAACATAAAGGCCACAGAGCGCTGATCAGTTATGAGCGTGAAATGGCGACGAGCGAGAAAATGACTCCATTTATGTACTGCTTCGATGATAGCCATAGCCTCCTTCTCGACAGGAGGATAATGGAGCTTGCTACCCTGCAAACTTCTGGACAGAAATGCAACAGGTCGACCGCCTTGATTCAAAGTAGCCGAGATCGTCACCTCCGATGCATTGCACTTGACCGCGAAAGGGAGATTTTCATCAATGGATAAAGCTTGGCTTTTTCTAGTTGTTGCTTGAGGAGGTCAAAAGCTGAAATAGCCATTGCGTCCAACGGAAATGATTTTGCGTGAAGCAGGGGCTGGATCTTGTCGGAAAAGTGGGGTATCCACTTTGCATAATCGGCAAACATGCCGAGGGCCCGATGAAGAGAGCCGAGATTCGTAGGAGGAGGGAGCTCCTGAAGCGGACGAAGTCACTCCGGATCCAGTTTGATGACACCATTGCCCACCCAGTAGCCAAGGATGTTGACTGATGGTTCTGATTTCACAGATTTGGACTCATTTAAGGTTATGTTGCGATGATGGAGAACGTCAAGAAATTTCTGGAGTTAGGCATCATGCTCCTTCTGGTCATGACCAGCAATGGTGATATTATCCAGATATGAAAAAGTGTCCGTTAATTTCTCCTGTTTGACTAGGCTGTCCCTTGCCCATTGAAAGACAGCCACCCCATTGGTGACCCCAAATAGAAGGTGACAAAACTGGTAAAGCTGACCATTGACCTCAAAGGCCATATACCTTTTGTCAGAGTCCTTTAACGGTGCTTGATGGTATGCACTCTTTAAGTCAAAAGTTGAAAATACCCTGTAGTTGGCAAGGTTATTGACCATATCATCGATGCGTGGTAGTGGGCAGGCATCTAGGTTGGTATACTGGTTAATAGTTTGCGAGTAATCAATGCAAAGACGTTTCTTGTGTTGCTTCAGAGGATTTTTAACAACGACGACTTGAGCCCACCAGGAAGATGAACATGGCTCAATGATACAGTCAGCTAGAAGGCGAGAGATTTCTGCCTCGATAAAGGATAGATCATCTTGGCTGAAACATCATGATTTAGTGACTATGGGCTTACATCGGGGGGAAAGATTGGCAAATAAGGAGGGCTCGTAGAGTGAAGCCGCCGAAAGCACACAAAACAGTACTTTGGAAATAGTAAGCTCTGGCATTGGCCCTACAAACTCGAAAGTGAGTCTTTTGTGTTGTTTCTGGAAATCCTGTCCCAGGAGCACATCACTGCATAGGTTTTTGAGCAGTCCGAGCCGGGTGGAGAGATAAGTGCGGCCATTGAGAATAAGGTCAACAAGACAACAGCCGGAAGAGTTGGTGGTCAGTGTCGTCAGAGCCATTACAATTTCCCTGTCCGAGGGGTAAATATGCAGTTTTAACTTACTGACAGCCTGCTCACTGATGAAGCTGTCAGAGCTACATGAGTCAATTAATGCACTCAAAATGTGTCCATTTACTGAAACCCTCATGGCTGCATGGGATAGGCTTTGGGGAAAAACAGCTGTAACACTAGTAGTGGCTCTTGGGGGAGGAGCAGTTTTATAGATAGCAGCTGTACATTAGTAGTGGCTCTTGGGGGAGGAGCAGTTTTATAGATAGCAGCTGTACATGAGTAGTGGCTCTTGGGGGAGGAGCAGTTTTGTAGATAGCAGCTGTAACACTACAACACTAGTAGCGGCTCTTGGAGGGGGAGCAGTTTTATAGATAGCAGCTGCAACACTAGTAGAGGCTTTTGACTGGCATACTTTAGAAAAGTGACCTTTCTTACTGCAATGATTGCAGGTTGCATTACGAGCAGGACAACATTTCCTATAATGGAATGCACCTCCACAGAAGAAACACTTCTTTTTAGATTGCCACGATGCCGCTAGGGTAGGGTCATCATCAGTGAGGGCTTCCGCCTGAGGCTTACCGGGGGAGTCACTAAAAGTAGCAGCAGTCCATGCATATGGTAAAAAATAGGCATCTGAATTTTTTTGAGCTAAGTCCAGAGAATATGCCTGGTTATAGGCAGCTTGTAACCTGAGGGTTTAATTCTCCAACAGATGCTGGTGTATGAGGGGAGAAGTAATTCCGTTAATAAAAGAGTCACAAATTAATTCCTCCCGGTACTGCTCAGCTGAGACAGCTTTAAGGTTACAATCTTTGCTGAGCCTGCGAAGCTCTTGAAGGAATTCATCAAGTGATACCCTGGGTTGTTGTCGAGTTGTGGCCAGTCGGTGCTGAGCAAAAATTTTGTTTGGGGCCTTAACATATAGTTGCTGGTGTTTGGATAGCAGAGTCATAGTCTACATAGTCTTCGATAAAGTCAAACACATGAGGGGATACATAACTGGCAAACATTTGTAACTTATTAGGAACATTCTCACCACACTCCTCGAGGAAGTTGCTGAAGGTACGATACCAGTGTTTCCATACCTTAGCAGCTGTACGTGAATTCGGGTCCAGGTCGAGATGGGCGGGTCTGGGTAGTTTCTCCATGATGGATTGATTACTAGGTCTGAGTTCCCTTCTACAGTTTGAATCGTAGCTGTCTGTCCCCAGATCACTCAGACCGTGGAGCGGGTTGCAGTTGATTAAATTGACGTAAGAAAACTACTAGGCACTTGGTCTGAGTATTAAACAAGACTTTAAATAACTGTTTTTCAACATGAAGATCTAGTTGTGTCCTTCACTAGTTCCTGTTAAAGAATGTCCTGCAAGCTGGGCCCATGCCCGAATATTTATACTCTCCCTGGACAGCGCCACCAGCAGGCCGCCCAGTATTACTTCATAAGTCATTTCCACATGAATGACAAGATTCATGTCACTGGAATTGGGGAACGGAGAGATGGGCACACTAGACGAAGCTGATGACAGAGCTTCATCCCTCTCATTTAGATTTATTGATTGACTGCAATGGCATATGATGTTCATAGAGATTCGCTTTGTATCATCAGCACAAAAGGATGTGTCTGCTACATCAAAATCAAATGTTTAACTCATGCCTTCACTCTCCCACAGGATCATCGAGTGCCCCCCTCCCCACTGTCCAGGTTGAAGAGCCGGATGACTCCTCAGAGGAACCTGCAGCCTCTGAGGGAGCAATGCACCCAGCACCAGTGCAGCAACACACACCTCCGCGTGGCCCTACGACATAGAGTAGTGTTGTCACTTGGTGTATCACAACTCACAAGTTAGCATCAGCAGATGGTGGAGACAGCGACAGCAGTGCATGCAGACGCTGTGCCTCTGGGGCCATCCAGAAAGAGAGTGGTACTGGAACTCCAGGAACAAGTGCAGGAGCCTTTGACATGGTTTGCATCCAGGGTAACTGCGAGTGTGCAGAGAATGGAGGAGTCCATCTCTAACATGAGCTCAGCCTTCGTGGAGGCAGTGGCACATGAACGTTCCACCATGGAGAGGGTGGCAACTGCCATGGAGAATATAAGTTGCCAGACTAATGAAAACATGGCGACTCTTCAAAATAGGTTGTCTGCTATGGAGGAGAGATGGGCACCAGAGCTTCATGGAAGTCCTTGTTATGAGGACTGCCAGTACAGATAAGGGTCCTCAAGGCCCCCCTGATGTGTAGCAAGGTGCTGTCCAGCCACCTGCTAGCACTGAAGTGCGGCTGACCCATGAGAGGGATGTTGGTGGCAGGCAACAAGGAAGTGTGGGCTCCTCTCCAAGCGCACACAGGACCATGCCACTGTGGAGCCCTTGCTCAGAGACCCACATTCCACACCCAACTGCAATGGCCATTTCAGCCCCTGCACAGCCGCACGAAGAGCAGACTGTTACAGAGCCCTCCCAGGCTCCCAAGCCCACAGGACGCCCACCAAAGGCTTCTAAGCAGGCACAGTATCAAAGTCAGCAAGGTGCCTCTACATCTGCTGAAGCCACAGGGGGAGCACCACGTAGAAGCACGCGTAAGAGGATGATAAAGCACAAATAGTCATAAGGGGAGTCACTTGGGTGTTTTGTTCTGTTGTCTTTGGTTCTGTAAGATTAGCAAAATTTCCACTTTTCCCCAAAGGTTATTATTAATAAACGGGACCCTGCATGGACATTTTAATGAAAAGGGTACCCAAAGATGGTGTCCGCACCTCGTGACCAAAGGTCTGCAAGATTTTAAAAGTTTGGACTCTGTGGCACAAGCAGCTTTTGGGGAAATCGAAACCTAATGCAGTTTCTGTGAAAAAGGACTTTGTACTTTGAAAAGCAGACAGAACTCTGAACAGATCAAAACCAGTTAGGCCTATACTTGAGGCCATCAAGCTGTTTGCATAAATAATCAGAAACAGCTTAAGGAAGCCATCGAGGCTGGGCAGGCTGATTAAAATGCATTAATAACAATACAGCTCAGACATACGTGCGATCACCGGCCATCTAAAAACAGTTAGTTTAGATTGCTACAATTATTTAAACTAGCCTACCAAGATTGGGACAATGTACTAACCTGATTTGGTGCACAGATAAGGGCCATCCGAAGGAGTATAACCGTAGGCCCACCGACAACCGACGCTCTCTTGCTCCTTGCCCTCGTGGCTGCTGCTCCTTTTCCTCTCCCGCGCTTGCCGCCTGGCCACTGCCTGTGTCTTTTCCCCACTCCATCAGGGACGCCCAGCATTGCACCAGGCGAACACGGGAAATCCAGGCCAGACGAGGCGGGATGAGATGAGCCGAGGTGAGGTGAGATGAGACAAGACGAATTGGGAGAAGATTGAAGAACGCTTCGAATAATCGGGCCTTCAATTCAGCCGACCTATGACTATCTTCATGCAAACTCCAACTGCCGCCCGAGGAAGAGGAACCATCATCCCTGCGAGGTAAAGTACCCAAGCAAAGACTTTAACCTTGGGGTACTTTTGCCTGGACGACACCCTTGCAGCGCCCCGAGACCACGTGACGACGGCAGGCCCCAGAGAGCACAAAGAGCGAACCCCAAGCCCCACCGTTGTTTGAGCTCAGCAGACTTTGACTCGGTGAGCATGAATTCTGGCCCCTCATATCTTAATCTAGTTAGGCATAAGGGGGTGAGATAAGGATAAGGGGATTGTTAATATAGTTTGTTTTCCCTCGATGTGCTGTGTCTTCCCCATTCCCTGTATAAGTATAGTTATTTGTATTTGCCTGTAATTTTATACTAGAAAAATTCTCGTAAGACTGTGTTAATTTCTATTTCAATAAAATCTTGGTTTTCTTACATCCAAACAACCTGTCTACTCGAGTTTTCTGTATCGCCGCCTGTACCTAAGTCCGGTGTCTAGAACCCAGGGGCGTGGGAGCGATTCGAACTGCTCACAAACAGTCAGGGGCATAACTGACTGGGCGCACGCGCCAACCACACCATGCCCTACAGAAATGGCGACCACGGCAGGACACCGGCAACAGGGTTGCGATACAGTAGACAATGGTTCGGATGAGCAAACCATGATGGAGGAAAGGGTTTCTGATTATGTGTTTAGCAAGGTGAATATCACTAAGAAGTGGATCACCACTCTATTAAAGGCTGGGCATCCAGTAGATGCAGCAGCTAAGTAGACAGAGGGAAGGGAACAAAAGAAGTCCTTAGAGAAGGCAGTTTGTCTGATGTGTTTTAAAAAGCAGGTCCAGCTTTTGGACAGGCTCGTTGCAGCACAGGCAGCCGAGTTAAGGGAGTCAGCCCTGGAGATCCAGGATAAGACTCTTGCAGGGGAGAAGTTATTAGTAGCTTTGCAGGCCATGAATCAGGAGAGAGTACATTTATTGGGAGAACGCAAGGCCCAGTTGGAATACCTACAGTGCCAAGTCACCGAGGCCAAGGGAAATGTGTTAAGGTTGCGGGAGAAAAACGCCCGCTTGGCAAGGCAGATTAGGGAACAGGAAGAGAAAGTACAGGAGGTAAAGGCAGCGTACAAGCTAGCGAGCGAACAGGGGTTTGAGGAGGCAGATCACAGCCCCTGTAAAGAGAGGATAGAAAATCTGAGCCGGGCCCTCCGGAAGGCAAAAGGCATGGTATGCCTCATAAGCCCAAAGGCATGTCAGGCAGATTTTATGAGCAACGAGGGGAGGACGGTTCCAACGTCACCGGTAGTGCCTAGGGACGACACGGTTGAGAGAGAGGAGACCTCACAACCACCACCCGTAGTGCCAAGTTTCAGCGAGGTTTGGCAGCAAGGGGGGTGGAACCAGGGTTGGAGCCATAGGTGGAGGTGGAGTTGGAGCAGCACCCGCCAGAGAGGTCGGAGCCGGGACCAATGTGCCCAGCACAGCATCGGAAATTCGGCCCGCCCGCCAATGGTGACAATGAGGGACCCCTCCAAAACCAGTTCGTATTACCCTTTAACACCCAACAGCTTAGGGCTATGGTCAACCATATCCCGAAGCTCTCCGAAAAGGGAGACCCCTCGATCCACTTCAGGGAAGTAGAGCAGGCAGCCAGCGTCAATGACTGCGATGACGCTGAGAAGGCCAAGATGCTGCTATTCTCCCTGGAGAGTAGTCTCCTCCAATCCCTCTCTGACGAGTGTAAAAAGGGGCAGAGCGGGTACAAGGAGCTTTGAGATGCGGTTCCGGAGGCCATGGGGATGAATGAGGGAAGTCCTTTCTCCCGTGTGGAGAAGACGATCCAGTTCCCAGGGGAAACCCCGCAGGCTTTTGCGGACCGGCTGTGGCCAGTGTACCGGAGGGCCTGTCCAGGGACACCGGACCGAGTGTTCCTGAACGGGGATCTCCTGGCCCATTGGCTCCGTTGCCTGGTGGCAAACAGCTTGCCACAGGTCCGAGCCAAGGCAGAAGCCTGGTTCAACCCCAAAAATCCCCAGACCAGCGAACTCACGGTGATTAGGCAGCTCACTCTGGCCTATAAAAACGGTAGGGGAGCCGATGCACACCCACCCAAGGGAAAGGTGCATGAGGTAAAACCCGGGCCGGGTAGGAAAAAGTGGCACCTGGAAGGGAGTAACCCCCCGCAACAACAAGACCAATTGTTAGGGGTATGGGAAGGATGGTCACTGGCGGAAGGAGTGCAAAAACCCTTGGAAAGATAACAAGGGAAAGCATCCCACAGCCCCAGCACAAAGGCGGTGGCAGGGATCCCTTCCGCAGAGGTCAAGTCACTTTTGGACACCATGAGGTCCTTATTGACTGGCCAGGGGAGAGTTGCAGCTGCCACCGGAGCTCTTACCCCATCAGCCCCATCCAACCCACAGCCGTGACTAGAGCCAGCGCAGCCTGTTTATCTGTGTAAAAGTGGAAAAGACCCCTTTTGGAGATAGAAGTGGAAAAGGTGACGGGGACCTATCTGCTAGACATGGGGGCATCATGCACCGTGGTCTACTCAGCTAACCCCACCAACTCGCCTCTCTCTAACCGGGTCCCATACATCCTATCGGGGTTCATGGGTAAGGAACAGGCTTGCACGTTTTCCATCCCGCTCGCCATTTGGTTAGGACCGCTCCACTCCAAGTGGACCTGTGTCCTGATGAAATGGGAAGTGGAGGGTGGAAGAGGGGTCCTGGGGCCGAGTTTATTGTAGGCCACGGGATCCTAGTAGATTTGAGGAACCATTGCTTATGGGGGGCAGGTAAAGTAAAGAACGGTGAGATCGTAGTAATCCCAGGAAAGGAAGGGAAGGGGACCCTCTGCACCATGAAGCCCAAAGAGGATTATAACCTCGGGCTCATGGTCAGAAATACCCCACCAGAGTTCCAGGCATTTGTGCAGGCCCACCTGGCCACATTTGCCACTCACAAACATGACTGCAGGAGGATCACAGGGTTTGAGGTCAGCATAGACGGGGACCCCATGGCCCGACCAAAGAAACAGTATAACTTCCCCAGGGAAGCAGAGCCAGACATGGAAGCAGCCATGTACTCGTTAGTACAGCAGGGAGTTCTGAGACCGATAGCTACCCACGTGAAACCTCCAGTATGGTCGGTCAGAAAGCCGGACAATTCTTGGAGGGCCACGGTGGACTACCGAGTGCTCAATAGTAACATCCCAGCCTGTGCACCCACAGTAGCAGCAGTTGCCGACCTGATAGGAAGTATTCCAGCATCCGCGACCACTTTCACGGTGCTGGTTATTTCCAACGGGTTTTAGTCCATCCCTTTAAGGAGGGAGGATCAGTACAAATTTGCCTTTATGTTTAAAGGGCAACAGTACACGTGGAACTGCTTGCCGCAGGGCTTCCACAACAGCCCCAGCATTTTCCATCAGTGTATGGCAAACGGTTTGAATGATTTTAGCCAGCCCAGACAGTTGGTCGAATATGTGGATGACCTGCTGCTGGTCACTGACTCGAAAGAGGAGCATGGCCCGCTATTGGCCAAACTGCTGGAGCTGCTAGGGCAGAAAGGTTTCAAAGTAAACCCCAAGAAAGTGCAGATCGGCCAACGGGAGGTGAAATTCCACGGCCTGACCGTGCGCGCTGGAGAAAGGGCCATAGATAAGGCTGGGAGAGAAGCGGTACAAGAACTACCGGTCCCCAACACAGTAACGGGTGTGAGATCGTTTCTAGGGCTAACCAGGTACTGTAGAGACTTTATTGAGGACTATGCGACCACCGCAGCCCCTCTGCTCCGACTCCTACACAAGGTAGTGGAGTGGCTTTGGGATGAGGGTTGCCAGGCAGCATTTGTCAGGCTCAAGAAAGACTTGCAGACCGCACCAGCTCTAGGGGACATTGATGGGGGGAAAGAGTTTTTCCTGGAGGTAGCAGCCAGCGGGGACAGGGCTGTGCTGCTCCAAGAGCGGCATGGCCAGCTGCGGCCGGTGGTCTACTCCTCCAGGATACTCACGGATGTGGAGAGGAGCTACTCCAACTGTGAGCAGCACTACTTGGCCACACATTGGGCTGTGAAGAGATCATTGTTCTTCACAGGCTCCTCTCCCATCACCCTCCTCACCCATCACACACCCACCCAGATGCTTCTGGAAGGGAGGATCAAGGATGGAACAGTGAGCAGTGCCCGCATTGCCTGCTGGACCTTGCTGCTCTCACAGATGGATCTGAAGGTGAAGGGTCTCTGTGAGCCAAAGCTCGCAGCCAACCTGGTATATCCTGGAACAGCCCATCGGTGTTCCATTGAAGGGGTTTGGGAAGTGAACATAGGTTTACGGGCTGGGATACATCCCACAGGCCGCGAGATCTATGTAGACGGTTCCAGCACGGTATCTGCTGGCGAGCGTCTCACGGGGTGTGGAGTTTACGACCCAGTGGCAAACATTGCCCTGGCGATTAAGCTCCCCAGCACCATGAACGCCCCGCAGGCTGACCTGTCCATGGCGGTGTACGTCGTTACACACCCCAAAATCTTCCCCACCACCTACACGATTTGCTCGGACAGCATGTTCGCGTGCAAATCGTGTACGGAGTACTTGGCCATCTGGTCCCACCTCGGATACATCTTCGCTGACGGGAGGCCCCTTGCAGTAAAGCCCCTGCTGGAAAAGATCCTGGCAGTAGTGGGGAAGGAAGGGGAGGATTTCATCCACAAGGTGAATGCCCATTCCTCCACAGAACCCCACCGCCAAGGCAACCATCAGGATGACCTGCTCGCCAAGGAGGGGGCCCGCACAGGCACTTTCTGGGACCGATTTGGGTCCAGACCCATGGCGGCGGTCAGAGGTAGGGACAGGACACAAGGGAGTGTAGCGGTGGCGTTAGCCCCGGACCTTAAGACGGTCCAAGCCCAAGACCCCGTCCTCAAAGCAGTCCTCAGCGCTGTAGCTGAGGGAAAAAGGGTAGAGGGTCCGTACGGCACAGCAACCCTCTCCGTTAAAGAGGGTATGCTTTTCCGGGGGGAACAGTGGGTTGTGCCGCAGCAGCACCGGAGGGAATTCCTTCAAATGGCCCATGAGGGTCCAGGAGCGGGACACGCCGGGCCTGAGACCACCTGGCAGCGAGTGGAACAGGCGGGTTGGTGGCCGGGACTCAGGGACGATGTCCGCGAGTTCTGTGCAGGCTGTCTTGTGTGCACTGCGAATAACCCCGACCCCCACAAAAGGAAGGTACCTATGGGACACGTCAGGAGGGTAGAGGGACCATGGCAGTCAATACAAGTCGACTACATCGGGCCCCTGCCCACTGCCCAGGGAGGCTATAAGTACTGCCTAGTCCTGGTGGACGTGTTTACAAAATGGGTAGAGGCCTTTCCCTGCAGAACAGCCACAGCTCTGGGTACTGCCAGGATCCTGGTCCGGGAGGTGTTCTCACGGTGGGGACTGCCACAGTATGTGGAGTCCGACCAAGGAAGTCACTTCACCGGACAGGTGATGCAGAACACCCTTATGCTGTTAGGCATCAAGGGGAAATGGCACGTGGCCCACAAACCGCAGTCATCAGGGATTGTGGAACGTATGAATCGGACCCTAAAAGAAAGGTTACGGAAGGAAACGGTGGACTCGCCCCGTAAATGGGCCGACGTCCTACCGTTGGTTTTGATGGGGATTCGGGCCAGCCAGCCTAAAAGCACGGGGTACTCCCCGTACGAGTTAATGACTGGCAGGGTTATGCGGACCCCCACCCATGCACTAGCCCCGGTACTCATGGAGGGTCAGCTCAGGTAGGTAAACCGGGACAGGTTCACCCGAAACCTTTTTGAGCACCTGAAGCAGGCCCATGAGCAGACGGCTGGGAACATGGGAAGGCAGCATCGGAGTAACCGATTGCTGCTCGAACCCAGAAAGCACCATGAATGGGAGGTAGGAGATCAGGTCATGGTAAGAAACAATGCCTGAGTAGGAAGTTTGGAGCCATTGTACATGGGGCCCTACAGCATTGTAGATAAAGCCAGCCCCATGGTATACACCGTGAAGATGCCCCAGCGTACAAAATGGTTCCATATCAACCAGCGTAAGCTGTTTACTCCTGAAAGGGGAAAACAGCCAGTTGGAGAAAGGTCTGAGGATAAAGATCCTCAGCTTGCAGCAGGAGCGAGTTCACAGACTGCACAGGCAGGCGCTGTGGCTTGCTTAAAGGGAAGGGCCATCCCGCCCATCGATTGGGACACTCCCCCACTCTTCTGGGATCCAGACGAGGGGGAGGGACGTGAGGGCGAAAACCCTGCCCCTAACCCAGGTGTAGAGAGGGAGGACCCTGAAGTCAAAAACCCCGCCCCGGACTCGGCCATGGGACCTGGAGGCGGAGACTCTCATCTCGCAGCAGCAGGCTGTGAAGTGTTAACTGCCCCTAGCCCAGGTTGGGGAGAGGTCAAGCCTGAGGGAGCAGCGGTTGGGGTTAAAGGCCCAGCGGCCAAGAAAGCCCCACCCGCCAAAGTCCCTAGAAGGTCCCCACGGACGCCCCAGCCGAGAAAGCCTGGTCACCAGCTCTCCAGTTACCAAGGGCCACCCCTCGAGTCAGGGAGAGGTCCAAGGACAGAGGTCCTCAGCAAGCAGCCACGGGCTGCGAGGGACCAACAGTGCAGGACGATGCGGTCACGCCGGGGCTGACAGTGAGCCGCAGTCCAACCAGGGATTAGCCTGGCCGCCCAGAGACGGGCGGCGGATGTATATAGTTTTAGTTTAAGTTTTGTTTATTGTTAAGTTTAAGTATTTAGCTTAAGTTTGTGTGTTTTAGGTTAAGTTAAATAAGGTGATGGGTAGTCTTAATTAAGTAAGTAATCTGCTAAGTGTGTGTATATTTGGGTCGAGGTCGCGGGACCCGACCATGCTTCACCAAGCCAGAGAATCTCTTGGGGACCTGGCTGCATGTTTTTGTATCTTTTACAGAAAGACTTTCAGGATGAAGGGGATCGTAATCCTATTCGCCCTGACTGGGATGAGCCTAGGAAGGCGAGGCGATTACAGGAATCCCAAATCTACGGGTGCTCGGGGTGCTATACGGGGCATGGCTACTGGGCGAAGGACGCAGTAATCTGGAGGATTTAAAACAGGGTTTAGTCCCCTCCTGGATCAGCAACAAGCACCTCGCAGCTCTCCACCCTTTTGAGAATGCATTGAGCCCGTGCCAAATCCGGCTAGTCTCCAAAGCCTATCCAGTCCCCATGGATTGTGGGCGGTCCAACCACACAATCATGGGAGTAGTAGTTAGGATGCCGGTCATGGATAGGACAGCCCGACCCGCACCGGTATACAGGGTTGAGAACATTGGAGTCATTCAAGGGGGTGCACACATTCGTTTCACAGCGGTCCCGCCTTGCGTCATTAAGTGGGAGCACGCTATGACAGGTACTGACCTCTCAGGGTGCCGGAGCCGGGGAACAGACATAATACTGTGTCCCCAGCACTTGAATGCCTACTCAAAACCGTAGTGTGGGTTCAGAGCTGCTGGCGTGAAGCCTATAAATTATACCATGGAGGCAATGGCACAAGGCAATGTTCCCCCGCAGGTAGCATATATAGGAGGTGGGACATATTGTGTCACCACCGGCGCGTCCCACTACCAGCATGGACAGCATAGCTGGTATCCAGTTAGTGACAGCAGCTTCTGTTTTAAACCCGAGGCAGAAGTTCAAGTGGCCCAGGAGCGAATTGTCCCCATTCATGAACCCTCCACTGTTCACCTCACTGTGAAGGAGAATTTTACAAATTTGCAAAAGTACATAGTGCACTTTGGCTACAAAACTCCCCCTCTCCCTGAACACCTTACCAAAATACTCAAAGCCGTTATAGTTTCGCAGAAACATTTTTACACTCTAGAGCAGAAAACAGTAGAGATAGGGATTAAGATATTGGATATTGTGATTCCACCCTGGTGGGACATTTTCAATAACATAGAGGTCCCTTCGTGGATCAGACTGGCTTCCCACATTCTTTTGGTTTGCCAGTTAGGGATAGTGTTGTACCTAGTTTGTATTCAATGTAAGGGAAAAGGTCAGTTGTTAGAGTTCCAAAACCAGAAGATCTGGAAGGAACATTATGTGAAGGTGGAGGGAGATACGCTTGTTTAAGTCCTTTTCCTTGAATTCTGATTAAAGATTGTTGCTTTTTTATGTGTTTGTTATTTTTTAGAAAGGTCTTTTCTGTTGTTTTGTTTTTTGCAACGCGTTTAATAAAAATGTATGTGTACCAAGTGGTGCAGGGGTGTAGGACCCCCTCCATGCTTGGATGTGTGTAAAAGTCTGTAATTTACTCTCTGTATGCTGATGTACACTACATTTTCGCGGAATGGGAAGTGCATGTGTCGTGGGTATATTAGATAGGTAATTACAGGGGAAGGTTGAATATGGAGGGTCAGAAAAATTTTGCTCACCTTGTAAGAATGATATTTCAAGCAAGTTTTAGTATCACAGGGGGGAGTGTAAGATTTGCAAAATTTCCACTTTTCCCCAAAGTTTATTATTAATAAAACGGGCCCTGCATGGACATTTTAATGAAAAGGGTACCCAAAGATGGCGTCCGCACCTCATGACCAAAAGCCTGCACAATTTTAAAAGTTTGGACTCTGTGGCACAAGCAGCTTTTGGGGAAATCGAAACCTGATGCAGTTTCTGTGAAAAAGGACTTTGTATTTTGAAAAGCAGACAGAACTCTGAATATGCATTAAGCCAGATCGGAGACAGATCAAAACCAGTTAGGCCTATACTTGAGGCCATCAAGCTGTTTGCATAAATAATCAGAAACAGCTTAAGGAAGCCATCGAGGCTGGGCAGGCCAACTAAAATGCATTAATAACAATACAGCTCAGACATCACATTGAGTGACTATGACGTCGAAGAGCTGCTATGATGTCAGAGCAGTTTTTGTGCTGTCATAAAGAATTCAATGCTTTCACTGTGCCCAGCCTACTCAGCTGGGGTGACTCGGGCAGGGCCTTTTCCTCTCTTCTCTATTTCTTCTCTCTCCGTCTCTCTCTCTCTCCTCCAGTCTCTTCATCCTCCAGTCTCTCTCTCTCTCCCCCCAATCGCTCTCTCACAGAAACCCCACAGTGCAGATAGAGGCCATTTCGGCCCATCGAGCCTGCACCGACACATATCCCACCCAATCCTCGTAACCCCTACACCAACACATATCCCACCCTATCCCCTTAACCCCACGTATTTAATCCCCCTAACACTAAGGGTCAATTTTATCATAGCCAATCAACCTAACCCGCACATCTTTGGACTGTGGGAGGAAACCGGAGCACCCGGAGGAAACCCACGCAAACACGGGGAGAATGTGCAAACTCCACACAGACAGTCACCCGAGGTCGGATTTGAACCCGGGTCCCTGGCGCTGTGAGGCAACAGTGCTAACCACTATGCCACTGTGCTGCCAGTCTCTCCCCATCTCTCTATCTCTCTCTCTCTGTCTCCCAATCTCTCTATCTCTCTCTCTCCCCAGTCTCTCTCTCCCTTCCCCTGTTTCTCTCTCTCTCTCTCCCCCAGTGTCTCTCTCTCTCTCTCTCCTCCGTCTCTCTCCCCCAGTCTCTCTCTCTCCCCCAGTCTCTCTCTCTCTCCCCAGTCTCTCTCCTCTCTCTCCCCCAGTCTCTCTCTCTCTCTCCCCCAGTCTCTCTCTCTCTCCCCCAGTCTCTCTCTCCACAGTCTCTCTCCTCTCTCTCCCCCCAGTCTCTCTACTCTCTCTCTCTCTCTCTCTCTCCCGTCTCTCTCTCTCTCCCCCAGTCTCTCTCTCTCCCAGTCTCTCTCTCTCTCCCCCAGTCTCTCTCTCTCCCCCCTCAGTCTCTCTCTTTCTATCTCACTATTCTCTCTCTCTCTCTCTCTCTCTCTCTCCGCGTCTCTCTCTACCCCCTCAGTCGCACTCTCTCTCCCCCCAGTTTCTCTCTCTCTCTCAATTTTTTTTTCAATTCAAATCGCTTTATTGGCATGACAAGGTACATCTTATGTTGCCAAAACATCAAAAAACATTCATGGTTGTACACAAAAATACAGATCTATCCATACAGTGTATAAACAGATATATCCCTGAGTGTATAAATATACATTCATATAATTTGTATATACTCTTTTCTTATATTTAGTGGTTGTCCCTCTGTTTATGGCAAGCTGTAACATAGTGTGCCGCTAAGGTTACACAATTTATCTCTTCCCCTAGTAGGTATGGGAGTTTTTGGTCGTCATTCAAATTTCTGAATTCCGGGCATATTTTTGTGAATTTTGGGTAGAAATTCTCTCTTATGCCCTGATATTTTATACAAGCTGTGAGGAAGTGCATCTCTGTCTCCACCACTCCCTGACTGCAGTGAGAGCATATCCTGTCCTCTCTTGGTAGCTGGGTCTGCCTGTGTCTACCTTTTTCGATCGCCAGGCTATGTTCACTAAGTCTGTACATTGTCAAGGTTTTTCTCAGTTTGCTATCCTTTACCCTGCTCAGGTAATCAGCCATGTTGTATTGTCTGCTTAGGGCCAAGTAGCAACTGAGTCTCTCGCTCTCCCCCCAGTCTCTCTCTCTCCCCCCAGTCTCTCTCTCTCCCCCCCAGTCTCTCTCTCTCCCCCCACTCTCTCTCTCTCCACCCCAGTCTCTCTCTCTCCCCCCCAGTCTCCCTCTCTCCCCCCATTCTCTCTCTCCCCCCCAGTCTCTCTCTCTCCCCCCAGTCTCTCTCTCTCCCCCCAGTCTCTCTCTCTCTCCTCCAGTCTCTCTCTCTCTCGCCTCCAGTCTTTCTCTCCCCCAGTCTCTCTCTCCCCCCGTCTCTCTCTCTCTCTCCCCAACTCTCTCCCACTCCCCCAGTCTCTCTCTCTCTCTCTCCCCCACTCTCTCCCTCTCCCTCCACTCTCTCCCTCTCCCCCCAAGTCTCTCTCTTGCCCCATCTCTCTCTCTCCCCTCAGTCTCTCTCTCTCTCCCCCTCACCCCCTGGTCTCTCTCTCTCCCCCCCAGTCTCTCTCTCGCTCTCTCTATTTCCCCAGTCTCTCTCTCCCTTCGCCCATCTCTCTCTCTCTCCCCCAGTCTCTCTCTCTCTCTCCCCGTCTCTCTCCCCCAGTCTCTCTCTCTCTCCCCCTCAGTCTCTCTCTCTCTCTCTCTCTCCCTATTCTCTTTCTCTCGTTCCCCAGTCTCTCTCCTCTCTCTCCCCCCAGTCTCTCTACTCTCTCTCTTTCTCTCCCCATCTCTCTCTCTCGCCCCCAGTCTCCCCCTCTCCCCCTCAGTCGCTCTCTCTCTCCCCCCTCAGCCTCTCTCTCTCTCTATCTCCCCAGTCTCTCCCTCTCTCTCTCTCCCCGTCTCGCTCTCACCCCTCAGTCGCTCTCTCTCTCCCCCCCAGTCTCTCTCTCTCCCCCCCAGTCTCTCTCTCTCCCCCAGTCTCTCTCTCTCCCCCATTCTCTCTCTCTCTCCTCCAGTCTCTCTCTCTCTCCCCTCCAGCCTTTCTCTCCCCCAGTCTCTCTCTCCCCCCAGTCTCTCTCTCTCTCTCCCCAACTCTCTCCCTCTCCCCCCAGTCTCTCTCTCTCTCTTTCCCCCACTCTCTCCCTCTCCCTCCACTCTCTCCCTCTCCCCCCAAGTCTCTCTCTCGCCCCATCTCTCTCTCTCCCCTCAGTCTCTCTCTCTCTCTCCCCCTCACCCCCCGGTCTCTCTCTCTCCCCCCCAGTCTCTCTCTCGGTCTCTCTCTCTATCTCCCCAGTCTCTCTCTCCCTTCGACCATCTCTCTCTCTCTCCCCCAGTCTCTCTCTCTCCCTCCCCGTCTCTCTCCCCCAGTCTCTCTCTCTCTCCCCCTCAGTCTCTCTCTCTCTCTCTATCTCCCCATTCTCTCTCTCTCTCCCCAGTCTCTCTCCTCTCTCTCCCCCCAGTATCTCTACTCTCTCTCTCTCGCTCTCCCCATCTCTCTCTCTCTCCCCCAGTCTCTCTCTCTCCCCCTCAGTCGCTCTCTCTCTCCCCCTCATTCTCTCTCTATCTCCCCAGTCTCTCTCTCTCTCTCCCCCCCAGTCTCTCCCTCTCTCTCTCCCCCTGTCTCTCAATTCAATTCAATTCAATTCAAATGCTTTATTGGCATGAAAGTTTACAGAGAACCATATTGCCAAAGCTTACATATCAAAAAGGTACATTTTCAAACATTCTGTAGGTGTCAATCGATTTGACATTTGTTGGGTACATACAATATTACTTTTAAACAATATTAATTTTAAACAGTCTTTGTACTTCATTTGGTACGTTCAATATTAATTTTAAACAGTCTTAATTTTAAACAGTCCTCAGGTTGTGACATGTTGTTACATATTTGGCCCCAAGGTATGGTCTGTCTCCTTCTCCCAGGACTAATCTCAATTTTGACAGGTCATCCAATTCCTTGAAATCTGGGGTTGTTTGGCTTAGCTTGTTGAATAATATGTTTCTTGATGTGTTGAATTTTTCGCATTTTAGGAGGAAATGCATTTCTGTTTCAACCTCGCCGGCCAGACATTGATCGCATATTCTATTCTCTCTAGGCTGCCAGGATTTCTTGTATCTGCCTTTTTCAATTTCCAGTTGGTGGTCGCTTAGTCTGTACCTGGTGAGGGTCTGTCTCTGTTTTGTGTCTCTGATGGTCGTGAGGTAGTCTGCCAGTTTATATTCTCTTTTTAGGGCCCGGTAACATTCTAATCTGCTTTGGCTTTCGGTTATTTTGTTCCAATGTTCCAGGTAGGTTTCTTTGCATTGTTTAATGATTTGGTTCACTCGGATTGGTGTTTGGACGGCTGTGTTGGTCTGGGGCTGGTCAGGGTCCGGCTGAGTACTTAGTTTCAGTAGCAGCTGACTCAGGGGACTCTTTTCTGAGTTTAGCTCTTGGGTCTGAAAGGCTTTGAAATGAAGGGTGTCTGGGGAGCTAGATTTGAGGTGATTTAGGAAGTTTAGTGCTCGTTTTTGGATGTTTATTATCAGTGGGTATCTGCCTAGTTCGGCTCTGCATGCATTTGTTGGCGTTTTTCTTTGGATGCGAAGGATGCTTTGGCAGAATTCTGCATGTAGGGCTTCTATTGTGTGTTTTTCCCATTTAGTGTAGCTTTGGTGATTTAGCGGGCCCCATACTTCACTACTGTACAGTGCAATGGGCAGGATTATGCTGTCAAATATTTTGAGCCAGATTTTGATTGGGATTTGGATGTTGTAGAATTTTCTTTTTATTGCATATAGGGCTCTTCGGGCTTTTTCTTTTAGTGCATTCACTGCTATGCTGAAGCTCCCTGATGCTGTAATAGTTAGACCAAGGTAGGTGTAGCTCATAGTGTGTCCTATAGTGGTATCACTGAGGGTAAACTGGTATTTGTTTTCCTGACATCTGGGCCTTTTTTGAAAAATCATGATGTTGGTTTTTTTTAGATTTACTGTTAGAGCCCAATTTTGGCAGTATTTGTCGAGTAGGTCTAGTTGTTGCTGTAATCCCTGTTCTGTGGGAGACAGCAGAACCAGGTCGTCCGCATAGAACAGGGATTTCACTTCTCCATCCAGGAGACGGAGACCTGGTGACTCGCTTTGCTCCAGCATGTCTGCTAATTCATTTATGTATATGTTGAACAGGGTCGGGCTCAAATTGCAGCCCTGCCGGACGCCTCTTCTCTGGGTGGAGAAATCGGTGCGTTTGTCTCCAATTTTGACCCCGCATTTGTTTTTCAGATACATTGATTTAATAAGGTCATAGACTTTGCCCCCTATTCCACACTGAAGAAGTTTATAATAGAGCCCTTCGTGCCATATGGAGTCAAAGGCTTTCTTGAAGTCGATGAAACAGGTGAATATTTTCCCATTTTTTGTTTGGTGTATATGTTTTTCAATGAGGGTGTGAAGGGTATAGATATGGTCGGCGATGCGGTGTTTTGGAAGAAAGCCTATTTGGTTTTTTCTGAGGATATTATGTTTGTTAAGAAAATCAAGTAATCTACTATTTAGAATACTGCAGAATAACTTCCCTAGACAACTGTTGACACAGATGCCGCGGTAGTTATTTGGGTCTGATTTGTTTCCACTTTTATATATGGGGGAGATTAGTCCTTGGCACCAGATATCGGGAAAACAGCCTGAACGTAATATGATGTTGAATAATTTGAGTACCGCACCCTGCATCTCCATATTGCTGAACTTGAGCATTTCATTTTTGATGTTGTCTGGGCCACAGGCTTTCTTTAGGTGGAGAGATTTTGTTTTTGTGGCCAGTTCTTTCCATGTGATTGGGGAGTCTAGAGGGTTTTGGTTGTCTTTAATTGTTGCTTCTAATGTGTGGAGTTTTTCCGTGACCTGATGTTGACTTGGGTTTGTTTCGTTTATTGGGATGTCTTTGTAGAGGTTTTCAAAATGTGTTCTCCAGATGTCGCCATCTTGGATTGGTAATGCTTGCAATTGTGTTGTACTCAGGTTATTCCACATTTCCCAGAATTGTTTTGGATTGGTGGAGTTTTCAATTTCTTCGAGTATTTTGTGGGTATAGTTTTGTGTTTTGTTCCTAATGGTGTGTTTATATCTTTTGAGGGTTTCATTGTATCTAGTACGTAGGTCCGGATTGTTTGGTTGGCGATGCTTTTGGTTTGATATTTTTCTCAGGTCTTTTCTGGCATTTTTGCATTCGTGGTCAAGCCATTTCTTATTTTTATTTTGTCTTTTGTGACGCTTCCTCTTCTGTTTCACAAGGTCGGCTTTTACAGCTGCCTCATGGAAGATCATATTTATATCCTCTATGGCCATGTTTACACCATCTCTGGTGATCTCGTATGGGTTTTCTTTAAATTTTGATATTTTACTTGTGAGATCAGGTGACTTTAGTGCTGTGATGAATTTTTCTCCACTGTCTGGGGCCCATCTGTCTGTCTGGTTTATTTTATCGAGCTTACTGGGTTCCTTTTTTGTGTCTGTAGTTTGGGCAGAAAGTTTAAGGTACATATTTATTTGGTTATGGTCTGAGAGGGGGGATTGCTGCCTGACAGTGAATGAGTTGATATCGCAGGGGTCCAGGTCAGTGATTGTATAGTCCACCACACTAGACCCAAGAGTTGAGGAGTATGTGAGTCTCCCTAGGGAGTCCCCTCTGAACCTACCGTTAACTATGTACAGGCCTAAGGCTCGGCAGAGTTGCACTACCTCCCTACCGCTTTTATTTATTTCACGATCAAGGTTGTTCCGATTTGCGATGGCTGGTGTGACATCTAAAGGGGTCTGGCCAAACACATGGTTGTTTCCCTGTGGGTCTATGAAGTCAGGTTCACAACCGGTCCTTGCATTTAGGTCCCCACATATTATCACCTTTCCTTGGGCCTGGAAATGGCTGATTTCTATGTGGAGAGTATCAAATAACTCCTCTTCGAAATATGGCGATTCTATTGGAGGTATGTAGATCGCACATAAGTAAACATCTTTTTTTGCTATTCCTATATTTTTATCTAGTTTTAGCCATACGTGTGATTTTCCCTGTTTTACCGGTGAGGTGTGTTTGTCCAGTTCTCCCTTATACCACACCAATATTCCCCCGGAGGTTCTGCCCTTGCGTGTTTTAGTGTTCTTTACTGAGGGCACAATGATTTCATGGTACATTGGAGGACAGTGGGTCGGCACGTCCTTTTGGCACCATGTTTCTGTTAACACAATTATATCAATGTCTTTTATAGCTTTTAGGAATTCGGGGTCTGTACTCTTCATCCCAAAAGTTGAGGAGCGGAGGCCCTGGATATTCCAGCAGCTTATGTGGAAAGAACGCATTTATATAGTTCAAAAAAACGAAATAAAATGGACCTATTTTGTGGGATGAGTGTGGAAACACTATTTTCTATAATGCTAAATGATGATTTAGTATAAATTTCATGAGGCATGCACATATAGCTATCTAATAATTGTAATAATACTGATAAGATAACAATAAAATCCCTCTCTCCCCCCTGGTCTGTCTCCCTCTCCCCCAGTATCTCTCTCCCCAGTCTCTCTCCCCCCAGTCTCTCTGCTCTCTCTCTCTCCCCGTCTCTCTCTACCCCAGTCTCTCTCTCTCCCCCTCAGTCACTCTCTCTCTCCCCCCTCAGTCTCTCTCTCTATCTCCCCAGTCTCTCTCTCTCTCTCTATCTCCCCATCTCTCTCTCTCTCCCCCCAGTCTCTCTACTCTATCTCTCTCTCCTGTCTCTCTCTCTCTCCCCCCAATCTCTCTCTCTCCTTCCCTCGCTGTCTCTGTCTGTCTCTCTCTCCTTCCCTCTCTCTCTCTCTCTCCTTCCCCCTCTCTCTGTCTCTCTCTCCTTCCCTCTGTCTCTCTGTCTCTCTCTCCTTCCCTCTCTCTGTCTCTCGCTCCTTCCCTCTCTCTCTCTCTCTCTCTCTCTCTCTCTCTGTCTCTCTCTCCTTCCCTCTCCAAATGGGGTGATACCGAATTTCTAGCCCTCTCCCTCTCTCTCCCCCCAATCTCTCACTCTCCCCGTCTCTTTATCTCTCTCTCTGTCTCCCAGTCTCTCTCTCTCTGTCTCCCAGTCTCTGTATCTCTTCCCCCAGTCTCTCTCTCTCTCTCTCTCTCTACCCCAGTTTCTCTCTCTCTCTCCCTGTCTCTCTCTCTCTCTCTCCCCCAGTCTCTCTCTCTCTCCTCCTGACTCTCCCTCCTCCAGTCTCTCTCTCACAGTCTATCTCTCTCTCCATTTCTCTCTCTCCTCCAGTCTCTCCCTCCTCCAGTCTCTCTCTCTCTCTCTCCCCCCAATCTCTCTCTCGCGCGCTCTCTCTCTATCTCCCCAGTCTCTCTCCCCAGTCTCTCTCGCCCTTCCCCCATCTCTCTCTCTCTCTCCCCAGTCTCTCTCTCTCTCTCTCCCCGTCTCTCACCCCCAGTCTCTCTCTCTCTCCCCCTCAGTCTCTCTCTCTCTCTCTATCTCCCCATTCTCTCTCTCTCTCTCCAGTCTCTCTCCTCTCTCTCCCTCCCCAGTCTCTCTACTCTCTCTCCCCCGCCTCTCTCTCTCTCTCTCCCCCCCAGTCTCTCTCTCTCCCCCTCAGAGTTGGGGTCACTCGGGCCGGGCCTCACAACCGCTCGGCCCGAGACACAGAGCGGGGGAGCGGCAGCGGCCAGACGTAACCCGCTCGACCCTGTAAACTGCTTTTTAACAAAATAGCCTTGGCAACGCCGGGTCCCCCAGCTAGTTATTAATAAAAGGGGCCCTGCATGGACATTTTAATGAAAAGGGTACCCAAAGATGGTGTCCGCACCTCATGACCAAAAGCCTGCACAACTTTAAAAGTTTGGACTCTGTGCCACAAGCAGCTTTTGGGGAAATCGAAACCTAATGCAGTTTCTGTGAAAAAGGACTTTTTATTTTGAAAAGCAGACAGAACTCTGAATATGCATTAAGCCAGATCAGAGACAGATCAAAACCAGTTAGGCCTATACTTGAGGCCATCAAGCTGTTTGCATAAATAATCAGAAACAGCTTAAGGAAGCCATCGAGGCTGGGCAGGCCAACTAAAATGCATTAATAACAATACAGCTCAGACATCAGGCCAGTACGTGCGATCACCGGCCATCTAAAAACAGTTAGTTTAGATTGCTACAATTATTTAAACTAGCCAGCCAAGATTGGGACAATGTACTAACCTGATTTGGCACGCAGATAAGGGCCATCCGAAGGAGTATAACTATATGCCCACCGACATCCGACGCTCTCTTGCTCGCTTGCTCTTGCTCCTTGCCCTCGTGGCTGCTGCTCCTTTTCCTCTCCCGCGCTTGCCGCCTGGCCACTGCCCGTGTCTTTTCCTCACTCCATCAGGGACACCCGGCATTGCAGCAGGTGAACACGGGCAAATCGGGCCAGATGAGACGGGACGAGTCGAGGCGAGGTGAGGTGAGAAGAGACGAGACGAATTGGGAGAAGATTGAAGAATGCTTCGAATAATCGGGTCTTCAATTCAGCCGACCTATGACTATCTTCATGCAAACTCCAACTGCTGCCCGAGCAAGAGGAACCATCATCCCTGTGAGGTAAACTACCCAAGCAAAGACTTTAACCTTGGGGTACTTTTGCCTGGACGACGCCCTTGCAGCGCCCTGAGACCACGTGACGACGGCAGGCCCCAGAGAGCACAAAGAGCGAACCCCAAGCCCCACCGTTGTTTGAGCTCAGCAGAGTTTGACTCGGTGAGCATGAATTCTGGCCCCTCATACCTTAATCTAGTTAGGCATAAGGGGGTGGGATAAGGATAAGGGGATTGTTAATATAGTTTGTTTTCCCTCGATGTGCCGTGTGTTCCCCATTCCCTGTATACGTATAGTTATTTGTATTTTCCTGTAATTTTATACTTGAAAAATTCTCGTAAAACTGTGTTAATTTCTATTTCAATAAAATCTTGGTTTTCTTACATCCAAACAGCCTGTCTACTCGAGTTTTCTGTATCACCGCCTGTACCTAAGTCCGGTGCCTAGAACGCAGGGGCGTGGGAGCGATTCGAACCGCTCACAAACAGTCAGGGGCATAACTGACTGGGCGCACGCACCAACCATACCACCCTCTACAGTTCTGTTTAATATTTTGCATTGTCATCCTTTTGTGAATGTAGTAAACCAAAGTGATGGCAAACAGTTGAAGGTCTGGCCAATGTGTCCTGGGAAATAGAAGTTGCACATTGAGGGCTCAGGGCAACTTGCATTTGTAATGATGATGGTGAAAATGATAGGAAAGAACTGTTTACTGCAGAGATGATGTATGGGATTGTAGGAAGGCCACCTACACATTTTTAGCCATATGGTAGCCACCTGTGGTTGAAGAGTAAGCTGACATGAATATAGCATGGATGAGTGCATCCCTTGCATGATGGCCAACAATGAGCTCGAGGGCTGCTGCACTGGTCACATCCGGACCCGCAAGGCACGCCTCCTCATCCTCCACCTCTTCTTCCGAGAATGCTCTGCGCTGAGCCACTTGTTCCTCAGGGAGCGCTAAGCCACGTTGCTGTGCGATGTTGTGCAGGGCACTGTCGATAATGATCATTCTGGACACAGTGGCTGTTGCGTACTGCAGGGCTCCACCAGATCTGTTCAGGCATCTGATTCACATTTTGAGAGAGCCGATGGTTTGCTCTATGATGCTTCTGGTGGAAATGTGGCTCACATTGTAGCGCTCCTCAGCCTCATTTGATGGCCCCCTCATCGGTGTCATGAGCCACTTTTTCAGGGGATAGCCCTTGTCGCCAATTAGCTATCCGGAAAGTTCAGCTGCTGGATTGAAGAGCTGAGGTAAAGTAGACTGCCGCAGGATGAAGGAGTTATGGCAACTGCCAGAGTACTTAGCACAAACATGCATGATGATATTTCTGTGGTTACACACCAGCTGGACGTGACGGCAGTGGAAGCCCTTGCAGTTGACAAAATCAGCTGGTTTGTGATGGGATGCCCTAATGGCCACATGTGTGCAGTCTACAATGTCCTGCACCCTTGGGAAGCCTGCCACATTTGCAAAGCCAACCGCACGCACGGTTACACTTGCTTCATCTGTGGAGAAGTGAATGTAATTGGGTGCATTTGCAAAGAGGGCATCAGTGGCCTGCATGATGCAGGTGTGTGCGGCTGACTGATACATGCCGCTGATGTCTGCAGATGAACCCTGGAAGGAGCCCAAAGCAAAGAAGTTGAGTGCGATGGTAACTTTGACAGCCACTGGTAAAGAATGTCCATCCGCTCTTCTGGGCTCCAGGTGTTGGTGCAGCACTGCACAGATGTCAGCGACTGCCTCTCGCGGAAGTTTCAGCCTCCTTTGGCACTGCTGCTCACTCATGTTGAGGAAGCTCATCCTCTGCCTATAAAGCTAGTGTTGGGGGTATCTCCTGCGGCGAAGTGCAAGCCTACACTGACACCCTCTGCCCTGTGCAGCATCAGGTGGCTGAGGAGAAGGTTAACACTTCTGTTGTTGGTTCTGCTGCTGTGCCTGGTTGCGCTGCTGCCGCGGCTGCTGTTCCTCCGAATCTGAGGACCAGGATGAGAATATAAATGGTTCCCATTCCACTGCTATATATCTCAGTCAAGGAATGGAGGTTGTATGCGCTCAGACAAAGTGGCCAGAGGGTCTTCCAAGGAGGCCACACAACAGATGGATTTTCAAGGCTCAACACTCACAAGATTAATAGAGCTGCAAATCGCCTCCCAAACCTCAAAGCACAAAGTTGTGGCATGTGAAAGAATGAGAGATTGCAGGACCACTTTTAAGCTGCTCGAGCAGCTGGCAACAATTCAAATCTTAGCTCAACCCGGCTCGATTCACCAGACGTGTTTTTATGAAGGCGGCAGCATGTTGAAAAATCTCCAAAATCAGATCAGCCCTTTAAAATAGGATTACCCTGCCAGTTTAAAGACCTGTTAAGGATGGAGGGATGGAGGCAGGTTTGCAGACCGCCCCCAATTTCTCCGATTTTTTGCAAAAGACCCGCCTCCAAATCCACCCCCTCAGCGCTATTAAATTCACGGCAGAGTTAACGTTTCGGGTCGATGACCTTTCGTCAGAACTGGTGAAAGGTCATTCGACCTGAAACGTTAACTCTGTTTCTCTTCTAACTCAGAGGCGAAGAGTGCTACCACGAAGCCACAGCCAACACACAGGAAGGTGTAGCACTGCATGTGAACATTGTTAAAGGAGCTGTTCTGAAATTCAAATAACAAGGAACTATCAATGCTGTCCAGATCTGCTGTTGAAGATGCAGAAAACAAAACTGGGGGTGAGAGGTGGGGTGGGGGGTTTGGGTGGGGGGAGGGGGTGCTGCTCTATAATTTTGACAAATACTGAATGCACCCCGTCAATTATTGACTTCACCTGTATGTGGTGCCTGTTTCTGGTTGAACTGACTGCAAACTCTTTCAAGCTATGAAAAATGACTGATATCATTCTTTTTGTTCATCAGTTGCTTCTCGGTTTCAGCTTCACTTCAACAGCCGAGTCAAACAAACCAGCTTCAAACTCGTTTTCTCTTTGATGCCCGAGATTTTATTTGTTGAAGCGATTTTCAAAATCAACCAGAAAAGCCTACTCTGCAACAAATGCAGGAGCCAGCAGTCTTCTAACACTGTTCTTTTCATCCGGAAAGCTGGTCACCTCTCCACGCTACTCAAAAATTCACTTCAACCCTTTACCTAAGCCAGTGAACTCCTGTGTGGAACATAACATCCAAATACAGGTACTCCATTTTCTTCAACACATCAAACAAATTGCCAGTAATTTAAAGGTTTGGGGCGAGAACATCAGAATTAATACTGGCTATTAGTGACTGGTAACAACTGACAATGGCTTAATTGATGAAGGGCCTTTTCTCATTGTATGTCTTTTGACATTTTATTAAGATACTAGCTGGGGGGGGCCGGTGTTGCCAAGGCTGTTTTGTAAAAAAAGCAGTTTACAGGGCCGCGCGGTTTACGGCCAGCCGCTGCCGCTCCCCCGCTCTGTGTCTCGGGCCGAGCGGCTTTGAGGCCCGGCCCGAGTGACCCCAACTCTGAGGGGAGAGAGAGAGACTGGGGGGGAGAGAGAGAGAGAGAGCTGGGGAGAGAGAGTAGAGAGACTGGGGAGGGAGAGAGAGAGAGAGACTGGGGAGAGAGAGAGAGAGAGAGAATGGGGAGATAGAGAGAGAGAGAGAGAGAGACTGAGGGGGAGAAAGAGAGAGACTGGGGGTGAGAGACGGGGAGAGAGAGAGAGGGGACTGGGGGACAGAGAGAGAGAGAGATGGGGAAGGGAGAGAGAGACTGGGGAGAGAGAGAGATTGGGGAGATAGAGAGAGAGAGAGCGCGAGAGAGAGATTGGGGGGAGAGAGAGAGACTGGAGGAGGGAGAGACTGGAGGAGAGAGAGGAGATGGAGAGAGAGAGAGACTGTGAGAGAGAGACTGGAGGAGGGAGAGTCTGGAGGAGAGAGAGAGACTGGGGGAGAGAGAGAGACTGGGAGAGAGAGAGAGAGCGAGTGGGGGAAGAGAGACAGCGAGTGGGGGGGAAGAGAGAGAGCGAGTGGGGGGGGAAAGAGAGAGAGCGAGTGGGGGGGAAGAGAGAGAGCGAGTGGGGGGGAAGAGAGAGAGCGAGTGGGGGGGAAGAGAGAGAGAGAGGTGGGGGGAAGAGAGAGAGCGAGTGGGGGGAAGAGAGAGCGAGTGGTGGGAAGAGAGAGAGCGAGTGGGGGGGAAGAGAGAGAGCGAGTGGGGGGGAAGAAGAGAGAGAGCGAGTGGGGGGGAAGAGAGAGAGCGAGTGGGGGGGAAGAGAGAGAGCGAGTGGGGGGGAAGAGAGAGAGTGAGTGTGGGGGAAGAGAGCGAGTGGGGGGGAAGAGAGAGAGCGAGTGGGGGGAAGAGAGAGAGCGAGTGGGGGGGGAAGAGAGAGAGAGCGAGTGGGGGGAAGAGGGAGAGCGAGTTGGGGGGGAAGAGAGAGAGCGAACGGGGGGGGAAGAGAGAGAGCGAGTGGGGGAGAAGAGAGAGAGCGAGTGGGGGGGGAAGAGAGAGAGCGAGTGGGGCGGAAGAGAGAGAGCGAAAGGGGGGGAAGAGAGATAGCGAGTGGGGGGGAAGAGAGAGAGCGAGTGGGTGGGAAGAGAGAGAGCGAGTGTGGGGGAAGAGAGAGAGCGAGGGGGGGGGGAAGAGAGAGTGCGAGTGGGGGGGGAAGAGAGAGAGAGTGGGGGGGAAGAGAGAGAGCGAGTGGGGGGAAAGAGGGTGAGCGAGTGGGGGGGAAGAGAGGGGCGAGTGGGGGGGAAGAGAGAGAGCAAGTGGGGGGGAAGAGAGAGCGACTGCGGGGGAAGATGAGAGCGACGGGGGGGGAAGAGGAGAGCAAGTGGGGGGGAAAGAGAGACGAGACTGGGGGGGGAAGAGAAGAGACTGGGGGGGAAGAGAGTGACCGAGTGGGGGGGAAAGAGAGAGATCGAGTGTGGGGGGGAAGAGAGAGGAGCGAGTGGGGGGAAGAGAGAGCCAAGTGGGGGGAAGAGAGAGGTGGGGGGGAAGAGAGAGAGCAAGTGGGGGGGAAGAGAGAGAGCGAGTAGGGGGGGGAAGAGAGAGAGCAAGTGGGGGGAAGAGAGAGAGCGAGTGGGGGGGAAGAGAGAGAGCGCGTGGGGGGGAAGAGAGAGAGCGAGTGGGGGGGGGAAGAGAGAGAGCGAGTGGGGGGGAGAGAGAGAGCGAGTGGGGGGGAAGAGAGAGAGAGAGTGGGGGGGGGAAAGAGAGAGAGCGAGTGGGGGGAAGATAGAGAGCAAGTGGGGGGGGAAGAGAGAGAGAGCAAGTGGGGGGGAAGAAAGAGCGACTGGGGGGAAGAGAGAGCGACTGGGGGGGAAGAGGAGAGCGACTGGGGGGGAAGAGAGAGCGACTGGAGGGGGGAAGACAGAGCGACTGGGGGGGAAGAGAGACGACTGGGGGGGAAGAGAGAGCGACAGGGGGGGAAGAGAGAGCGACTG